>NC_034609.1:15735330-15873266 GCF_900095145.1 Mus pahari
TTACTGGTGTCTGTGGGTCCTGACGTTACTGGTGTCTGTGGGTCCTGACGTTACTGGTGTCTGTGGGTCCTGACGTTACTGGTGTCTGTGGGTCCTGACGTTACTGGTGCCTGTGGGTCCTGATGTTATTGGTGCCTGCGGGTCCTGATGTTTATAGTTGCAGCAGTCAGAAGGCCTTTGAGTATTATATACAGCATCTGTGGATTTCTTAAATTTCTTCCTCTAGAAAGAATCCTCTGAGTCCTGCTTTTCATTCCTCTGCTGGATTCTGATTGCTTTAGACAAATGGTGAGGAGAGATGCTCCAGAGAGCCTCCCCAGATGCTTCCGTGTGCCCCTAGTCCTCAGAGATGGCACCCTTGAGGAGAGAAGGGTCAGTCCTCCTTGTCGGGATTGACTGCATGCCTGCACAATTGGATTGGCTTTGGTCCTCTGTATTGCTGTGTTTATGCCTGTCCTTATAGGTCCAGGCATACGACAGATGCATCCTTCAACTCATTGGTGTTTTCTACTGCTGTTTGTAGCATATCCTAATGTTTTGTAAAGTACTCATCTTCCTTCAGTTTTTCCTTGAAGCCTGGAGAGTTGATTTGAATTCCATTGTTTTTCCCACCTGACTTGTTCATTGCATTGAGAGGTTCTGCAGTTCCTTCACTAAAGCATTCTGTAATCTAGGCACTCTTTGTCACTTCCCACTGTGGTACAGGTCACTATCAACTTCCATATGACCTACTACAAGTTTCCCAGTGTCAGCTCTCGCTTATTTTCAGTCTTCTGGTAGTTGTCATTACTATAATGAAATATTCAAAGCTGACTAACCTTATAAAGTTGAGGCTTATTTTATCTCAAACATCTAGAAATCTAAGATCAGGAGGTCATATCTAGTAACATTCTTGCTGGTGGAGTCCTGAGATAGTATCAGGTACTACATGGTAAGAGACAAAGAGTGCTCATGAGTGTGTATACGTGTGTGTGTGTGTGTGTGTGTGTGTGTGTGTGTATGTGTTTGTGTGTGTATATATCCTTGTGTGTGCCTTCTTTTTCTCCTTCTTCCTATATTGTTACCAGAATTCAACCATGGAACATCATCCTAATGGCTTTACCTAACTCTGTTCACTTTCCTGAAGACCCTGGCCTCCAACCAATACAAGATTAATTTTGTACTTTCTTAATACCTCACAGTGGATATTAATTTCAATACTCAGAGCTAAGGAGTCACTCAAACCATACCCAAACCACAATATCATCTCTTGTTCCTGTACAGCTGCCAGAGTCCAGTTAAAAAAAAAAAAATTTGGCCACTTGATTTTTCTAATTACTTTGCAAATTGTCTAAACTAAAACTGCAGTAGCTGACTTTTCTCTGTGTGTGCACGTGTGTTATGTGTATATGACTCTGTGCTTATGTGCATGTACATGTCGGTATGTGTTAAGGCCAGAGATGAGGCTGCATGCCTTCCTCAGTTACTTCCCTCCCAGCAGTTACTGAGACAGGATTGCTCACTCCAGCTAGAGCTCACCGCTTGGACTTGGCTGGCTGACTAGTGAGCTCCAAGAGTCTACCTGTCTCCATCTCCTTAGCACCAGATATGTGCTGCTTGGCCTGGCTTTTACATGGTGCTGGAGAGCCTCATTCAGTTCCTTACACTCCTGTGCTTCCATGGCAAGTACTCTACCCAGTGGGTCACTCCTCATAGTCACTTGCCTTGTTGCTATGACTACATTCCAGACAAGAAGCAGTTTGAGGGGACAAGGGTTTACTTTAGCTCATAGTCTGAGTGTTGACCTCCACTAGAACTTCTGCCTTGCTTTGTTCTCTGTACCCAGGACAGTGCTTGATGCTGGTAGTTGCTCATCCTGTTTTTAAATTAAGTACCACAAATAGACGTTTTCCTCTGTTACTGAAATACTATGGCAGAATGCCTATATATTGGTAACATCAAGATGATGAACCAGGCAGTCTTACAGAATTTTCCAGAGCTGGCTCATTGGATAAGAATACTTGCTCTTTGGGCATGAAGATATGATGTTCAGTATGGCTGTGTGTGCCTGTAACTTTATTATTGGAGAATTGTGTTAGGGTTCTCTAGAGGAACAGAACTGATAGTAAGGCTGGATGTCTTAGCTGCTCTTCAGTATAAGCCAGAATCTTGAAGATGGAGGCTCTATTGCCAGTGAAGGGATGGACTTGTTAGTGAGAGTGAGAGAAACAGCCAAATAAAAGCTTTCTTTTTCCATGTTCTTTATATGAGCCCCCAGGAGTAAGCATGGTCCAGATTAAAGTTGGATCTTCATACCTCAAAAGATCCAGATTAGAAGTGGGTCTTCTCACTTGGAATGGTTTAATTAAGAAAAAAAAAAAAAATCCCTCACAGGTGCACCCAGCCTCTTGGGTTTTAGTGAATTTCAGATAAAGTCCAGTTGACAACCAAGAGTAGCCATCATGGAATAGAGACAGCAGATCCTGAGAGCTTGCTGGCCAGCCAGTCTAGCCAAAAAGGTTGGCTTCTGCATCAGTGTGAGACCTCTCTCAGGGCATCAGGGTGGAGGGTGATCAAGGCAGCCAGCAGCATCCTGCTCTTGCCTCTACATTCACGTACACTCAAATGAGTGCACCATTCGTTCCCCACCTTGTTCAACACTTCTGTGTGTGTGTGTGTGCACATGGATTATTTTCTCATCATTGTTACCAGGTATGAGAGGGAAGGGTTGTCATCGGAGGGCGCAGCCCACTGTGGGGGTTATTCTAAGGTTCATGGTGGTAGAAGTTTTGACTAAGCTTCCTCTCGTCCCGATGGATCAGGAAGCAGAGAGAAATGAGTGCTGCTGTCCAGCCAGCTCACTTTCTCCTTTCTCTTGTTTCATTCTGCCCCCCACATTCAGCATCCGTCTTTGCCCTTCACTTAGCTAGTCTTCTCGGAACTGTCTTCTCAGACACAGCCAGAAGTATGCTCATTCTCCTAGGTGATTTCAATCCAGTTGACAGTGAGGTTCCTTCTGTGTCTGTCTGTTATCCCTTTTAGTGATTTCATTGTTTTAGAACCATTTTAGGTTCTTAACAAAACCGCAAAAAGATTTTTGCCGACTTCTGCCCTATGTATGCACATCCCCGCTCATTTGCAACACCCCACACTGCAGTGGTTCATTCACCACGGTCAGTCAAGTGGATTGACAGGTCACCTTAGCATTTTTGATCAGATGCATTGCATCAATGGTTTTCAGAGGTAGAAGGCATCTTCCATCCTGCTTGGCCACAATGAATAATTCTTTTAAGATGCTGGTGAATTCAATTTTCTGATCGTCTTTGGAGAAGTTTTACCTCTGTGCACTTTGGTTCTCTGGGTTTGGCATCAGGCACAGGCTGACCCCATGGAGTGAGTCTGTGCTTTCTCCTCACAGAGGCTGCCTCAACCTCCTCCCACCAATGTCTGACGAGATACAGTGTGAATATTGTTTAAATATGTTGCTTTTGGTTTTGGAAGATTATTAATTGTCTATTCAGTTAATAGAGATGGGATTATTTATATTGCATATTTAGATTGTCTATTTGTATGTGAAATTTAGCATATTATGCTTTTCAAGAAAGTGGTCCAGTTAACCTTTATTATCAAATTTAGAAAATAGAAATAGTTGTGGCATTCATTTACTATCTTTTAATGCCTGATATCTGTTGTGATGTCAGCTCATTAATTTCTGATATTAGTAATTTGCATTTTCTTACTGATAGCGTCTTACTGATGTTTTGGCTAAACCAGCTCTTGTCTTCATAGATTCTATTGGCTTAAATTTTTAAGCATAATTAATTTTTCTTTGTATTTATCCATTGTCAGTTGTGTTTTTACATAAGAACATTTTCGTATGAATATATTATACATAAGAACTGAGAGTATATTGCACTTTGAACATATTCCTGTTATCTATTTTTATTTCACTTATTTCTCTTAATTTTACTTGTTTTCTTGTGTTCATGCTGGATCAGCTAACTCTCCTTTTTCCAGTTTTTGGAAATGAAAGCTCAGGTTATTTATTTCAGAGTTTTCTTCTTCTTAAATATTTGATTTGCTGCTAGGACCTTTTCTGCAAGAAGCATACAGGGCATTCAGCATGCTAAGGTGACTTGCTTTGGCTGGATAGGAAGTGCTTCCCCCAAAGCCTGGTGTTGAAAGCTTGGTCCCACAGAATGCCACTAGTCATCAGCTCTCCAGGATGAAAGCAGCCATGCTTTAGTACATCCGTGAGTTCCTATCTGAGTACAGAGCTAAGAGGTGGGACCTGTTTGGAGACTGTAGGGCACAAGGTGAGAAGAGGGTGGGGCTGTCATTGGAGGGGTCATCTTGTCCTGGCCCCTTCTGTTTCACGGCCACGATGCAGAGAGCAGCTTCCTCCACTACACTTTACTAACATAAATGTGCCTTGCCTATGCCTAAAAATGATGGTGCCAGCCAACCACGGTCTCATCATTTACCTTGGTACCTTCTTTGAGTTGACCTCTGACCTATTTTGTCACAGTGACAGAAAAAGTCTGTACAGTTTTGTTTTTATTTAATTCATAATCTTTTGTAATTTTTCATGACTTTTTTTTTCTGTGTCTTGTGTGGAAGTCTTATTTTTCATTCTCAGAGTGTTCGAGAATTTTTCTAGCTTTCTACTAATGATTTTATTGTTGTTACTGTTGATTTCATTGTGGTCTGAGGGCAGATATGACATGGTTCTTTTATGTTTAAAATGCCCTAATGTGCATAACATGGTCCAGACTGTGGTCTCCCTTGGAGTCTGTTTCCTGGGAGTGTAGTAGGAATGCCTGTGGTGTGGTTGAGTGAACTGCCCTGAGGTCAGTTGGACTTACTTGATTATGCTGTTGAGGTCAGTGGTTCCCCTGATAACTGTCTGTCTACTGTGTCTTTCCTTTTTTGACAAAGCAAAGTGTCCATCTATAACCTCATAGTTATATCAGATTTTTCTTACATAGTTTGAAGTTCTACAGTCAGGTGGATATACATTAAGGACTTTTATATTTTTCTCAGGGAACCAAAGGGCTTATGATCATAAAGTCCTGTTTTTGTCCTGAAGTCTGCTCTGTGATATGAGTATAGCCACACTAGCTTGCTTTCTTCTTTCTTTCTTTCTTTCTTTCTTTCTTTCTTTCTTTCTTTCTTTCTTTCTTTCTTTCTTTCTTTCTTTCTTTCTTTCTTTTGATAGTACTCATGATCCAGCATGTATTTTTATGAGTTATTTCTCCACAATCTATTTCTGCTTGCTCTTCTATCCCCCTGTAACCACAGCCGTGAACATCCCTATATTCGATGAAACCATATGCAGTGCAAACAGACATAGTAAGATGATTATAAGGGTCTGTCCCTCTGCCAATCCAGAGGCCAGGCTACCCTGCACTCTGCTTTCAGTTGGGTTGCTCTTGAGTAATACGGCATACTTTGCTCCATTCCTTTACCTCAATGTGTTTTTTACTTAGACTGTGTTTCTTATTGACAACATTTAGTCAGGCATTACTTTTTCAACAGTAACATTTTCAACATTTTCACTGACATTCAGAAACAGTCTTCAAGTTCCATGTCCAAGAGACTAACCCTAAGCCATACATACAAGCAAACTCAAAGGCCATATCTTACCCTTTCTCCCTCTCAAGAGCTTGATGATTATGGATTTGGAACTATTGAGTTAGTAGCTTCCCCAGTGAGGCCACTCAAGTGAAGGAGGTTCACATGAATTGTCCAAATCCTTGCATGAAGAAGGAGCTGAAACTGGAGCCGGTACGCCCGGTGGTTTTCTTGTCCAATTTTCCTAGCTGGAGTAGAACCACATCTGTGTCATCTCCAGTGTGCTCTTGGACAGGTGACCCTCCCTCCCTGAGCCTCGGTAATCTTCCCTCACAGCAGCGCATGCAGTTGTCTGGGGGGGGGGGGGGGGAGGGTCATCCTCTGGATGTTCCAGGTATAGTTAGATGACTGATTCCTGAGAGAGCTGCAGTAGTCACTGCCATGTTTGTGCTACTTCCTGTTTGTTCCTGTTCTTTGCCCCATCCCTCCCGCCATTTGTGGGTTTGAATATTCTGTTTGATTCTTTTTTTTTTTTTCTTTCTTACATATCACTGATAGTTGTTCTCTTTCTGGCCGTGGACTTTGTAAGGCATATTTGCAGCTACTCCAGATCTGTCCTTAAACAGTACTCTACAACTTAGCAATTGTTCAGGTATGCTGAAAGAACACAGTATCTCTGGTTCCTGTCCTCATCATTTACATCCTGTCTCTCTTTTATTGCACTCTGTACAAACCGTTGTCTCCAAGACCAAGTGTAAAATCCGGTAGATTTTAATGTTGTCTTGCTTCTGGAGACTGAGTTCCAGACCCACAGTTGTTCTTCTGACAACTTTAACAATGTTGAGATGTGCGCCTAAACAGTAATTGTGGTTTTCATTTGTCTGGAAAGTCTTGATTTCTCCTTGCACTTGAAGGATGCTGTCTTGTGGCAGAGTGCTAGGCTGCTGTTCTTCCATTACCAACATGAATTACTGAACTTCCCACGTTCCTTTCTTGACCAGTTTCTAAGGAGAGGTGAGATTTTGGATTTTGCCTTTGTTCCCGAATAGATGAGTTGTTTTTCTTTCTAGCTCCATTCAAAATGTTTTGTCTTTGAGTTCCAGAAATTGAATGTGCTATGCTAGGGTGGAGGTATATGTAACCCAATGTGGGGGGAGGGGTACACGTCCTGAGCTCAGCCTGGGCATCCTCAAGACTAAGCAAATAAAACCAGTGACGGGGACATAGTGAGTATGGGACATTGTTTTGTTGTGGGCACTTACCCGTGCTTGGTGTTTTCTGAGCTTCCTCGGGTTGGTGAGTGAGAGAGACTTATGGATTGCCATTTACCGTTGCTCCTGCTTTTCCTCTGCTCCTGTCAGTGTTTTACTTCCAGCGTTCCTGTTATACATATACATATATGATACCATTTATAGACATGTCTTAGTTCTTCCATAGTCTACTTTTTCTAGCCGTTTTTTTCTCTTTGGGATTTTCCGTTCAGGAAGTTTCTATTAACATATCTTGAGCTTTGAGATCTTCCCTCTGTCATGTCCTGTTTGCTAATGAGCCCATCAGAAGCACTCAGCGTTTCTGGTGGGGTTTTGATCTTGAACATCTCTCTTTGATGATTAGAGTCCCCACCCTTTGCTCAAGTTTCCCATCTGCTCTTGTATGTTGTCTACTTTTCCCTTTAGATCTTTAGTATATTAATCACAGTTTTTAAAAAATTAATGGTCTGGTAATTCTAACATTCTTGTCATAGCTGACTGGTTCTGATGTTTGCTCATTCTTTCATGCTCTGCTTTTTGACTCTTAGATTGCCTTCTCATATTTTCCATGATGTGTAAGAGGATATCCCAGGTGAGTGGAAGTGCATTAAATCGGCTTTCAGGGAGGTGGCGAGATTATATTTCCATCTTGGTTTTTGGTGATTTCGTTTCTGAACTGTGAATTTCTCAAGTTATTCTCAGAATTTTCCCTCCTTAATTGGGACCGAATTCATTGTAGAATCTGGATTAGTACATTTCCTCTTTCTACTAGAGGGTGCTGAAGTTGTCGTTTGTTTAGATTCTCGCACATAGATCTGAGCTGCAGGCTGAGTTGCTGAGCTGCAGTCTGTTCCTCCGTCTTTATTAGAACGTCAGAGAAGCAGTCCTGCCACCTTTGCATGGTCACAAATGCTTTGCCTTTTTATTCTGAGAGTTTGTGACTTGGCCTCAGACATTTAGGTGAGTGGCCAGTTTTGATTGGCCAGCCTAGCTGAGTCTGCTCTTAAAAGATTGCTCATTGGGAAATGTACATACCCAATTGATATCACTGCAGTAAGAAAGAAAGGCAGAAACTAGCAAGTGTTGGTAAGCTTGTGGAGAAACTAGAGAGCTTATGTGCTGATGGTAGAAACGTTAGCTGGTATTGACCCTACGGAAGACTATATTGCATTTTCTCAAGTGTTAATATAGAATCCCTGTACAAGCCAGGAATCCCACATCTGAATATATACTAAGTGCATTGAAATCAGGTGCACAAAGATCTGTGCACCAATGGCCATGCCACTGTCATTCACAATAGCAAAAGATAGAAGTGAGCCAAGTGCCCATCACCTAATAAGTAGTTGAACAGAATATGGTGTGTATGCATGTGTGTGTGTGTATTATAACATAGTTTATATAGTATATATCACCTATTTCTGCAAGTTATATATTATATAGCATATAATTTTGAGGATAACTTGAGAAATTCACAATTCAGAAACACAAAATGTATTGTATATGTAATATAATTTATATATTTTTATATATTATATGCTATTATATATTATATGTTACATATTATATATAATATATATTCTACAGTATTATTTAGCCTTAAGAAGGAAAGAAGCTCTGACATTTTGCAAGACAAGTGATCTGTGAGGACACTGCCTTAAGCCAGTGGAAGCAGATTATATTTTCAGGTCTTGGTATTGTTGATTTACTTATGATTTCCTCTTATCTGACCAATACAAGTGATCTAAAATCCCTCCCTAATTGATTGATTCAGATTTTGCTTATTCTTTCAAGCTATATTTTTAATTTTTTTCAGATGTTTTTCATGATGCTTACATGATGTTTCTGATAAATGGAGCTGTATTAAGCAGTTGTTTAGTGAAGTGGCGAGGTAGTCAGAGTGCTTGTGTCTTTCAGAGATTTTTGTGCTCTCCAACTATGAATTTCACAGAGAAATTCTCAGTGTTTTTCTCCATTCTTTGTTTGGACAGTGTCTTATTTTGGGTTTCATTGCTGTGAAGAGGCACCATGACCTAGGTAACTTTTTATAAAGGACAGCATTTAACAGTTTCAGTGGCTCAGTCCACTATCCATCATAGTAGGAAGCATGGCAGCATCCAGGCAAACATGGTGCTCTAGAAGGAGCTGAGTGTTCTATGTCTTAATCTGAAGGCAGCCAAGAGAGGATTACTCTCTAACACTGGGCAGAGGTTGAGCATATATTTTACCTCAAAGCCACGCCTCCACAGTGACACACCTCTTCCAGCAAGGTCACACCTACTCCAACAAGGCCACACAACCCCAATAGTGCCATCCCCTAGGCCAAGCATCTTCAAACCACCACAGGTAGTGTGTAGTATAGGAACTCAATTCATGTATTTCCTTTCTTAACTGGAAAGGAGCTGGGGCCAGTGTCTTCTGTGTTTCCCCTGAGTTCCAGGCTTTTGATGGACAGTTTTCTTTGGTTTATATATCCTCATTCCCCATGTGTCTCCCGAGCGCTCTGACCACCAGGGAAGAGCCGTCTGCACTCACACTGCTCCTTCCTCTATTCAGTGTGGTCCTTTCCCACCACCAGGCATCTAATGACAATGGACATTGATTCTGTTTGACTTTACTTCCAGTTTTTGTGTTGCTTGACTCCGAGCCTTTTGTTTTCATAAGTGTGAAAATGCTTTGGGCACATTGGCCTTTTCAGGTTGTTTGCTCTTACCGTGCTGCCGGCTGCATGTGTGCCTAGCTGCTAACATGCATTCGTACATCACTCATACACTCTTGCTTTTGGAGTCTGATAAGCAGATATTAGCCCAGAAACTTAGAATACCCAAGATACATTTTGCAAAACACAGAAAAACCAAGAAGGATGACCATCGTGTGGATACTTCATTCCTCCTTAGAATAAGGAACAAAATACCCATGAAAGGATATAGGTACAGAGACAAAATTTAGAGCTAAGATGAAAGGATGGACTATCCAGAGACTACCCCATCCGGGAATCCATCCCATCATCAGCCACCAAACCCAGATACTAATGCACAGGCCAGCAAGATTCTGCTGAAGGGACCCTGATATAGTGGCCTCTTGTGAGGCTATGCCAGTACCTGGCAAACACAGAAGTGGATGCTCACAGTCAGCTATTGGATGGAACACAGGGCCCCCAATGGAGGAGCTAGAGAAAGTACCCAAGGAGTTGTAGGGGGCTGCAACCTTGTAGGTGCAACAACAATATGAACTAACTAGTACTCCCTGAGCTTGTGTCTCTAGCTGCATATGTAGCAGAAGATGGCCTAATCAGCCATCATTGGGAAGAGAGGCCCCTTGGTCTTGTAAACTTTATATGACCCAGCACAGGGGAAGGCCAGGGCCAAGTAGTGGGAGTGGGTGGGTAGGGGAGCAGGGGCGGGGGNGGGGCATAGGGAACTTTCGGGATAGCATTTGAAATGTAAATAAAGAAAATAATAATAAATAAATTATAAATAAATAAATAAATAAATAAAAGAAATGTGTTCTTTAGTTTGAAGAGTTCCTTTCTTCACTCATTTTTGAAATTCACTCATTTTTTTTTCTTGTAGTGTCTAAATTTCCTTTCATCTCATTTAGTGGCCCTTTTAGTTTCAATACTGACTATCCAACTTTCCAAAGCTTCTGAGTATGTGTATGAGATTAAACGTGTGTGAAAAGAAAGATCTGTACATGTCTTATGTAGGTGTAACGTTTTCTCTTGTTATCTTTTCAATGAATGCTAGAGTATATGGTATTTGATGCTACCTGGTTTTGTTACATTCTTTTAAATACTGTTAGAATATACCTTAATGGAAAATTAACTTTCTTATGTGAGTTGGGTTCTTTGGAGACGTAGTTTAGGCTTTGCTGGGTGTGTCTAACAGCCCCTCCTCTGGTACAGCTTGGCTCTGTTACCGATGTGACCCTTTCCCTATGGAGAAGTATCTTGTCCTAGGAGCAGTCCTCCTCCTGAGCCGCCTCCTTCCTGGTGATGAGTGAGGTCTGGGGTCAGCCCAGGCTCTCTTTCTGATGCTTCTTTTTCATCCCTTGGGCATTTTTATTCACACATGCTTAGGTCAGTGCTTAGCCAGTGACTGCAGTGAGTCCCCACCCCCACCCTGCCCCCGGCCTCCACAGTCGCGTACCTTGCTGTCCTCTTGCCTTGCCCGGTCTCATCTGTCTTCTCCATTCACTTTCCTTCCCCACTCTGTACCTGAGCTCCCTCGCACCTAAGTTAGAGCGATTGCAGGCCTGCCTGTGCTGGTTCTCTCCTCCCAGGGATCAGTTTCCCAGTGTCAGAAACCTCTGATTCCTAGTTTTGCTTTGTTACGTTTTCTTGTTAGAAGCATTTAGTTGTTAGAAGCCGGTAGGTCTCGTTACTGTGATTTCATGTTCTCAGGGAGCCAAAGCTTTCAGCCCTCTTACTGTTACTTCACCGTGTCTGGAAGCTGAAGCCTTCCACTTGTCATTTTGTTTCCTTTCTACGTTTAGAGGAGCTCTGAGTGTTTGCTCACCTCTGTGAGGCCTGGCGGAGGTAGCCCTGTAGTTGAAGTGACTGTCTTCATTCATACCTTGTAGAGGCCTGTACTGCCCAAAGTGGAGATCACGTCTTTGAGGCACCCACCGTTCAGTTCTTGTCTATGTAATAAATAAGGTAATAATGCCATCAGTGAGTGTGATAGACACTGTCCAGCTGTAGCCTTCATTTTAAAATACACGGAAACTGGCTTCTGATTCGTCTCCCACTAATGGATTACCACCATTGTTTCCTTTCTGAGGTCATGATCCATAGGCTTGACTTCTGGTCCAAGAGCCCAACATGCTTGATTGGTTAATTGTCAGGGCAAAATTGAATCTCAGTTAGGTAGAAAAAAGGTGAACTTGGAATAATAGATGTTTAACTCTAAATAATTGAAAAGGATTCTGGTTTCCACTAAAGATAAAGTTATAACTGTGAAAGAAGACAGCTCAATCCACAGACAGAAAACGTGGTAGTTGATGCTCATCATAAAACCATGTGTCAGTAGTGGGCCATATGCCATGCTTCCCAAAGCTAGCCTGGAATGTTATTGATGGCATCCTGGTGTGGGTGATTTATTTAGGATATATATATATATATTAGAATCCTGGATTGAATGAATCATCTTTTACACACATGCAGTGTTTGTGTGACCATCCTAATGTTAACTCCGTGGTGACTGTTGTTCCTTGGATGATATGACACAGTTACTGTTCACCTTCTCTTCCAGTTAAACAGTGGACAGTGTGGACTGACTAATAAACGGTATTTTTTTTTTTTTGCATTTTTTCTGCAGATGACCTCAATGCCACCCACCAGCACTGTGTTTTGGCTGGCTCACAGCCTCGGTTTAGTTCCACTCACCGCGTTGCAGAGGTAAGCAGAAATAAAAATTTGATGATTCACGCTTAACTGAATGTGGCAGAGGCAGTTGGGTGGACAGTTTATTGTAGGACTCTGAAGAGTACTTGATTGGAAACTAACATCTAATTCAACTTTACACTTTATGTACTTATTTTTGGCTCTGGGTTGTAGTAGCTGCAGGCTTAGTTTACTCACAGTATAGGTGTCTTAGTCAGGGTTTCTATTCCTGCACAAACATCATGACCAAGAAGCAAGTTGGGGAGGAAAGGGTTTATTTGGCTTACATTTCCATACTGCTGTTGATCACCAAAGGATGCAGGACTGGAACTCAAGCAGGTCAGAAAGCAGGAGCTGATGCAGAGGCCATGGAGGGATATTCTTTACTGGCTTGCTTCCCCTGGCTTGCCTCTTTTGCTCTCTTATAGAATCCAAGACTACCAGCCCAGAGATGGTCCCACCCACAAGGGGCCTCTCCCCCCTTGATCACTAATTGAGGAAATGCCCCACAGCTGGATCTCATGGAGGCATTTCCCCAACTAAAGCTCCTTTCTCTGTGATAACTCCAGCTGTGTCAAGTTGACAAAAACTAGCCAGTACAATAGGAAAAACTTTGCCTTTTGTAACTGTGTTTTTATTTGTTTGTTTGTTTGAAACACATGACATTTCTTCATTATTTTGTGTGTTTGTATGTATTCTCCCGTTGTGTGTCTGTGTATTTCAGCGTGTTTCAGAAGGCATCTTGGCAGAGTAATTTCCTTCCTTCCATCCACCCATGTAGTTCTCACAGATGAAACTCGGGTCCTCAGGTTTGGCAGCCACCTTACCAGCCAAGGGTTTTATTTCATGGAAATGATAAATGCCATCAGCATATGCTGCCAATTTAAAACATCCACATGTAACCATGTCTACCATGGTCGAGAGGAAAAAAATGGGGTGAATTTGTATGCCTAAGTATATGTTATATGAGTTCAAATGGCTGAGATCAACATTTCCCTTAATTTTTGGTTGAACAGCTGGGCATATAATGTAAATCCATGGGAAACTTACAGCAATGGATGTCAGAGAAATTCTAAGCTCCAGCCATGCTCCCAGCCCAGTTTTACAGGGCAATGGCTGATCATCTGAGGTCAGAATGGAAATTTTAAGACGAAGGCCATGTTGAGCAATCACTCTAGGGTTCTAGAGAGCAAGGGAGTAATGTCAAGGATCATAGACTAGAGAGTGAATTAGCTAACTACAGGTTGCTGGAGATTAAGTCTAAGGCTTTTCACCTTAGACAGCCCCTGGGTCACAGCCCCAGGGAACAAGTGTGGGCATATGGGACAGAACAAATCAACCCTACAGAGTGGCATCTGTGCAGGGTTCTGCCAGTGCCTGGGCTGAGCAAGGTTGCTGAGTGGGGCATCACTGTGGCTCTTCCCATGGATTGTGTGTCATGACACCGTGTGTATGGTGTGTCATGATGCCTGCTGTGTGTGTGTGGTTGTGTCATGACACCATGTGTGTGGTTGTGTGTCAAGCATTCAGAGTGCCAGCAAGAACTCAGTCACTCTGTCCTCCTTTTCTGCAATCTTTTCTTTGCCGTTCACACATCCTTTTGACTGCTTCCATGCTTGTCCTTGTGCCCTGCGCTGTAAGCATGGGAGCAGTGAGCTGCCCACATGGTACATGGTCTTTATTCCCAAGCCTTTCATCCCACTCTGCTGCTTTCTAGGGAGAAAATGTTAACCACACAAACATGCAAATCCTTATTCCAGGTGGTGGAGTTGTCTCTTAGAGAGGTCAGTGCCATTGGCATGTGTCATTAGTTCTAAGTCTAGGGAGGGAGGGTAGAGAAGGGGCAGAGGATACAATATTTCTAGACCATCTGACAGGGTGCAGAATGACTCCATTTCCTCTCCCCCCCCCCCCCCCCAATTCTGGGTCTCCCACCCTCTTAGATACAACGGGGAGAACAAGACAGTTCTGCCTCCCTGGTGTTTCGGACTTTTTCTCTCCCCCCCTCTCCCTCCCCCCCCCCCCCCCGTCTAGATATAACCCACTCAAGAGTCCTGTTCTTGTCAATCACTTGAGCATGTGCTATTCAAGTCCGTCTCGCGTACATCTTTGATAATCTAACCTGTAAGAGTAGTCATACAGACTTACTAGTGTATCCATAGGCCTTGAAGCCACTGAAGATTAAAATGGTTGGAATATATGTTTGGTAGGGATGCAAGTATTGTCAAGTTCATATGATTCTCAGGATTAAAGGACCTATTGCGTTTAAATTTTTTAGAACAGTGAATGGAGAAGCTAAGAGGAGAGGAGAAGCTAAAGAGGAGTGGAGAGCCCTTGGGGAGGCTTGTTCCGTCTCTGTGTTCACTGGTGTGGACACAAAGCCAGCGACAGTAAAAAAGTTGCGATAATGAGCCTTAAGTTTAGCTTTCTCAGATTAATCATAGCTATCCTTGTATTTTTTGCATTTTTAGGCCATATTTTGGATATTAATTCACTTTAAATAAAGAGAGAAGGGACTGTGTGTAGTGTTTCTTTTGGAAGAAGACATTTCTCGAGTCAGGCTGGGAATGTAGCTGAATTGGTAGAGCACATCCCTACTGTGCATGAGACCCTGTGTTTGACCACTAGCGTACCGTAATCAGAACATGCGATGCATCCCTGTACGCCCAGCACTTGGGAGGTGGAAGCAGGAGGACCAGAACCAGAACGAGGTCGTGCTGGGCTACGGAGCAAGTTTAGGGCCTGCCTGGAATATGTGAGACCATCTCAAAATGAGAAAATTACTGCCAGTCTGTGGTTCTTATGTTCTCTGTAGTTTAGTTCAAACTACTTGTTATTTTAGTAATTGAACACCTATGATGTTAATTGTTTAAATATCTTTTTTCTATACTACATTTGCCAGTCAGAAAAATGACTGGAGTAGTGGGCTGCTCTTATAAATAAAGGTTTATTGGAACATAGCTGCACCCAATCTGTTCACATGCTATTTACTACTGCTTTGGAGCTCCTGTGATAGTGTGTGTGACATGTAAGTCTCAAATATTTAGTGCCTAGTTATTAATACTACTGCTCGTCTTATTATACATGATTCTGACTAAATAGGATTTTGGGTGGGTAAGCATCCCAAATTAAAAATATATGTTTTAAAATCACTATTTTAATGCAACTTTATTTCCACAAAAATATGACTACTAAAGTAAAAACTCGTAGTTATCAGAAATGGTAATATTATGGTGAAGCTGTATGTCCCTGCACATCTATGTCCCTGCACATCTATGTCCCTGTACTTCTAGTTGGTTTAGTCTTTGGAGGTCTACATGGGGTTTGTTCACAATGCCACAGAACACCCATATCCTCAGTCCCTTTACAGTAAGTTTAGGAATCAAACCGTGGAACTGATTCAGTAAAAGAGAGTTAACAAAGAGGCTTATCCAGCACAGGCACTAGTGAGAAGCTAGGCAGACCCTTGATTTCTCAGTCTGTGGTGAGTTAATAAAATCCACTCAGTTACCAGCAGTGGGAATGGCAACTTTGAATCCTCATGTGTAGGCAGAGAAAAGCCGCTCGTGCCGAGACTCCACACTCACACAGGTTCAGGTGACAGAATGTGTTTTACATGAAATGTTTCATTTCTTCTTATGTAACTGTTCCAATGGTCAAAAAAGGGAAAGGCTTCCTTCCTTCCTTAACAGGAAGTACGCTCTTGTTTCTCTCAGTAGAAGAGAAAAGAAACTCCTACTTCCCAGCCCTCACCCTTTCCAGAGCTGCCTCACCTCCAGACACTCTGGCATTATGTGACTTTCCTGTGCTCCATCCCCAGATTGTGCCGTGGAAACGGTCCTTTGCTATTATACCTCGGAGTTATTGGGAGAGAGTTCTGCGTGGAAAAATTGGATGTGTATGAGTGGAACTGTTCTATTGGCTCTATTCCTTTGGGTTTTGGCTTCATTTTCAGAATATTCTTGGGATGCAACTGTGGTTTGTTTTTAGAAACTTAAACTTTATATATAATTATTTTTTAAAAAACTAATAACTTCAATTTTGTGTATCAGTCAGAGGCACAAACACACATGTGTTAACCTGCTCCATTCCCTATTCCATATGTCTTGTTTTGTTTTGGAAACCTTACTGATAATTACCTTCCAACAAGTGACTCTTATCTTGGTGTGGGCATTGGTTTTGATAGAACGGCCAAAGCATAAATAACAGATGGAAAAAAATAGAAAACATTAAAAATTCTGTGTCCTTCAAAATGAATTGCCAACACAGTAGAGGTAGAGTGGAAGATAAGTGTCTATGATCAAAGCATAAAAGAATGATTAAAAAATCAGTAATTTAAAAGAGAAATGAATCTGTTTAAAATAGTGACCGAGCTAAACAGGCATGTGCCAGTGAAGGTATAAAAAATAGTCAAGAAGACATGAAAAGCCCACAGCAGAGCTGGGAGTGTGGCTCAGCAGTAAAACACCTGCCTTTCATGTACAAAACCTGGGGTCCCTCCCTAGCCCGGAAAACAGAACAAACAAACAAAAATGTTCATCATCGTTAGGCATTAGAGAATTGCCAGTAAAAGCCAGAGTCACATTACAGTAATAAACGTTGGCAAGGCTGTGTGCAGAAATAGGAGCTCTTCTGTACTTCTGGAAGGAATGCACTTATTCTACAGGGACTTTGGTAAGTCTGGCACTTCTGAGGCTAAATGTGGGGACTCTACAGCCCAGCAATTCTATACCCGGGTATGTAGCCAAGAGAAATGAAAACTTACACATGTATGTTCATAGTAGCCCAAATGCTCATTCCATCTCCATGTCATTGAGTACTGCTTGACAATAAACAAGGTTGCAGCGCTGATGCACACTGTGACTGGGATGAACCACAGAGACGTACTAGTGTAAAGAGCCAGGCACAAATGACCATACACAGCCAGTGATTATAATGAGCTGAAAGGCCCAGGACAGACAGGGGTGCATGCGTGCGTGTGTGCCTGCGTGCGTGCCTTCAGCATCACCCCCTTACAACATGAAGCAAGTTAGTGCTGGTGGAAATGACACTAAAGGGCACCGCAGGGCAAGGGTTTCATTTGGAGTTAACAGAATCATCCCAGAGTAAATGTTGTAATGATGGTGTAACTCAGACTATAATAAAGAATGCTGAGCTGTTGCTTTCAATAGTTAAACTTCATGCTATAAATTATATTTCAATAAATTTGTGACCAAAAAAGGATTAAGACCTCAAAGAACTCAGGCCCACTTTATCCCAATTATATTTAAAGTCAGAAGACAAAGTCCTTTGTGTCTGATTTTGTGACCATGAACAGGTTTAGTCCATTGACCTGACTCCACATTGATGGGAGTGTAGGTGAGCGTGCACCTGCTTGCCCCATAGGCAGGCCACTCCAGGCTTAGAACGTAGAGATGAAAGGGAGATGCCTCTTCACGACTGCCACTTAGAAATAGGCACTGGGCACTTCGTGAGTAGAGTTCCCCTCCCCCATCTTGCTCAGTGCTGCTTACCCTCAAGTGTTCTATACTCTGGGATTACCACAGCAGAATACATTAGTCAAGCTTCTGTTGTGTACACAAAAACTCAGTGTTTCCCAGGCTCATCATGTCATGTTGTGTAAAGAGGCAATAGCAGTTTCTATACCACAAGATTTCCTTGCAAGGTTTTTTCTATGGCTTCACTTTAAGTTATAAATATTAAAATAAAAATAAGGATATTTTTTCTCAGACATCCAAAGGAGATCGATCGATTGGTCAGTCGGTCTGTGTGTCTGTGTATCTGTCTCTGTCTGCATGCCTATCTACCTACCTTAATCAATCAATCAATCTATCATCTATCCATCATCCATCCATCCATCCATCCATCCATCCATCCACACATATATCTTCTAATCGTGTTAGGAAATCATTTCATTATCAAAATAAATGAATGTGTACCCCACCTATATCTTTGGCTTTTCCAACATAGGCTCCTTCAATAGAGTGGGTCCATTTGATTTCTGTCCCATTTCCACAGCCCTAAAGAGAGTGAAGCAGGCTGTCCCCACTGATAGCACAGTCTCAGCTTTGCCTTGAGTATGCTTTATAGCTTACCTCATACTCTTCATTATTGAGGAAGAACTGCAGCTGCCTCCTGTATAAAGAAAGGGAAAGAAATGTTTTCTTTGAGTTATAATGTCACCCTTGCACGCGCGCAAACACACACACACACACACACACACACACATTATTGCTGTTGTAGTTTGTGTGCTTTGTACAATTTGTCCACTCTGTCTACCATTCCTCCCCGTTGATATATTCATTACACAAGACAAAAATCACTTATCTTCAACATCCTTCCAACTGGATATTTACTGAATAATTGCTGTCTGCATTTAAGATTTAGTATGTAAGATGTTACAGTATATGTAGACTATGCATACAGACATATTACTATATACATACACCTCATGTATATACCACACCTCAGGGCTCTTGTTTATTCGAAGAGGAGGTCCATATATAGGAGACAGCCAGCAGCCTGCATGACTGCTGAGGTCTGGCTGGCCACCCAGAATCAAGCAGGCCACTGCTGGAATTGTCACTTAGGAGCATGAGCCAGGGGCATGGCCAGTGAACGTGTACAGCCGAAAGAGTGCGTGGTGAGCCTGGAGGTCCCCCTGTCTTACCTGTGGTTCTCTCTTGACAGTGCTCAACAGGCACCTTGGATTATATCTTACAACGCTGTCAGCTGGCGCTGCAGAATGTCCTCAATGACTCGGATGATGGCGACGTCTCCTTGAAGTCCTTTGATCCTGCAGTTTTGAAACAAGGAGAGGAAATCCATAATGAGGTGAGGCTCGTCAGGAAGCTGATGGGTCTGAGACTCAGCCCTGCTTGCAATCTGAGATCTGGTCTAAGAGATTTATTCAGAGGGGAGGGTAGATTGAGACTCAGCCCTGCTTGCAGCTTCATGAGGGTCTGATACAGGAGATTTTAAGTCAGAGGAGAGGACAGGTGATTCCAGCAGGTATCAGGTGTGGGTGAGTTCATGTTTCTGGATTCACAAATGGCACTCTCTCAGTGTGTCTTTGCATGGTAAAGAGACAAACAAGTATCAAGTGTGCTTTGAATCCATTCATAAGAGTTCTGCCCTTGATATCCATTGCCTCCCAAAGCGAGCTGTCACCCGATGGTCAGGACTTCATAAGGATCCGGGTTAAAGGTCACAAACATTCTGGCTATTGCTTTCTTTGAGATGGTTTCTACAGGAGGGAGCTACACAGTGCGCTGGCCGCATGACACCGGAAGGGGTTGAAATGTATTGAGTAGGACCTTGAGACAGGGAGCTGACTTTCCTCGCAGATGGGAAGCATCTTCCAAGGCTCCGCCCTAACTTCTGCAGGAAGGCACTGATTTCCCACCCACTGTTCTTTCCAATGCAAGTGTCCTCGCAGAGCAGCTGCAGTGTGAGCCATCGGTGGCTTTCTTGGAACAGACAGACCTGGGGAGCTACAAGGGGCCCGGAGAGAGTGATGGCTCACCTAGCAGTGACTTATAAGTCTCGGATTTCTGCTTTTCTGTAGTCTGTGAGCACAGTGGGTCTACATGGTGAGGTCTGTGCACATTCTAAGCTTACTGTTTTGTTAATAGTCTCAATTTCTTCTTTATATATTGTTAACTATTTAGCTTTTTTCAAATTATCTTTTGCATAAGTAAATGAGTTTTTTAAAAAAGAAACTTTGTACTACTACTTAAGTGACATCCTCTATAGATTGCTAAAAATAAATGTAAAATAGATATCCTGGTTAGGGTGTAGCTTGAGCATTTATGACCTCAAAGTCAGCACCCACAGTGACACACTTCCCCTAACAGAGCCACACCTACTCCAACAAGGCCAAGCCTCCTAATAGTGCTACTCTATAGCCAAGCATTCAAACACATGAATCTATGGGGCCAACCATATTCAAACCACCACAGTAGATAACAGTATTCAGTGAAGGCAGAACAGTCCTCGGACTCGTCTGTGGGCACCCTTATTGAGAGAATTCGCTAAGCCTGCACCCTTTCCTTCATGCGAATGAGACCTGTGGTAATGATCATGCAACTTCATCAGTTTAAAAGAAATGTTGTCTTTTATACTTCAGATGAATGGATTTCACTACTGGTGAATTTATAATGACCTAAGGGAGAGGGTAAGATTAGCAGGTGATAAAGGATGGTTAAAATGTGCCTGCAATCTCAGACTTCCTCTGTGACATAATGGGAACTGGTGGAAAACCTGGACTATGACGGCATTCTGCTCATGCTATCAAATGATGGTCCTATCAAGAGATGGTGCTGGGCCCTCTTCTGGCTGCATTAGGGTCTTCTAGTGTAGGGAGCCGGGAAACAAGAAACACAAAACACTGGCAAATTAGGTAATATGTTGATGTTGCTAAGTACTATAGAGAGCAAACAGGCCAGCAGATGGCAAGAACCAGAGAGCATCCTGCCTGCGGGAAAGAAGCGGAAGAGGTGAGCGACATCAGGGCTTGGGGCGATTTCAAGCAGAAGGGGCAACCACTACAAATGCTACAGGGCACAGAATGCTTAGTGTTCACGGAACAGTTTAACAGCAGTGTGAGTGAGGGGATAAGGCTCCCAGGTGTAGACCGTGAGGTCGCAGGGATAGTGTTAGAGACTGGGGAGTAGCAGCCTGCCTGCCTGTTACTCTGAGGGAAATGGGGTCCTCGGAGGATTCTGAACGGATGAGAAAACAGCATCTTCACCCACAGACGGCAGATACCTTACGGTGGCTTTTAAAAGGTCGTTCAGTAATCTGTGAGCTGTTCCACACTGGGGGAAACAGGGTCAGAATCCCTAGAACCAAAGGCAAAAAGACTTGGGCTTTTAGAGAATAATGGCCACCTGATGCTATAGCTGAAGCCAGGGCCAGTTCTCCGTCCTTCGCTCTCTGTGTTCAGTAAGCATCCCCAGTAAGCATCCCCACTGGAGATGTTGCTTAGCGGCTGCTGCTGCTGCTGCTGCTGCTGCTGCTGCTGCTTGAAAGCCATGCTCCTATGAACCCAGAGACCCTGCTGGGAATGGTCCATTCATTCTCCATCTTAGTGCAGAATTTCTAATGCAGGTATTTAGTTACTTTTCTGAAAGAATTCACGGCTTTCAGAGTCAGGCCAGTGAACCAGTTGCTGACTGTTTCATGCATGGATGCTGTTTTATTTCACTGTCTTTGCTGTTCATATGGCTGCAGTGTTTTCTTATCTCCGTACACAAAGAAACTATATAATCGCACAACAGAATACTGCCATCGGAATCCATTTGCTGCAGAAACAAACTGGCCTTTTGACTTTGTCTGTGTCAGGAAGGTGGGGCAGCCCTTTCGGGTTAGCCTGGGGGTGATTGGATATAGATCTTATATCCAAATAGCCGGTGAGGTGAGGTACCTATCATGGTCTGCACCTCCTCTTCTCCCTTCCTTCAAGGCCATCTTACTGTCAGGGTCAGCTGGTGTGTCTGCTCATTAGGAATCTGTTGTCCTGCTAGCTGGCCTGGGATGGGGGTAGGTTTACTCGGAGTGTATTCTTAGTAGTTATCTACTTACTGTTTGTTCTCTTCCTTCAAGGCCATGTGCCTTTGCTGGGCTAATTATAATGAAGCACTCTGAATACTTTGAAGCCATCTGCGTTTAGGAATGCATTTTCTAGCAACATGGGAACTTTAGTCATAAGAAGCAGGTGGCTTTGTGATAGCCCCTACTTAAGATGCAGAGAAAAGACTTCAATTCACTTATAAGCCAGATCCTCCTTTATGTTATTATGTACATTGTGAGCTTACAGCCTTCTAGCAAGTTTCCCCTGGAAGCGGCAGAGTGGGCCACACTCTTGGACTCGGAGGTTCTCCTTCTCCTACCTCTCTCCAGAACTGCTCTGGAGTGGCCCCCTGTGTCTGTGCAGCTGGAGCAGAGCACATAGTGAGGCGCATAGTGTAGTGAGACACATGTCCCTTAGGACTTGTGCACAGCTTCCTGAGTAAACTCTGTGATTGACCAAGGGTTTACTGCTTGCTTACTTACAGGAGTGGTACCAGTGTGGTCATAATGGTTTTGAAATATGATTTTTGTAGTGTTTTTTTCTTTTCATCTTTTTTTTTTTTTCAGATAGATGCTTGCTGTGTAGGTCAGGCTAGACCCAGACTCACAAATCGTCTGCTCCAGCCACCCAAGCTCTGGAATCACAGATATGCCCCGCCATCCCTGGCTGTTCGTCAATCTTTGCTCCACAAGCTCTGAGCTCACTGCCTTAGGTTCAGGCAGCCAGATGCAGCCTGTTTCTTTCCCTTCATATAGTCCGTTGGCATTTCTGAGGGAAAACTAAACCAGATTCACCTCTTTTGACTGTTCTGTGGAAAAGGCAGGTGCAAGTGCAAAGGTTGCGGCATGATGTAGCTGTGAACCGGAAGCCACCGTACAGTTGCTTTCCTGGTTCTCTGAAGACCCAGAAGGTCTTTGATGATCAGTGGGACCTCAGGCAGCCGTCCACCTTCTCCCGCCTGTGGGCTTTCACTTGACGCTGTATGGGAATTGCTCAGATGGTGGGATAACGATGTTCATTGTGCATGTGAGAATTCGGGAAGTGTGGTTCATGCATGAGCTGAAGACTGCCAAGACCCTCAGGGGGCTGTCTGTTGTGTCTCTGTTCTTATCTTTGGGGACCCATGTCACCTGTGGAACCTTTCTGTCTCCTGTCTGCATTTTGGTTTCCTGATGGATTCTGTCTTTTCTTTCTGCTCTTCTTGGTCTCAGCTTCCTCTGTAGGTGTTGTTGTCTAGAGAAAGGATGGAGACCCTACGTCTCACACACATGCTTGGAACTTTTTAGGTCACTCGGTATGCCGCACTTTAATTTGTTTTTGTTTTAGGGCTTCAATAATAGGACCAAATCTACTTTGTAGCTTTCCTATCCTGTGTTTGAGGGGGAAAATTCTTTTAGTAATGAGGAAAGTAGTGAAGGTGGCATTTGAGTAAAACTCTCAATCTCCCACCTCTGGCACTGAAGTAAAAGGGTCAGGCTATACCACTGAGTAGGTTCTAGTGTCCACAGAAATATGGCATCCCTTTGATACTACTTACCAGACAGCCTCTGCCTGACTCAAGTCCCAGTGCTGAGCTCCTTGCCTGGCGGGAAGGCTGTGAGCCAGCAGGGATGGAAAACCCTTTCTGCACAGAAAACGCTCCAGGCCTGTGAGATGCTTACAGTGAGTCCTGGGACTTGTGCTCTTCTCCATCCCTGGCAGGAATCTGACATCTACCAGGCAGTTCCTTATCAGCTCATCGAAACCTCAGCACAAACCAATATGGCTATTGCATGAGTAGCCCTGTCTTATAGCTGGCCGAGGCCTTCTGTAGCACAGCCCGCTTCCCACTGACCTCAGAACCCTATGTCTCACACTTCTGTTTCTCAAAGTGGTTTTTGTTGATGGGAACAGTGCTAGGTTTTGTTTTGTTGTTTTTTTTTTTCTTTTTTTGTGCTTTATGTTCATTTTTATTCGTTTACAGAGACTTAGGTTTTATTAAGGGATTTCTCAAACCGAATTTTCTTTTGTTGTTTCTTTCCCATAACTCCCCACCTGCGCCCCCTCCTATTCCCTTCATTGCTTCCCACCGTCACCTCCAGTTTGACTCAGGGTCTAGCTGTATGGTCTAGGCTGGCCTTGTTAGTCCCTCCCTCAGTCTAAGAAGGACACTGCTATGCCTTCTTCTTTCACCACCACCACATCATCACCATCATCATCATCATCATCATCATCATCATCATCATCATCATCATCATCATCATTGATTGTTTCCAGTTAGCATTCACAGTAAAGGCTTCCACTGAGAGATTTCGTATGTGTGTTTCAGTACACTTTGCTACTGGACCATTAACTAACCTGCGCTGTCCTCCCCTCCTGCCTTGGTCTGTTCCTGTTCATCTTCTCGAATCGCCCTTGCTCCCACACTGAGCAGATCCCTTTGTCCTATCTTCTTCCATGCTTCCATTAGCATCTCTTCCTCTGTCTCATAGTCTCACACATTTCTAGTCATGTGGGTATGTATGTATGTAGGCATGCATGCACAAATAAACATGTAATGCACATTTTTATCTAAATTCTGCTGTGTATTTTTCTGGCTTATTTTGTTTAACATAGTGATACCTAGTTCCATTATTTTCCTGAAAATGCCACGATTACAGTCTTGTTTATAGCTGAGTAAACTCCCACTGTATCTATCTATATACCTCACTTTCTTTATCCATTCTAATAGGTTTAATTAAGCCAATTCAAGCTGAATTGAGAGTTAAAAGGCAGGTGTATTGGGGGGCAGTTTTTGGATGAGTAACTAAGGAACTAGGCCAGGGAAACCATCATGCAGACAGGGAGACGGGAGGAGGGGAGACGGGTGAGACAGAGAGCAAGCAGCACATGCACGAGGGGACGGGTTGGGGGGGAGGGACGGGGAGAGGGAGTGGCAGTTGGGAGAAAAATGTCTGGGTTATATAGGGAAGAGCCTCTTGGGGAAGGGAAGCCAGCCCCAGTGCAGGGTATAGCAACCATGCCTTGGAACAGGACTGACAGATGCTGGGAGAACCTATAGGCCAGGTCCACTTTGATGTGTTAAATAGGCATCTGAGCTTCAAGTCCAGGATCTGAAACCCAACACATTCATCTGTTGATAGACATCAACATGGAGACTGGTTCCAGAGCTTTGCTGCTGTGAATAGTGTGGCCTTAAACAGAGATGTGCAGATATCTCTATAGTGTGATGGCTTATAGTGTGAGTCCTAGATAGGGGTAGAGGAGTGGTGTATCTGCATCCTATGGTATTCTGGTTTGGTTTTTGATTGTCTAATGACTGCACCTATTTATGTTCCCCCCACGAAAGGGTCCTTGTTGCCCCACATCCATGTGTTGTCATTTATTTTCTTGATAACTGGGCTGCAGTGGAATTTCCAGGTGGCTTTAATTTGCACTTTGCTAATGGCTAAGGATAGTGAGTACTTTTTCAAGTATTTATTGGCCACTTGTATTTCTTCCTTTGAGAACTGTCTGTTCAGTCCATTCCATTTATTGACTGGATGATTTGATTTTTCTGGTATTTACTTTTGGAGCTCTTTTGGAATCTAGGTAGTAACCTCCTGTTGGGTGTGTATTTGGCAAATATTGTTTTCCTGTTCTGTGGGTTGACTCTTTAATTTGATGGTTGGTTTTGTCTCTGTGTAAAAGCTTTTTAACTTCATTGATCATCCTTAGGTCTTCTCCAGAAAGTCCTTGCCTATGTCTGTATTCTGAAGTGTTTTGCCTTTCTTGGTATTTCAAATCTTTATTTAGGTCTTTGGTCCACTTTGAATTGATTTTTCTTTATGGTGAAAACTGTAAGTCTTGTTTCATTCTTGCCCATGTGGATACCCAGTTTCCCCGGCAGCACCATTATTGAGGATGTCATTTTTCCAGTCTGTCTTCCTGACATCTTTGTGAGGCATTAGATGGCCCAGTTATGTGGGTTTATTTCTGGGTGCTCTGTTAAGTTCTCCTGTCAGTGGGTCTGGATGTGTGTCACTGCCGGTTTTGTCACTATGCCTTTATAGTATGCTCTGAGAGAATGTGTTGTGATACCATAGCATTGCTCAGTCTCTTCCGCATTGCCCTAGCTATCAGGAGTATTTTATGCTTCTGTATGAGTTTTAGAAGTTTTTTTTTTCTTCTAGTTCTGTGAACAGTGTCACTTGACTGTTGGTGGGAATTGTATGAATTCATAGGTCACTCTTTGTAATATACCTGTTTTCACCATACCCTGTCAGTCCCTGAGCATCAGTGGGGAAGCTGCCCATCATCTGGGGTTTCCAATTTTTTTCTGCAGTTCTTATTTCATCGTAGAGTCTTTTACTCCTCTGATGAGGAAGGAGAGTAAGTTATTATGAGTGGCGTGTCCCCCTGTCTTTCTTTCCTGACAGTTTAGAGGTGTGTGGAAGGACAGGCGATCTCTGTGTGCTGGTTTTATGTCTTTCCACAAGGCAGAAAGCAGCTGTCAGATGGAAGGCTTTTCTCAGGGATCTTTACGGCCTCTCTGTTAGGGTCATGTTGTCTGTAAACAGAGATCGTTTGACTTCCTCTTTCCTATTTGCGTTTCTTTTCTTTCCTTCTCTTGCCATATTTCTCTAGTTAATATTTGGGGCACCATACTGAGTGACAGTGTAAGTGTGGAAAGCCTTGTGTCATTCCTGGTTTTAGAGGATTTAATGGAATATTGGCTTGGAATATTGTTTGTCACATAGAGCTTTTACTATGCAAAAATATGTTCCTTCAGTTTGTAGTTTGTTCAGGGATTGCACAATAAAGGGACATAGATTTGTTGAAAGGCTCTTCTGCATCTCCTGGTGGCCCTGTGATTTCTGCCCCTACATAAGATATGTGCTTTATTTCATCTGTATTTGATGCGGAACCATCCTTGCATGCCTGGAATGGAACCAGTTTGGCCGTGGGTCATGTTGTATGACTAAGGATTTGGTTGTGTCTGAGTTCACCAGTGAGTTCAGTCAGCTGCCTTTCTTGCTGTTCTCTGGTTTGGGGATTGTGGTAACACCGGCTTAGTTCACTGTGTTTGGTAGCTTCTGTTCCTTTCTGTTGTATGAATCAGTTTGAGGGACACTGATGTTAGCTCTTCCTTAAGAGTTTAGTGGAAATTGCCAGTGACTTGATCTGGTTCTGGGCTTTCCTTTGTTTGGAGAGGTTTTTTTTTGTTTGTTTGTTTGGGTTTGGTTTTGGGTTTTTTGTTTCTTCATCACTTTCGTTGCTTTTTATGGATTTAAGTTGTTTTATATCTTCTTTATTTAATTTTGGTAGCTCATAATTTGCTGGGAATTTATCTATTGCAAGAAAGTGGTTCCTAGTCTCTCTCTTTCCTGAATATCCAGAGCCCTGATTCTAAAGAGGAGAGGGAACAAGAGGAGGAGGAAGAGGAGGAAGTTACTGCATTTATTTTTGTATGGAAGGTTGGAAGAGCTTAGGCCATGGCATGTGGAGGTCAGAGAAATGTGTGGTCTCCTTCCACCGTGTGGGTTCCGGGGCTCACCCGTAGCTTGATGGGCTGAGCAATGAGTGAGATGTCTGAGGAGGAAGAGGAGGGTTTTTTTTTTTGTCATCGTGGCCGGGCCCTGCCTTTGCTTTCTTGTCCTGTGACTGACTGAGTCCTTCCTCCATGGCCCTCTTCCTGTTTCCAGGCTCTCCACAGAAGTACAGTCCCCGGCCCTAATAGGTTGAAGGGCTTACTGCACATAGTAGTCTTTTTATTCCTTCTATACCAGGGTGGTTGAGGCTTCCATATCTGTCCTCTTCTGCAGAAAGGGTTGAGGAGGCGTTGGAAATCGACTCCCCTCTCCCTACAGTCAGGCTTGAGGCTCTACCAACAGGCTGTCGGACGGTGGGAACGCTTTCATGAGCAGCCCTGTAAAAGGCGCTCTCATTTCTCTTGTAGTAAACCTGCTGAGAAGCCTGGATCTCCACTGTGAACTGTGGCCATATTCATCCTCCTCTCAAAGTACTCAGATTTACCTTCCAGTGACCACTGCCTTTTCATGCCACAGAGAAAGGGTTAGCAACTGTCTTAATGTTGCCCACATTCCTTTTTGTTTTGTTTAAACAGCTTTAGCTGAAATCAGTTCTACACATCAAACAAACATTTATTTAGCGTAAACCAAAACCTTTCCATCCGACTAGGTCTTCTCCAGTTTCTTACTTGAGCCGTTTTCACCGTTGTTAATCTTCACAAGTTGCTTTTGTTTGCCTCCTGGAAGCTCATTGTGAAGAAACAAATGGAAGTCTTCTGTGCTCACAGGACATGATGACAGCAGCTCAGCTCAGCGTGGAACGCGATCACGCTGCAGAGCAGACACCACAGCGTGGTGCTGGGGTCGCTGGACCCTTCTTTGGAGGGCAGAAGTGAAAAGGAGCTTGGGGTGGAATGGAGTCACACCTTGACGCTCTGGTTTGAGGTACAAGTGGAAGGCAGGCCATCGCAGGCTTATCTGCAAAGTGTTGGTCAGATGCTGATCTGTGTGCATTGAGATTGTTGTCATAGAAACGATCAGACGACTAACCCTGAACTGGCTTGAACAGAAGAGGCTTTGCGATAGGTCATCCAGTCAGCAACTGTCTCCCGGACCTGACTTCTGCTTCTTATTATTCACCAATATTGGTCACTTGACATTTTAGCAAATTAACAAAGCTGCTCAGACCAGGGTTGGCCGTGGGAAATGGCCTGAGAAAATAGGGGTTTGTGATATATGTTCATGGTTATGTAAATGTCATACGTCTTAATTGTGGCAATTGTTACTATGGAAAGTTTTATATATATTTTGTCCATGTATAAACTCATCAATCTGAGTACTTAATCTAAATGCATTTTTAAAAATTATTTATTTACATCCCAAATGCTGCCCCCCAGGTACCCCACTCACAGAGTTCTTCTCCCTCCATCCCCCATTTCCCCTCCCCTTGGTCTCTGAGAGGGTAGCTGCTCTCCCTCATCCCCTCAGACCTGGCTTTATCTTCTCATCTCATGTCCTGCCATTTTGGCTCCAGTTTGACAGCAAGATGTCTTCAGGCTCCTTCTTTTCCAGTCTTGGAGCCTCTATTCTGAAACCCAGAAATGGGAAGGAATGTTTGGCTGTTCCTACTGCTATTAGTATGGTAGCTGTAGCTCTGCCTATATGAAAGGGCCGAGCCTGGAGAAGGCATGGATCTGTACATTCTGCGGGTAGGAGGAGGCGGTTAGTGCAAACAGCTTAGTACCTTCACAGAAGAGAACGTGACTTGGTGCCTTCTGCCTTTGCTCTGTTTGCCTGTTGTGATTGGCCCTTACTGAGTCACCAGCTGAGAACCTTAGAGGCTGTGTAGGGTCCTCTGTAACTAATTATATATTGTTTGCTTATGTGACTAAGATGATCACCAGTTTCTCCCAGCCCTTGGGTAAGTTCTTTATTTTCATTATAAGAATTGACACATGATACTCTTTGTATCTGTCTTTATCATGGCCTTCTTAGCTTTTACTAAGGATGTTTAATTACCCCATCATGACCTGCCATTGCACATAGTGGGTGCTGCCTATAGCTCACAATTCCACATGCCTAAAACATCTACCCTGACCTGGGTTATCATCCTAGCAGGCCTCAACTCTGAGACTTCCATTTTCTTGGCTTCCGGAATGTTCTGGAGAGCCCAGGGGATGTTGGCAGTTGCTTAGGTTAAGCTTTTCTCGCCTCTCTCACCCTCTGTCTACTAAGTTGCCAAAGGAGACTTGAGCGGGGAAGCCATTGTCCTTGTTGGTCTATCACAAGGACATTATAACCGCCACCTTCTTGTTCTGGTCCACAGGTGGAGTTTGAGTGGCTGAGGCAATTCTGGTTTCAAGGCAATCGATACAAACTTTGCACTGATTGGTGGTGTGAGCCCATGACGCAGCTGGAGGGGCTGTGGAAGAAGATGGAGTGTGTGGTAAGTGTATGAGGTCTGAGCGCGTCCTCTGGGGCACCGCACTGTGCATGCAGAACCTCAGCCGGCTGATTTCCACAGGCAAATGTATGCGTTGTCCACTTAAACGGCCGTGCTAGGCTATCTCCTATAGGGTAATGGGAGCAGCCTGCAATTCTGTTTCGGGAAACATTTCTGATATTCTTCACAGAGGGCGCCCCGCTAGACATGAGCCAGGGCGCAGCGTGCGGATGGTAACAGCAGCACCCAGCACTCATTTGTGGGTTTATGTTCCAGCCACCATTCAAAGGGTTTTCCTTATCAAGATTATAAATCCTTGCAACAATTGATGTGGACAGCATGGAGAGCCCTAACTTATAGATGTGAAAGCCTAGGTATAGAGAAGTTAGATACTCGTCTAGGGCCACTAAATAGATTGCTGAGATGCAGAGCGCACATGATTTTACTCACCATAGCCTAGCAGTTTAGCAAAGAGAGAGATGTGGATGTCCCCATGTATCTATGGCTAAAATAAAACCATGTTGTGGGGGCTAAAAAAAATAAGTCATGGCCTGGCAAAATGGGGCAGAGTTGTAAGGACGGCTGTTACCATCCTTGATGACCTGAGTTTTATGCCTGGGATCAGCAAGGCTTAATGAGGGTTATGATGGATAAGCAAGGATTCTATGGAAGGAGAAAATGAACTCTCAGGGTCTCCTCTCCTTTCCACGCATGCACACCGTTCAGATCAGGGTCAGGTCACTACCGCTGACTGTGACCATGAGGAGAGGAGAGGATTGGGTGGGATGTCTGGGCAGGAATCCTAGGTCTTGGAACTGTGGAAAAAAGGTCAGAAGGCAGAGCACGTAGGTGTGTGGGACATGGACATGCCGGCAAGTTGGCAGGTGGAAGCCACTTGATGAGCCTTGGCTTGGATAACCATAGCAACAGAAGGTGCTTGTGTGCTATTTTTATGATTACTAAAGATTTTATGAGTACTGATAATGTTTAATGTTCATGAGTAATGTTCATGGTGACCCCATGTGATAGGTATGACCTTTGTCTCACTTTTACTCTCAGGAGACAGGAGCCCACGGGCCTTATATAACTTTCCCAAGGTCACCTACTAATAGGTGGGAGAACTGGGATTTGAACTCTAGAAGGCCTGCTCTAGGCTTCTTGCCCTTTTCTGCTCACTGATCTGCCTCCAAAGGCTTGGCTTTGGAATGTAGAGGAAAGGCGATAAAAGCCTGCTGACCTCTGGAGAGTGCCACTTTACAGCATTTGAAGGGTGCAGACAGCAGTGACTCATCCGCAGGGTGCACAGCGGTCGCCCATCCCCACCAGTAGTGGATCTTCCTGGATCTATATTTGATGCACAGGAAGCTACACAAGCATAAATTATACAGTTTGTTGAGTTGAGAAATAAATATATACCTATAGAGCTATCATCATTGCCCACACTGAGAGCAGTCTGTCACCTCCACTTTGGCCAGCCAACTTAGTGTTACTGGTTTGATGAAGATGCTATCATATCTTCAGTAATCCCTGTCTTATAATAATGAAAATATCAAGTCGCAAGTATGAAAGCCTGAGCTTAAGAGTGTGCAGGAGAATGCACATCTCTGAGCTCACTCACACTTGCCTCTGTAGGGATCAGCATCTGAGAAGGGGACACCACTGCCCTCCTAGAATAACCCCAGAGGCACATTTCCCCAAACCCTGAGTTAGTACAGAGCACTGTGTCGCCAACTTGGAGATGACAAATAGCCCCCCTCTACCTGGCTAGCCCTGTTCCTGAGCCAAGCCTGCAGAGGACACGCTGTTCTTATAGGGTACGTACAGCTTTTGCTTGGGTGAACTTTTGATTTTTGTTATGTTTTACATAGGCACTTAGGGTTCTGCTTGCCAAGGCTTAATTGTTAGATGTCAACCTGACATTGAAATCATAATCTTACCAAGTTGTAAATTAAGACTTAGAAATAAGTAAAAAAAAGAACTGTAATTTTGTAAAATTAGTTGTTTAATCATTTATTTTTCATTTTGTATACATTGATACTTTGTCTGCATGTGTTTGTATGAAGGTGTCTGATCTGGAACTGAAGTTACAGTTGTGAGCTGCCACGTGGGTGCTGGGAATTGAACCTGGGTCCTCTGGAAGAGCAGCCAGTGCTTTTTAACTGCTAAGCTATCTCTCCAGACATAAAGAATGTTTTTTAAAAAGTTTTTATTTTAGAAGTATTTGATTTGATTTAGGAGTATTCCACCCTGCCAACAAATGCAATGTTTAGTATTGTGATCACACAGCGAAGTTCATTATTAATTCACTGGAAAGATATCTGACTGTAGCTGCGTGTCAGTCTCAGTATGTGAGTGCACACATTTGGTAGGAGTGGCAGTTAAAGGAAGAATCTTCTTTTTATTATATTTTATACTGAAAGGAAGGAAGGAAGGAAGAAAGAAAGAAAGAAAGAAAGAAAAGAAAGAGAGAGAGAAAGAGATCCAAAACAAAACAAAAAAAACTAAATGAGTAGCAATCTGGAGAATTTTCCAGAGCTCTGTTCTTTACTGAGAAAAAAAGAAAAAAAAAATCAATGTTTCAGTGTCTCCCTTGCATACCATAGTTGGATCATGATCAGCAGAGTGAATGATTGGGCCAAGATAAAAGGGCTGTTTCTTCTAAATTAAGTTGAAGTTGCTTTAAGCCTTTAAAAAGATTTCTAATAAACTCATGATAAATTATTTTTGCTATTGAAAGAGACAGCAGAGAATAATCTTTGGAAAAGTCCCCTGCTCTGTGGCTCTTAGTGCGGTGCCATGTGGTATTTGGGTATTGGGGTTGGATAGGCATTGGCTGGTGCAGCTGGCTCTGTCTGCCTTGCTCCTGCTCTCTGGTTTAACTTGTAAGCAGTAGGGGGCAGTGTTGAGCTGCCAGTTGGAGGTCCCAAGATGCTGTCCTTCAGGAAAATGCATATAAATGTCCCATTAACTGCCAAGAATTACCCCTGTTGCTTCAAGTTAGCTGTAATCTTCAAGATTCCATAACACAGGAAATCAGTTGTGGGTTCACATATTCAACAGCAATTTCACTTCAAGAATGCAGCGTTTGGTGCGCATTTAGATTCTGTGAAATTCAGCTAATCAAAAGGGCATTTCTTGATTGTTCAAACTTTTCTTCCATGAAATATATTACTCCAAGTTATTATGATTTTAGACAATGATTATGATTCCTTGTTATCTTTTTGCATTTTTGAGTTAATGGAGTCCTGTGTGTGTTGTGAAAAGTTGTCTTTGATCAGTGCATCTTTGTCTGTTCTGTAGCACATGCCCATCCTTCTCACTGAGGAAAATAAGACCTGCCCGCCACCTTGGGCAGTGCACGCGTTGGTAGGGTTTGGTTTGGTTTTTGCCTATGAGTTAAGCAGCCTTTGATGGCCCCTGTGTCAGGGAAGAGTCCTGTTCTGTAGTTTCTGTCTGTCTTCCCATCCTTTCTGTCGTGCGCTTGGGAGGGGCTGCCTTCTGAAGCCCACGGGAGAATGGGAAATGAATTTTGAAATAGCTGTAATAGTGGTAATTGCAGCACATGTCATAACCAGCCACATATTTCAGAAAGTTTAGTCAGCTGTACATAAACTCCCCGGCCTCTGTTCCCCACTCCCTGTCCCAGCAAGCATGCCCCGGCACACTGCGTCTTCTCACTGCTTCTCTCCCGGAGGACTGTGTGTGTGTGCTTGCTCTTGTGATGTAAATGTTAGGCCCTTATATTTGAATGACATTCTGATAAAACATCACCTCTCCCCTGAATATTACTTGGTGGATTTATTGAGCGTTGAGCCCGGAGCAGCCTGACCCTTTGCACCACAGTCAGACCTTTCTTACCTTCTTTGCTCTCCACTCAAGAAGCATTCTAACAGTTGGGCACTAGGCACATATTTGTATTTTATTATCTTTGCAGCCAACCCACTGCCTCTCATCCAAGATTATCATGTTAGGAGGAGGCACTTCGGGATAGGAGAGTTAGCATTTGAAAGAAACCTTGCAAGCTTTTCTTGCCGGCTAAAGAGGAGTATGAAAGGCTCATGTCTCCTGTGAGGCAACGACATCTCGCCATGGCCTGAGATCCAGTGGATAGGCCGTTTGTCTCCCAGGGGTTGGTATCGCTCTTTGCAAAACTGACATTTATCTTACCTATAAAAATGTTTTAACACTATCAAATTCGCGGCGAGACCGAGAAGAATGCCGGGGCTGAAATCCTCTAAATTGATGGCATTTACTCATTTCCTTTTGACCTTAAAAACCTCTGTTTTGTACAATGCAGAGGAATTATTCCAGGGGAGCTTCCTGAGGACGCGCCCTGAGAAGAGCTGGTGGTTTATGTACTGCAGGAGATTTTTTTTCATGCTCTTCATTGCTGTTGCTTTTCCTTCTGGGGGAGAAAGTGGCTCCTGCTTATCCTCCATGAGTTGGACCATTTCCCATCGCAACAGTCCCAGGGCTACAGTAGCAGCCTGTGCATGGCCATTGGCCTTAATAACCTTTGCCAACTGTAGTGGGTGCAAGCCAAGGCTGGATTATTTTAATGTATCCGTTTTGAATCAGTGTAAAATACAACATATAATTATGTTAGGTAAGCTATAGGCTACATTTAATTTGCCCATTTATGTTAAAATTTGGCCCAGGAGAGCAGAGAGATGTGGCAAATGAGTGGGTATTTCATTTCATAACATAACCAGGTTCTTGTTGTTAAAGTTTTAACAGAGAAATGTTCATCAGAATGTAAAGGCGTCCCTGACAAGTTATTTATAATAGTTTAATTCCAGGTGAGTCACGCGTCTCTGCTTGTCACTGTGGTCTGCATAAATCATGAGGAAGCTTGCTGTGGAGGCAGCCTGCTGCTGCAGGGACGGGTCCTCAGTCTGTGGCTCCCACAGTTGCAGGGAATGAGCAAGCCAAAGAGCAGTTTTGTTTATTTGTTTGGGGAAAGGTTAATGAAGCTGTCACTGTAGCTGTGGATAAAGTTCTTTATAAGTGAACATAAGAACAAGGCTGCTTCTTATGTGCTGAAATATATATCAAACATAATGGTATTTAGAAAACAGCGCAAGTAAATTCATATTAAAATTCTTCCTAAATTAAAGATTTTAGGGGGTCTGAGAGAGATAATAAAATATTAATAAATATTTCAGGCTCATATTAATGGTAAATCACCCAGACACAGTATGTATATTTATACATGTATATGTTTACCTCCTCCCATAAGTATTCCTGAGAATACTAAATTACATGTACTAACAATGTACTAATGTAACCTTGCCTCCCATTTCATCCTGTTTTCATTTTCATCCTCCGTTGTGTGTGTCGTCTATGTATGGATATGTACACAGGAATGCCAGTTGTTTATGTATGGATATGTACACAGGAATGCCGGTTGTTTATGTATGGATATGTACACAGGAATGCAGGTGACTTTGGAGGCCAGAGGCTTCCAGTCCCCCGGAGCTAGAGTAAGAGGTGGTTGTGAGCCAACTAGCATGGATGCTGGGACTTGAACCTGGGTCCTCTGCAAGAGCCCGGCAAGCTCTTAACCACTGAGCCATCTCTCCAACCCTAGGGTCAGTATTTCTTTGTGTGTGTGTGTGTGTGTGTACACGCGCGCGCGCGCATGTGTATGCTATAGCATGTGTGGGTAGTCAGAAGACAACCTTTTTTTTTGCCATTTTTTCCATTTTTTTAAAGATTTATTTATTTATTATATGTAAGTACACTGTAGCTGTCTTCAGACACTCCAGAAGAGGGCGTCAGATCTTGTTACAGATGGTTGTGAGCCACCATGTGGTTGCTGGGATTTGAACTCAGGACCTTCAGAAGAGCAGTCGGGTGCTCTTACCCACTGAGCCATCTCACCAGCCCCGGGTCAGTATTTCTAATTTAGGAGCAGAGTATATTTTAGTAATTTAAGATGTGGAATGAAATGTCTGGTGGTTTTCAATTAAGATTTAAATTCCCCTCTCCCTCTTTTGACTGGGACATTGCTGAGTGGCTCAAGATAAGCCCAGATTGGAAGCAGGTTAAACAGTTCGAAGCACCCAATAATTCAAATTCTGGAACACAGTATTTTAGGGCCTTTTTGTTTGTCTTTGGAAATTGGCAAAAGCTACAACCCCTGCCTTACATTTTTAGTGATCCTCAAGACATTCACTTGGCTCTTTGGACCCACCCCTCAAGTCCAGTTTCCCACAGCAGTATTGTTCTAAAAGCAAAAATACTTCGAGAGGGAGGCGGTCTTATGTGTAATTTAATATTGAACTTCTTTCTAAAGTGATTTGAGTTTTTCTTGATAGATTTTTGAGTTTCTCTTGGAACAACCCCTGCCCCCCAGCTGCTACAGACTTAGTAATGATTTTTTTTTTAAGCGTGTGTACCCTGTCCTTTTCGGGGGTGGGGGGGAAATAATACAATTCCAAGAGAATTGAGACTTAAGCCTCCCAAGCCGAGTGTGCATGGGAAGCACAAAGCCCGTGTTTGTGATTCTCTTTGAAGTGTTTTGCAACTGGATAAGGAAAAATTTAGAAAGCGGCTGATAGTGTTCAGGGTAAATACTTAAACCCCTTTAGAGAATTTCACACACAGATACTGTGTGCAGAAAAAAGGGGTACTTATGTTTCTTAAAGCTGCTACAGCCTGCAGCTTTGTACTTAAAGACAGAGGTGTTGAATAGAATTCTACTGAGGATACATCCAGTGACAGTATCTTCAGGAACATCAGAGCCGGCCAGTGGTAGACTTCCCGTTCTTAACCCTTGCATGAGCAAGAGCCTTCTAGTGCCCAGTGTTAGGATATGTGAGGGACACTCAGAAGACTCGGCTGCCACCTCTGTTCTAAACACAAGGGCAAGACTCAAATCACAGAAAATGTGACAGGAGCTAGGAAATGCCAAGTGAAAATGTGCCGTCTCTCTTAACCTGTTAGTGCCCAGAGAGAAAGCCTGAGATAATCAGGCAGGGTTTCTGTTTTCACCTTGACACCAAAGCATTTGACATATTTTTGTCCATCTTCATTAAATACACATATGCATGGCACACACACACACATGCATGGCACAGATGCTCACACATGCATAGCACAGACACATACATGCATGTCACAGATGCACACACATACATGTCACAGACACATACATGCATGACACAGAGATACATGCATGGCACAGAGACACACGTGCTTGGCACAGATGCACATACATGCATGGCACAGATGCACACGTGCATGGCACAGACACACACATATGCATGGCACAGACACACACATATGCATGGCACAGACACACACATATGCATGGCACATGTATGGCATAGATGCACACACAAATGGTACAAACATACATGCATGGCAGAGACACACACATGCAAGGCACATACACAGCTTTTAGTACATTCTATTTGTTAAAAACAAAACAAAAAAGCCCATAGGTGTATCCTCTTGTTTCAAATGTTTTTAGCTGCTATGAAATTCAAATCTGTGTAAAGGGCGTAAAAGCCCTAGCACTTCTCCTGGGGGAACTGTGGTCGCCTCAGCTGCTGGAATTTATTTTGGGTCACTTTGACAAGCAGGCCATAACATGCATGTGTGAATTCAGAAACCCGGATGCCAGACTAGTGTGTCAGGAATCTCCATTTTTCCCAGGAAAGACAAAGGCTAACACATCATACCCTTCTTCCCTCCAGGGCTTTTAGCTTTGGTGGGGTGGTCCTTCAGTTACTCTCTGGCCTATCATGCACCTGAGAGAACAATCTGGGCTGTGTCCTAAGTGAGTCATAGTGCAGAGAAGGAAGTGGTGTAAAAATAAATTAAAACAAAAGACAAGCCCACAGCTTTGAAAAGGAAGCAGCCTCTATCCACTTTGGTTTTTGCTGTTTTAATCCCCAAGTTAGGTATCAAGTAGTCCCTAAAGCTGTTGCCTTCGGAAGACCTTTGCTACGGCGATCTCCGGACAGAGCTTGTAGACGACAGTGCATCCAGAATAGAGGTTCCAGAGGTTGCTGTTACTCCCCTTGCTCAGAGGGATCGGCCTTGGGATTCTACCCCCAGCCCCAGATCCGTCCCAGAACCAAGAGGACTCTGAGGAGTGTGGAGCACGGTGCTGCTCTTGCAGTGCTCCCATCCACCACGTGTTAAATATTTGTGGGGTGGGACTGGGAAGCTTGTCATAGCTTTGCAAAAATGCCCCTATGGAAAAATGTGCTCAAACTGCTAAAAAGCTCGCTTCTCTGAGAACTATGGGAACACATGCAGTTGCCTCTCCCATACAGCAAGGGTGGCATAGCCACAATCCTGCTTTTCCTCATCAACATCTGGAAAGTAACAAGCCTGCACTCTGGCCAGGGGCTGTGATGTGCCGCCTTTTGATTCTCCTACAAGCGCCTGTGTAATCAGTGCTCCCTGACGGTTTTCATTCCATTTTTACCTAACAAGTCAGTCAGGGTTCCATTTTCTCTCCTGATCTCTGCCTCATCTGGAAACACCTGTGACCATCTCGTTCGTAAATCTTTTCTCGGTTTGTATGAAAGGCTCAGATAGATGATTCCTGCTTGGTTTTGATTGGTTAACAAAATTAGCTTCCAGATTAAGAAATGGGTGTTATGAAGTCAGCTCGGAAAGGGAAGCGCGCATGTCTCAGACAGATCTGCTTTAGCTGGAGGGACTTGGAGCTCCTGGTTTCTTGACAGCCTTGTTACTTAAGCACTGCTAATTTAAATGAAGAATTACAGAATACCCACAATTATTCATCAGATGTTAACAGATGTTTGGGAGAACTAAGAGGTTGCATTTTATTTAATGCCCCTAGACCAGTTCTTCTCACTCTGTAGGTTGCAACCCCTTTCAAAAAAATCTCTGTTTCCTAGAATATTTACATTACAATTTACAACAGGAGCAAATTTACAGTTATGAAGTAGCAACGAAATCACTTTATGGCTGGGGGTCACCACAGCATGAGGGGCTGTATTAAAGGGACACGGCATTAGAAAGGTTGAGAAGTACCGCCCTGCGGTGTTGGTGCAGATAGCAGTGAGCTTCATAAAGAATGGCCCTAGGACACCGTGCCCAGAGTAAAGCCATGTTTCCGCAGCACTGAAGAGTCATGTCCTGGGTACCTGTGTTGGGATGGGTGGACGCCACCCTGTAGCAAGTGCTTCATATTAGGCACATCACAAGTCCCTGACCTCTCCTAGGTCTCACAGGTCAGCAACTGAGGATCCTGTGGTTTGGCCTAAGCTTGAGTATCCTCTTGATTGCACTCCAAGTCTAAAAAAGCTCTCTTTTCAAAATACACTTGTCACCTGGCCAACCTTCGCCACCTCCTTATGGGAGCGGCCCTGTAACCAGCCTTCTAGCACCTAGTAAACTGTACCGGTTACCCATCTGCAGCTAGGGCTCCTTTAAAATGAACGTCACTGGCCTGATCCAGACCTCCCATGGCACTCAGAATTCCATCTTCCTTGAGTGGCTTTCTGAGCCTCAGGACCCACACTTCTGCCATTGTGTTTATTTGCCTCGGGACTATTCTCTGCCTTGCTGTTCCCATCCCTCCACTGCATGCTGTCTTGTCTCATCCTTGGAGAGAGCATCTCTGGCTGAGCTTACCCTCCTTGCAGGGTGCCCTGCCCTCTCTGCTTGCTCCATAGCACCTCACCATTAGACAGGGAATTTCCTTATTGTCTTCTTCAACTCATCCAGCCTCCCCTCCCACGGGCAGCAGAGAAGCTGACAGCTCCTGGGGTGCTGGCTGGCACACAGTAGGTGCTTACCATACATTTACAGAAAGGAGGACTAGATGCGAGGTCAGTGTTGTGGAGAGTCCCACTATGTAGGGAAGCCTGACCTCTGGTAAGTTTCCTCAGAATTACCTCCTAATTAAAGGGTTATTTTAGAATAGCTTCTCCACTTAGAGGGCCCTCAGGATAGCACTGACAGCCGTCTGCCTGTGTAGCAGCTCTGAGAGCCAGTGTGAGGGTACAGAGGCAGGTTGTGTGCCTTTGGCATTTCTAGCTGAGAAGATTGAGAAATCACTGGCAAATGACTTGTGTAAATATGGGGATTTTTTTTTTTTTAAATGAGAGAACTAGGCTTTTAGTTTCCCAGAGTCATTGTATTGCCACAACTTAAGAAGGCTTTGTCTCCTTTCTCGGCACCATTCATGTCTTAGAGTTCCCTACTCTTAAAAAAAAAAAAAAATGCAGTAGAGTAAAACCATGTCAAAATTAAATGACTTCTGTAGCCAGGCTTGAACTTTGTTGTGGTTAATTTCAGAATACAGAGAAAGCGGCATGCAGTGGACAGGTTTTGGGCACAGAACTAGGAAAATCCCCGAGGAATAAACCGACTTCCGCCAGACAAGCTGCAAACTGATTAAAATATTTATCATCCTTTGGGTATGCAATAGCTTTTGATGATGGAAGGCATATTAATATTCATCTTTGCTGCGTGTCTCCACTTCAGACAGATCGCAGGAAAGGATGTTCAAATGACCAGCTTTCTTTCCTCACCAGGAGCCTTGAGCCCCGGTGCAGCTTGGAACCAAGACATGCCTTGTGATGTGGCTGAGCTTTTCCTCTGGGGCATGGAGATGGGGGATACAAACCAAGGGAGACCTTTGCACTGGGAAGCTTTAAAGGATTACTGCTTTCTCAAGGAAGTCTTTTGCTAGAACAAAGGGAAAAGTTGGGCCATGATTTTATGAGCCACAGAACTACTGTGCTGTCTGAGTACAGGAAACGGACCTAGCTTCTTAGGTGAAGTCAGAGGATCCAAGCTTTAGAAAGGGTTTTATGAAAATGACACTGGGGGTGGGTTCCCTCCCCCTTCCCTATTTCCCTTCCCCCTCCTCGCTCCAACCATTTTGTTGAGGAGGAAGGAGGGGAAATAATTAGTTGTGTCTGCCACTTCTGTCCAGGTCTTTTTATGTTGTTTTGAGTGTACCATTGATTGTCCCTTCATCCTCAGCCAGACAGAATAAACATACTGTCCTTATAGCAAGGCTGAAGCATCACAGGGTGCTTATGGGAGTCTTAGGATCAATCTTATTTCCCTCCTCCTCCTCCTCCTCCTCCTCCTCCCTCCTCTTTCTCCTTTTCTTCCTCCTCTTCCTCTACCTCTTCTTCCCCATCCTCCTCTTCTCCTTCCTCTTCTTAATGAAAGAAAGGATCTGACTCTATTAGCCTTGTTAATTAAGCAGCATTTTCCGGGTAGATGGGAATAACCTAGATTGCATTTTTGGGTGCAAATATGAGCATGAGGGAACTTGACCTTTTTTATTGATTGATCTGAGAACTAACTAGTAATTGAAAATGAAGGTTCTCATAAAATGACTAACATGTTAACACTTAATTTCAATATTTCAGATCTGAAAATTCAGACTCTTCCCCTTTACACTTACTTTATAATTCCACGCTCTTCGGATATTTGCATGAGTGATAACCTAAAAATTGGGCAATAATGTTTCTTTGAAATCTATTTTAATATTGTAACATCAGAAGAGAAATGTTCTGTCTTCATCTCGTCATTTAATCATACATCTGCTCCATGTCGTCCAGATAAGGGAAGTTGTACAAAGAGCTGGGACTTAGGTCTCCCAGGCTGATAAGGCGAGAGGCAGTAAGTGATTCAGTGGGAGGAAAATCAAAGGAGAAAGGCAGAGTCTGACACAGGCCTGTGGGGAAACGAAGGATTCTGATAGATGGAGAAGGGCGGAAGATATTCAAAGATGGCCAGAGCAGAGGTGCAGGAGGAAGGAAAACATTCTATTCTTGTAAACTTGATCAGGCTTCATGGAGTTTGTTTTGTGTGAGTCGGGCAGCGGCAGATAAGATGAGAAAGATTAGCACGGGCCCTTTTTTTTTCTAATGCATTTTTTTCAAAGTACAGTCGTTTCCTCTATAGTGACTTTCAAAGTCATTGGTTGCGAAGTACAAGTATGTGCAACTAAGAATAGAACGGAGAATAGTTTGATTATCTTGTGTTTGCAAAGGTTTTGCTTGGGAAACAAGTCCGATCATAATTTTTCCCAATTTCCCAATCTGTCTGTACCCTAAACACAGCCAACAAGCCACTCTACATTGTCAAAATATGAATTACAAACAAGCTGGGGTGTTTTTCCTTACCAAGTTTCTTTTCATTTCCCCTCCATTAACTGAATGCCGAAATAATAACTGTAAACCTTGTCCAGAAGCAGGTCTTCCTTTGTGTGGTCCTCTTGCTGGTTCTCTTCTGTGCATGAGCATGGCCCTGAACTGTTGGAGGTGTGATGGAGGAAACGCATCTCCTCTGTGTCTTCTCCTGATGACGGTCTGGAGGACCCAGTACCTGCATAGGAAAATTATGAAATATCGTTAACGGCCGTTCCTGAGGTCTTTGGTTTGGTTCAGGATAGCAGGAGTGGTTATGGGACAGAAAACAATCCCTTTGGTTGGCAGCTTCTGGGACTGCACTTTGTGCTGCCCTGTGTTTGCATCTGCAGTCTGGCACATTGGTGATACCGAGTGAAAGACTGGGGTGCTGTTCCTACTGTAAATGGTCACTGCTCTTCCAGTGTCCCAGTGATATGTATGGATCTCTGTTCCACTTCACGACTGTCCCTCTGTGCTGCTGTCACTCCTTCTAGGGCACAAACTGTTGATTCTTAAGTCATCAGTAAGCCGCAGCTTGTTCAGCCCTGAGTGACTGGAGACTGCCTTTACTTTGATTCTCTTTAGGAACCTAAGGTCTGGGGTTAATTAAAAAGACCCTTTCTCCTTAGGTAATAGTGAGACAGGAATGACATTATAGGACTACTGTTTCAGTTTACCAGAACCTTTATGAGTTGCCCTACAGTATAATTTTCTGGAGAGCTCATGGGTTTCAGGCTTCCCAGAAAATCCCTCTTCTATGATATCCCTTTATTTTTTTCACATTCCCAAGGAAGAGGTAATAGAGATGTTTGGTATTGTTTAATTTCTTCCAAGGCCTGCCTGCAGCATTCATTCTGTGTTCTGATCTTAGGAATATCACCACGGATAATATTCACACCCAGGTGCCAGGCTCTGAGAAGCAGCTCTAGTGATGATCCATCTGACGTTGTCCTTTGGAGAAAAGAGGCACTCAGAGGGCACAGAGGCATGTCTGGGGACACGGAGCATAGCGGGCGCAGAGCCCACATCCCCAGTGGCAGTTCCACCTTGCACAGCGGCTCCCATCTCCCAGCAGCTGAGCCTTTCTTAAGCTGTTAGCGCCCTTCACCATGTGCTCATAGCAAAGCACGACCAAGAAGCTGTTTCTCTGAAGCATCTCTTCCACTGTTAGTGTAGAGGTGCTCGCCCCCCACCCCCCATCCATCCATCCACACACACACATCATGCTGGTTGTACTTTGTGGAACCATTTTCTGTCTGGCAGGATAAGTACTTAGTGTTGTTACCCTATGTGCCAAAACCCTAAGATGAGTCTTCTAGATAAGCAGAATTTCCTGGGATACAAACATCTGTAGGAAAAAGTGGGATTCTCTCTCACTTGGTTCTCCCCCCAACCCCTATCCCAGTCACCCATCTTTCTCTCAGTGCCTAGCACCAGTCCTAGGTTTTTGAATACCTTCCCAGAGATATTTTGTATACTTAAAAAATCATATATGGGATTCTTTATGTAATACGTAGTATCTTTTATGAAAAGGATTTGTTTTGTTTTAAATGGTGTGCATTTATATTGGTATGTGTCAGGGAATGTTCGCATGAGTGCTGGTGCCCACGAGATGAGAAGAAGATACTGGAGTCCTGGAGCTAGAATTAGAAGTAGTTGAGAGCCATCTGGTGTCCTAGTAACCAAACTCAGCTCTTCTACAAGAGCGGATGTTACAGACACTGACCCGTCATGTCAGCCTCAGATAACATTATATTTTGTTATATGTGTTATATATGTTACAGACACTGACCCGTCATTTCAGCCTCAGATAACATTATATTTTGCAGGTCTTTCCATTTTTGTATGTTGTTTAAATTGTGACATGGCTCTTATGTGCTTTCATAACCTATTTGATTAGTCTTCTATTATGTTCAGTTTTCCACTTTCATAAATAACATGGTAATGGATATTTTTCTGGATGATATTTTTAACATTTGAAATCATGGTAACACTAAGAAGTAGAATTGTTGGATTAAAACGAATGCACTTTTATCATTGTTAAGAAAGGAAGAGTTTGTTCCTTCAGGCCTACTGTTCCAGGCAGAGTCCATCAGTGTGGGGAAGGGATGACAGCAGTCAAGTGTCATGAGCTTGCTGGCAGGAACAGGAAGAGGACAAGGCTTTATAAACTCTTCACTCCTGACTGCCAGGAGCACGCTTCCTCCAGAAAGGCTCCTTATCCTCAAAGTCCTGTAACATCCCTTAAATGGGACCAAATGTTTAAATACATGAGCCTGTTGGGGACATTTCCCATTCAAACCATCACATTCCACCTCTGGTTCCCACAGGATCAAGGCCATCCATGAGGCCAAATGCAGTTATCCCAGTCAGCAGTCCCCAGAGTCCTCCACGGTCTCACCACCTTCCAGAACTCCAGAGTCTCCTTTGAGACTCAAGGTAGACTCCTTATCCGTAATGCTTTGTAAAGTAAAAAGAAAATTATGTCCTTCCAGCATCCAGAGGTTCAGAGTATGCATTCCCACTTCGAATGGCAGGAAAGGGACACAGTGAGGGAAGACTGGATCAGAGCAAGACCAAAACCCAGCAGAGCACACACCAAGTCCTGTCGGTCTATGTCTGATGGCCAGGTCTTAAAGGCCCAGTCCTCACAGTTTGCTGTCTGCTGCATACATCTCTTTCGTAGGTCCCATTCCTCGATGCAGCCCTCCTTGGCAACTGTCTCATGACTGACTAGGTCTATACTGCAACCCAGGCTTCAGTTCAGAGCTTTCTCACATGGTCTCCTTGCGGGGACTCTGACCCTGCAGTATGTTGCCCCAGTGGCTCTCTGACACCATAAAGAGAAAACCATGGCAATTTTCTTGTCTCCAAAACCAGCACAACATATATCACACTCCCAGGTTTGGTGCAACAGCTGGTGTGTGCTGAAACGTTGAGAAGCTTGCCTGGACAGTCATTTCTAGAGGCAAGTGGCCCCTTAGGCACTTGGCCTTCACTGGTTGAAGGCTTAGTTGGGCAGAGTCTTGTCCACCTATTGCTTCCTTTCTTACTAGTCGCCATCGAACCAGAGGTGTACCTGGAATGGCGCTTCTCTTCAACGCAATAGTCCCTGTCAGTATGTGACCTGACTTGAGCTGCTTCATGGTCTTTTCCTATCTACACCATCCATCCTTTTCCACAGTAGACCTGAGTGAGGGTAGTCAGTAATAACCATTCTACATACTTGGTGTTGAACCGTCTTGAAATTTCCTTTACCAAAATAACTAGTTTTTTTTTTTAATTTTTTTTAAAGACTAATGTTTAAATAGTCCAAGATTATTTTATGTTTATAGGTGTTTTGCTTGCATATATGTTTGTGTGCTACATGTATTTTGTTGCCTGTAGAGGCCAGAAGAGGGTATAGAGTATCCTGAAACTGGAGTTACAGACTATTGTTAGTCATCATGTAGGTGCTGGGAATTGAACCCAGGCCCTCTGGAAGAGCACCTAGTGCTCTTGACTGCTGAGCCATCTCTCTAACCTCCAGCCCATTGCAATTTAATGAACCTTACACAAGTTCTCAGCACATGGGCAAAATGAAGCCATGTTCTTTGCCAAAATATTACTAATGGCCTCCAGCAAACTTGTTACTTGTTCCCCTCAGAAAACCTCACAACCTGGGCATCCAGTGTGTGCATTTCCTTCCCCTGCATCTCTGTCCTCCACGCCTCTACTAGAACAGCCAGTTAAGCTCTGCTTGAAGCATTCAAAGGCTTTTTCAACTTGAAATTCCAAAGTCCTCTACATAATAGTTCACAGGCATAAATTAAACCATACCCCAATTTCAGTTACAGTTTCTAGATTAGTTAAAACACTTATAGACTAAAGCAGCTTAGAAAGGACTTATGTTGTCTTAGTCTTCAAAGTCCATTGCTGCAGGGAGACCCAGCTCCAGTCAAGGGAATCATGCGGCAAGAGCAGAGGGCTGGCTTATCACATTCTCATCCTCACAGGAGGAGCAGAGGAAGGTGGGCACTTTTAATTTTAAGATTGCTGGTCAGCTGCTTGTAGTCACTCAGGCCTGGAATCTCAGACATCATGGAGTGGGGTCAGTAAGGTTGCGAGTCTAGAAGCAGCTACATAGACTCTGTCTCCCAAAAGAGACACGACAAAAGATATAAGGGAGGAGGTGGTCATATGGCTATCCGTAGAGTTTGTAGGTGTGTGCGTGTGTGTGTGTGTGTGTGTGTGTGTGTGTGTGTGTGTCTTATGTAGAATTTATATAGCAAGTGCCATTTTCCTATATCTTCATCAGTACAGAAAATTATCATACCTTTTGACTTTTTTACCAATTGGTAAGAAATGGTGTCTTGTTAGCATTTTTCTCATTTCTGCTTTTTCTAATGAAGAAGCCAGGGGCTCAGACTGTTGAGTGACTTGCCAGGTCACATACTTAGTGAATGACAGATCTAGGGTTTACAGTTAGGCTCTCTTGGTATAATGACTTCATCCACACAGTACTTCCATTACTGTGATCAAAGAACCAGGGTAGATCTCAAGATTCTCATGGCAAGCCATCATGTCAGAAAGATCTCGCTCTGCGCACTGTCACTGAATCAGCTGGGTCAGTCAGCATGGAGAGCTCAGCTAGGGTGACACCCGGTAATGCTACAGAAGCCAACTTGAGCCCAATAGGTAGGGAGAGCTATTTTTACCCTTTGCCCAGCAAGTTCTTGGTCTTGGCATTTGCTTAATACTGATGGAGGAAACATGCCCATGGCCTGATTTTCTGTTTAAAGTTGTGTTCCTCTTGGACTGTGTTCAGGTCTGAGCTTCACTTGTCACTTTCTGATATGATGAGCCTCCTTGGCATCCTGTTGGCTGTCTATCTTCCTCCCCTGTTGGTCTTCATTAGCTCTATTTAAATGCTGATTTGTTCTCTGTTCTGGGCCTTTTCCTGCTTTGCTGCAAAAGTGCAGCCCGAAGGAAGCCTCTCCCCACCCACCCCCACCCCCCACCCCACACACACACTCCTGGTTCCCAGGTCCTAGACAGGAGGTTGTTTCCAGGAGACAGGGGCATTCCGAGGACTGCAGAGCCCTCAGGACTGTGATGTTAGTAAGATGTCCATTCGTGGGGAAGCACTGCTGGAGAGGAGTCAGCTTAAACAAAGGAGGAGGGTAGAACCAACTTACTTGGCTAAGGGTTTCATTCAGAGGTTGCTGCGGTCCAATGCTTTGGGCCCAAGGCAAGAAAGAAAATGAGTGCAGGAGCTCACAGCAGAGGAGGCTGCTTCCCTCCTGGCAGCGAGGACCCACTCCCTTCAAAACTGCATACACAAATAAATAGGTGGAATGCCAAATTTAAAAAAAAAAAAAAAAAAAAATTTTAAAAGAGAACCCAATGGAACTAGGTACAGGGTCTGTTGGTCTGCCCGAGTGATCTTTATTGATTAACCCATCCCCTGTGCGCGTACAACCCCTCCGCCTGACCCTACTTCTTGATCTAAGCTGAGTGCCCAAATTCCCTGAGTTAAAAACCTTGGATTGCTAAAAATAATTTCAACCTTTCCTGGAATGTTATTTCCCTGCATTAGTGAGAGTAATACTAAGGATATGTGGTAGTTTGTCCCCAGCTACTTGGGTTCTTAATCTTGGCTGTATATTTAAATCACCTAGAAAATTATTTTCAAAATAGCGCTTGGACACCACTAGTCCCAGAGACCCAACTGTAACTGGTCCAGGTCACGGCTCCCAGTTGGTACTGTTTTGTCAGCCTGCAGATTTGATTGAATGAGTGAATAAGTGAGCCAATTAGCAAATGGACAGGAAGGCCCTCTCACTCTAACCCAGCACAGACGCATCCAGTTGGTTGTTTTTCTTTAATTCCCAGGGTGGGCTGGAGTAGGCAGTCAGGAGGGAAAGCTGTATTTCTTTCTAAGTCTTACGTGTAATGGAGGTTAATGTTAATGTAGTCACAGCATAAGGGATGCAGAGGGACACGTTGGGTCAATACGATGCCAGAGAGCTCCACAGTCAGTGGGGACTTCTGAGTTAATCCCAAAAATCAAGGGGAGCGTGGGGGCGGGGCTGGCAGAGCTGGGGGAAGACAGAGAATGGAATTGTTTTCCATGGAAAGAAGTGTGTTTGGGAGGTGGGGTGGTAAATGCAGGCTACAGGAAAAGTTCCCAAACCAGCCCATGGCTGGCACTGGTACTCAGGCTAGTCTCATTCAGGAAATGCCCTGCTCCCCACCTCTGCATGATGGGAATGTTGTGGAAGCATCTAGAACTGTCTGTCTGTCTGCACCTTGGTCTTTCTGTCCTGTTTCCACTGCTGTACTGCCAGCCTGCCCAGGGCTATCCTCCTGCCCTTGGGGTCTGCGCTGCCTCCCTAGTGGCTTTCAGGGACTCCTCAGGCAGCAGCTAATCTGGCCCTGTCTCTCCCTCATAGACTCCTCAGTGGGCCCCACAGCTGATTCATCCCCAGCCTCCTGTCCTCTCTTCCTATGTTTACTCTGGAGAGTCTGCCCTGCACTCCCCTCCCAGTCAGTGAGCACAGCCTCCCCCACCCCCTCACCCTCACTTAATGCTCTCTGTGCCTTTCCTCTTCCTGGAATGTCTTCTACCAAGGCAGGCTCTCACTGTTCAGGGTGAGTCCCTTAACTTGCCGACTTGATCACATCACTGTCCTCTAATTCCCCTGTCATCCTCAGGGAAGCCCGCCCGGCAGCTCAGGGTTTATCCTGGAGGACTTGGGTATCTTTGGCAGACAGGCCTTAGAAGTAGTCCCTTGTTCCGTGAAGATCCAGTGCTTCCAGAGGCTCGAGAATAGCAGATGTGATAGTGGGCAAATGATTTATGCATCGCACTAATTGCTCTTTGACAGAGAATTGGGAATTGTTGATCCATACCAACTACTAGGAGAAACACCATATGGTTTCCATGACAGATTCCTCCCGTTCCTTAGAACTGGGCAGGTTGCACAGTGTTGGCTGGGTACTGTTCTCTTCAGTGAGACCGCAGCCATCAGGTTTATACTGTGAGTGATACCTACACAGTTTCCCTGTTTCACAAAGACCTGGCAGTGAAGCCGTATAGGCTGCTTTGTGGGCAACATGGCTACAGTGTTCAGCCTTCAAGCCATTGTCCGGGCTTCGATGTGCTTGTAGGATGAGCAGAGGCAGTCCATCGGCCATGCTCTCCTGTGCTCCTGCCTGGGTCTGGCATCTTCCAAATGCTGCGTGGAAAAGCCAGGATTCTTAGGGGGTGTTGCACTTTCCTTTCGATTGCCAGATGTCAGCAACTTCAGGAACTCAGGCCCACCGGCTTCCTGTGAGAAAGGTCTGCAGCCTCCCACTGTAACCCAGCCCTCAGTCCGCCTGGGCTGGGAGTCACTTGACAAGGTCCAGGAGCTGTATGCTTCAGCATGTAGAGGATGCAGTACGTGGCGCTGGTTTAGAAGCAGTCCTCGGAAGCTATTTCTCATTACTCTGCTGCGGGTACCCTTAAGCTTGGAAAGACTGGGATGCTTTTTTTGGCATAGGGAAGGGCCCTTGGCACAATTCCAGGAATCTTCATGCTGACTGAGTTGGAATCCCTCAGTGAGAAGTGACTTGTTGTCCTGATTAGAATGTAAACACTTGCCAATGTTGAGTTTTGTCTCTCACGTGAGTTTTATTATAACCTCCTGTGTTTATAAACATGTCTTGTGCATGAAGGAGAAATGTGGGAACCGTACGAGCCCATAGGAGTATCCCTTTTTTTTATTTTTTCTGTGTGAGCAGAAGTTAAGATAGCATATCCCTCTGATTTTTCTCTGCAAGCCCCAGGTAGTGCCTAGGTCCCAGCCCCTCACTGGCTCATTCTCTTTTTGAGGTCAGTAAGGCTTATGACTAATTGTAGTTCCAGTTCAGCTAGGATCTACTAGATGGGCACGAAGTAGATATTTCCCCAGCATTCAAATTTCCTAAAGTTTAATGTGTCAAGCATCAGAGAAAGCTCATTGTGGACTATTGTGTACATTAAGCAAACAGGCGTATGCCCAAGTAAGACATGGTGTGTGGCATGTCAAATGCATGGTCCAACACAGTGACAATGAGATTGTGCCAGAGAGCGCATGTCGGGCAGAGAAAACTTCAAAGACTCCATAGAAGAGGCGCTGGCCCTTGAGTTGTACCTTAGTGACTAATAAACAAAGACTTGGTGAGCTCTGAAGAGGAGAGACGGACATTTCAGATAAAGCAAACAGGAGGCAGGAAGGCATGGAAAAAAAGAACATATTTCTGGAACTTAGCTGAAGGAGAGAGGGAGAGCGGGCAGCAGCCACCTAGACTGAGAGAACCAGTCTTGACTGACTGCTTAGAAGTTTGGCGTTTGTTTTGGGGACAGTTGGTGGGAGCCGTGAGTCAGGATAACTGGTGACAATGCAGTGGGTAAGCTGTAGAAAGGAGGCTGACCATGAAGACCTGTTGCAAAAATTGCCATGTCAGATAACGAAGGCAATAAGGAAAGGAATCCAACGTAGGGGGATTCAGTTTTATATTTTATAGTTAAAGAAACTTCACTATCAGTTATATAATAGCCTTGAAAGATGAGGGAAAGGACAACCTAACAAAACGTCTTGTCTCAATCATGGGTTGGATAGATGATTATCTGTTTGCCACACTGAAGAACACAGACCAGAAAGACATTAGGGATTAGGAGCAAGTGCAGCCAGCCAGCAGTGTCTATGAAGAACTGGAGATAGTGGTCCAGAACCCACTGGGGCCATCAGAGCCTAGTCTATGTACACTTGGGATTTGACCAGTGTCTATTGTAGACATGTGTGGATCGCCTACTATGTCCCAGGCATATTCTTCCATGTTAACTCGTGTAAGCAGCAAGCACACAACAATGGGGGGGGGGAGAGGAGGGGGAGGAGAGAGGAGAAAGAGAGAGAGGAGAGAGAGAAGAAGAAGAAACACTTAGGGAGGTGAAGAGTGGGAGATGTATGCAGCATAAAAAGCCAGTGACATGGCCTGACTGGCAGCCACAGCAGTGGTAGGATCCGGTGTTAACTGTCAAATCCCCAAGTCAAGTAAGGATGAGCCCACTGCTGTGGTCAGCGTGTCAGAAGGTAAGGTGGGAAGAGGGTGAACCTCAGTAGGATTCTGTGGTCTGCTTGGGGAAGGGGGCCAGGGAACTTCTCAAAGCAGATCTCTTACCAATGATGTTTATGGGTCACCCTGAGGTCCCTGTCAAGAAGGCCATTTTATCCCCGGTGTGTTCCTGCAGAAGGAAGCCTGGGGACATGCAGTTGCCCATAGCCGACTAAAATAGAGGCTGACCTAGAGCCTTAAACATTTTAATTTGCAAAACCATTGTTGTATTAAATCACAAATGGGAGGCAATTTAGCAATGCATCTCCAGAATTGCACCAGGCTCTGGCTGTGTGGCTTGGCAATTTATGTTGAAAATGAACATTGAACTCTGTGGCATAAAAACAGATTGTTGATTTTGTGATTAATTTGGTCTCTAAGGCCAAGGAAACTGTTGATGCTGTATATCAGTTATAAAGTTGTGGTAGTATTTGTGGAGTAAAATGAAAAATCAATATCGTAACTACAGGATAGCTCTCTTAAAATCCAAGGTGTGTTTTGTTGCAAATTGCATGGAAGAAACTGGGCCCCAAAGGGACAAAGCCTACCTTCATTTTTTCCCACAAGTGTATATCTAGGGTAGAAAAGCAGAGGGAAATGTTGGTTGTTATTACAGTGTTGCTGGGGGTAGTAGGAGAAAGATCAAATCGTTGCAATTTAGAGGAAAACCTCACTCACAGTTATGTGCATCCTCAGGCAACCTCAAGGAGTGATCTCTCTCCGATGGCTGTGCACTCCGAAGCCAGGAGCCTGGGTCATGCTTCAGCCTCCACTAATGCACAGGCTGGGGGCCTGGCTGCCTCCTCCCCTCCCTGCGAGGTGCTGTGGCTTTAGGTTAAGATGTACAGGTGCCTTGACATTCTCCCATGAAAAGGGAGTGTCTTCCTTTAGCTTGTTATGAGTAAGACATCTGAGGCATTTGTTTTCCACACCTAGAAGTGGGGGTCTACGTTTGTTAACTGTGTGCATTTAGGGACAGTGGAAGGTGTTTCTTTCTTGGCTAGCCTCTCTTCCAGCAAAAGGGAATGACGTCTGTTTGGCCTGACAAGTGAGTCACCCCTGGCCTTCACTAGACTCACAGAATGTTGGTGGTCAGACTAAGCTTCCCCAAGTTCATTAGCTGGCAGTTGTGTTCTCATGGAGAGACCTATCCTGGGATCCCAGCTACCAAGATTTCTGAAGTAGCACTGGGATTCTGCCAAAATTTGCAACCATATTCTTAGTCTCGCCCATCATCCTTAGAGGCAGGGCTCTTCTATAGGAAGAGGAAGCAGCTTTAAAGAAGTTGTCTTGGTGAAATACTCTGCAGTCTGGACCATCTCTACCGGCTGTGTTCCCTACAAGACGAACTTGATTTGATGCCCAAAAGTCTGATGTGTCAGAGGGCAGGAAAATGTGTCTCTCATGAGGCTCTTGTAGTCAGACCCAGTGACTATCAGGGATAAAACGGATCCTAATCTCAGAAGGAACCCCTGAACGTGGAGCCATTCCTACTGGAAAAGTTGTAGATAGATCTTGGGGACCATGTATGTTTTCTGTTGGGGGCAGCATCAAAGCCCGGTGACTCTGGAGATTAAAGTGTGTTTGACAGGGAACACTTGCCTGCACCCTGTTCCTTACTGCACTCTGCCTGTCTCTGGCCAGCGCTTCACTCCAGAACTACTTCCTTTCTTCCCCTAAAGCAGGAAGCATAGCTCCCTCCCATCCAGAGCCTGCTGCCCTGCACTGTCCCTTCCAACCCCTTGTAGGCTGGCCTCAGTGCCTCATGTCAGCATTGTCCTGATGAGAGGAGACAGCGCCTTCCCACCGCCACTTCCCAGGGCCTCTCTTATTTGTGGAAGAAATTTAGTGTTTTGCTGACTCCTTGAAGATCAAACAACAGGAAGTGTTTCCCTCTGTGTGGACAAAGGACTTACCTTAGGGCTTCTGCTTTCTGTGATAGCTCAGAGGAATATACTCCCATATTTTCTTTAATTGTTTGCCCGTTTCCAACTATGAGGGGGGATATCTGACCACTTTCATCTGTAAACTGGGAAATAAGGGACAACAAAGAAAACTGCCTTCTTGATAGATTGTGGTAGAACAAAATAAAACAGTGCTTCCGTAATACCTTTTTCTGGGAAATAAGTTATGATAGCATTTTGCTTTTCGGGCAAAAACCAAAACAAAACAATAAAAGAAAGAAGGAAGGAAAAGTTTCTAAAGGAAAGGATCCCTGCCTTTTGCCAGGATACCCTTGGATCCAGCCTTCACCCACTCCTTGGGATGGTCGGGTAGAAGGGGAAGACAGATTGGAAAGGCAAAGGTGCCCAGGGGAAATGCTGTGGCATAAAATCTCGTCTTCCCAGTGGAAAGCTGGCGATGGCGAGTGGGGAGGGACTCACTAAAATATCTTAAATCGTCTCCCTTAAACACGTAGCATCCTTAGAGGTCAGACAGAGCCGAAACCTGAACAGCTGTACAACAAGCCTCTGAGATTGTCTTTAATTGTGTCCCCTTTCTCTAACAGCAGTAATTCTTGTTTATATTGTCAAGAGCCTTTCCACCGAGCACAAGCACACCATACTTGAAGGTCAAATGCTTAACCCTTCTGCATGGTTACAATGAAAATGGCCCCTTTTGTTTTCGCTAATGTATACCCCAGCCGCGGCTACAGGGAGAATGGGGGCCCTAAGCGGTCACCAAGCTGAAGTAACTTATTGTAAAAGAGCCACAAAGGGGGCATATTTCTGTTTCCACATAACACTTGTTTAGCCTTTGCCTTGTGCATCCAACCACAAAACAGTAGGATCATTTATCAATGGGCAGAATTTTTGGGTACGATTTTGTTCCTCTGACCTCTGTTACTTTTTACTGACCCAACCAAATTGCTTAAAAATTTTCCCTTTCTGCTGTCAGTGTTTAAAGCCGCTTAATGTCTCTGAAGTGATCCCCTTTTTCTTTAACACTTTACACCCCTGTTTACCACAGCACCTGTTACTGTAGTGGGCCATGAAATCGCAAATGTCATGCAGCTCTTATTGACGGATAATACTTTATTAAATATAAATAGAGTATCCTCCAGTCGCTGGGCAGACGCACATGTGCCCACAGAGACCCACATATTGATTTTGTGGAGGCCAACCAGGAAAGGAGTTTTGCCAGGCAAGAAATATTCCTTTTTCTGCCCCGTAAGAGTTAACCAAAACTCGAGGGGCCAGTTCAGCCAACATTAAATATGAGCCGCAAATGTGAAGGCCTCTTTGTTACTGAAACAAAAACACCGCAGCAGGTGGTAGACTCGAGCCCGGGAGGGAGGAGGGGGTTCAGTTGTTGCCCACTTTTCTAACCCTTTTAGAACCCCCATTGTCCAGACCCCAGATTTAAACTGTTCTGTTCAGCCTCTCGGAGACCAGTTTAGCAGGAAAGGGCCGCACCCGCTGATGCTTCTGTAAACGGGTTTCATCTTTGGGTTTGGAGTGTATTGCCACTAAACAAGACAGGAGAGGCAATTATTTCCCAAAGATGAGCCAATAATATCTGCCTATCAAAGCATGAAACTGTTGGCAGTGTGGCAAGTTAGAGCACAGTGGACATGCAGGCCAGCAGCAGGAGCGTGTCCACTGTATAAATCCAGGCAGAAATGTGACTTCTGCTGTCCTTGGGGGCTCTCAATACAGGTTTGTGCAAACCACAGGAGCTCCCTAAAGCCAGGGTTAAACTCCTGCCACCCTTGTCTGTTTATATCCAGGTGCTTTACCAGGGGGTGTTGCTTTTAAAAGGGGATTAACAATCTGGGTTGGAATAATTAAGGGTTTTTTCTCTTCCTAAAATGGAATGGAATGTAGTTTCTAACTCTAGACCTCAGGACACTCTGAGACATTAAAAGATGACCCATAGGGCAAAGGCAGGCTCCCACACGGTTCCTGTTGCTGCTTGTGATAAAAGTTAGTATCCATCCTTGTGCCCAGCCCTTCTGTGTTCCCATGAGCCACCCCTGATTGTTCCTTTGATTCCAGATCACAGTTGGGGTGGTAGAAGGAAACGAACGCAGGCTAGTGATAGTTTCCTTTCATACACTGCGACACGTCTGGAGCTGAAAATCCTGCTCCCGCAAACTCCAGACACAAATCCTAATAAGTGACAGATGCTCCCACACACTGCTGTGTGATTGCTGGGAGCCCTTTCCTGCCAGAAGGAAGCTGCATTTTTGCCGCCTTGGCTACATATTTGGTCCAGTGAGGGTTGTGGTTGACGATGCTAAACTTGTGGATAGAACTGCAGCTGCTAAAAGGGAGGACCGTGTGTGTGTGTGTGTGTGTGTGTGTGTGTGTGTGTATGTGTGTGTATGCACGCGCACATGCCAGGCAATCACCTTACTATTGAGCTACATCCCCAGCCCATCTTCAGAGGTAGAGCTTGAGATAGGATTACCTTAAACTATAACCTTTCAGATATAATCACAGCATTCAGAAGTTAGTGTTTCTTGTGATACTTGTATGTCTTTCACGTACATTTAAAAACATGAGAAAAGATGAAAAAGCCCTCAATTATTTTTTATTGCTTTTAGCTTTTCAAATAGAAATCTATAGTAGTTTGTAATCCTGGGACTCTAGCCTCTCTCTGGTAAGAAATGGTGCTTATCATGGTTACTTTTGAAGCCAGGTTGGCACAATGTGGGATCTCCTGGGAAGAGCCTCTCAGTGAGGGTTGGCATGTGGACTCTGATGGAGTTTTCTAAGTGGGTTAATTGAAGTGTTTTTCAGTCAGGCCCTCTGTGCTTGTGCCCAGGTAAGAGTCCCAACAGCCATGGAGAGAGCCCTTGCTCCCACTAGCACAGGCCGTCCCGGAGACTGAACACTTCCACATTTTTGCTCACCACCTCCACTCCTGGGTCCTGGGCAGTGTCCATGCTCGGAGCCTGGGTGTAGCTACTCCAGCATGACCTACACAGACTATGGGAAGATTTGATGGGCTGCTATGTTGTGTTTCAGGCCTGCCTAGCTTTGTGGTTTGAGGTGGGTTACACAACACTTTCATTAGCATTTAGGATGATTTGGATGTGGAAGAGGACCGTGTGGCCATGTGTAATGTATATTGGTACACATATGAGCAGAATGAGCTTGCAGACATCAGAAGACAACTTCATGGCGTCTGTTCCTCTCTTCCACTTTTATGTGGGGTCTGGAGATGGAGCGCTCCATCTGGATCCTTAAGCCTGTGGCTCAACCCTATCCCATGTCTTGGTTGCTTATCTATGAAGTATGAAGATGATTAAAATAAAAGTTTTTCAATGAGTTAATTCACCACATTGCCCTAGGGATTTAAATTGGGAATCTGAAAAATGATCAGGACAGGACATGGCAGTTGGTGAGTGTTGGCAACTAGTAGTTGTGGGTATCAGCCCCTTCTGGTAATACTTGTGATGATAGCTCCTGGGTGGCGTGTTTTCCTTTTCATGCCTACTAGTAACACTTTAACAAACTCTACATAAACTGCCGACTCCCTGCTAGAGAATTTTGTCACACGGTTAACTGGGTATGGTGGTGCATGTCTGCTTACTCAGCACCAAAACATACGGCTAAGACTTTGTCAAGAACCAAAGTGGCGGCGGACAGAAGAGTCACCTCACAATCCTGGATGAGAGTGTGTGTGCCTGGCCATCCTGCACAGCCTCCGGTCAGTGAGTGAAGCACCTCTAGGCTTCCATAGTTGCTGCTGCTTATAGGTGAGAGCTGCATCTGGTTGAGTAGTGTCGTTTTGCTCTAACCACAAATATGGCGACTGCTCACGGCACTGCCCCAGATTGTCTGCAGTTTTAAAAAGTCACACTGTCATTAGCCACCTCCTTATAGTGGGCCAGAGTTTTTGCTTTGGGAATCTTAAGGAAACTAAAATAGTCGTGGCTAGATTTTTTATGATGGTGTATGTAAGTCATAGCTTTCTTCTTGTAGGTACATGTTTTAGTTTTTATTGTCATAGATAAAACAGGAAGAATACTTAGTATTACTTAGCTGATCAGTGTTAAACGGCGCTGCTAATGTTATGAGAGTCAATGAAGAGGGCACAATAATGGAACAGAGTCATACTTTGTAAATTAAATGCTATTCTGAAAGCTTAGTTAAGCACCCTTAGTTAACCCTCATTCTCCACCCTACGTGTGTAGTTCCCTATTAAATTGGACGCTCCTGGTAGCTAAGGATTCAGACCTTTCGATATCTACCATGGAGCATAGACTCAACTATCGTTCCTCACATGGGAAGTTGCCTTTGCCCTGTGTTCTGTGTGCCTAGTATAAAGTGTCATGAGCCTGGAATTAGAACATCAAATGGTATCTCAACTCCTTCACTGAATTTTACTATTTGATGGTTCATTTAACTCAACTAAGCTTCTTCATCTATAAAGATGCAATAAACAATAACTGCTTCACGCAGCTGGCATCATTGAGATAATGTTCCTAAAAGCATCTTGCAATGAACAAGTAAGTGTAGACCTGTGTTGGCACCTGGCCCCTTGGGTTAGATGTGACTCTGTTCCTTACTAATAGAATGAAATCTGACAAATCACTAAAATCAAATCACAGTGAAAGCACTGTAAATACCTTTCTCTCACAGACTAGGCAGGATTCAGTGATGCAGAGCTCATGAGCAGGCCTGGGATGCACAGCGCACCAGGTGATGTGCCTCTTACATCATGATTACCACAACTTAGCACTCCCACCAGGAGATTCCACGTGTGCTGTAAATACAGAACAGGAGGCACAGGGGAGCAACAGAAAGTGTGGGCTCCTCTTCACTACCAACCTGACTGGATTTGGAGTCATCTGGGAGACTCACTTCTGTGTGAGAGGGGGTTACTTGAGTAGGGAAGACACCTTGATTATGAATGTGCTCTCACCCCATGACCTGCAGTCCCATCCAGATAACAAGGGACAAAAGGAAGCCAGCTGAGTCTAGGCATTTGTCTGTCTCTGCTTCCTGACTGTGGATGCAGCGTGACCAGCCAGTTTACCCTTCCCCGCCATAATAGACTGTGTCTCCTGAGACAATAAGACAAAGTAAATCTTACCTCCTTAAGTTGCTTTTCGTCAGGCATTTGGACATAGCAGCAGGACAGGTCACTAACCCAGGAGAGGTATCTGTTTTAATACCTGTAACTGGCCAACATACTCTGTTTCTCTAAATCTCCACAGCAGAGTTTTGGTGAAAACCATAGCTACACATGAATCCCCTCGGATCCCTGAGGTAAAGACAGTAACTACTGATATTTTCAGGTGGGTAAACTAAGACCAGAGAGAAGTCACTTGCCTATGGCCAGCTTGGCCACCATAGGACATCTACCCTAAGGGGCTCTTGCCTTTCTTCCCCATACTGAAGTCCCAGTTCAGGGAGATCTGAATCATCATCATGGACACCATTTCTTCAGCAGCCTAACCAGCTTTGCTTGTGTTTGAGCACTACAGTGACCAGATGCATGCTCAGATGTAGAAACATTTAAAATGCAGAATCACATGTGTGCATGCGTGTCTGTCTGTGTGTGTGTGTGTGTGTGTGTGTGTGTGTGTAGTGTCCCATAAGCACTATGAGTAATTTACTCTCGTCTCTGTGCCTCAGTTTCCACATTTAACACAGAGACTGCTCTCACATGGTGAGAGCTGCATTAGATGAGGTAGCGTGGGTAACATGCCCTTGGCCTGGTGGAAGGATGCGCTTGGTAACTGTGGGTCTTGCCCCTAGTGTCACTGTGGGGCCATTTCTCCAAGTCTGAGGGCAGCAAGAAGGCCTCTGGCTTCCCTGTCCCAAGCCGTTAAACTTTCCACGGGGGCTTTGGCTTGGATGTCACCGAGAGAATGGGTGAGTGGAAGGGGGAGGGGTGGCTAGATACAAAGAGTGAGTTATAACAAAGAGCCTTTTCTGCTTCGGCTCTTGTGTAGAAAACATATGTTCAGTGGTGCAGGCAGCAGTTGGGTTAAGGACACACTGTAGGGCTGCAGACAAAGGCCCGTGCTCTGCCTGCATTCACAGAGCATCTGAACATACTCACTTGTCTTCCTTGTTAGGGACTGAGCTGTCAGCTGGATCCTCTTGCAAGTGTGATTTCTTTTTCCCATTCCCTTTCAAAAGTCTCCTCCTCCCTCTCCCGAAATGTTTTACACTTCATATAATCCAGTGCGCATGACAGGCCACTTCAGTCTTTGTGCTACTGATGTTTCGGGGGAAGGCGGGAGCCGACCTGATGGAGCGCTTGGGTAACTTTCACATGCCCAGGGAGTGGTGAATGCTCAGCCACCTTTAGGCCGGATGTGGTCCTGTCGGGCTCCTTAGTGCTTGTTGTAGTCACCCGCTGCTTCACCCTCAGCTAGGCTGTGAGCAGATTGCGTAGCAACATTCTTACAGGTAGAGGCTGGAGATCAGTGACATGTGTATCCTGGTGAGGTGGTGGTGGTGGTGGTGGTGGGAGTGTTCTTGCTTTCATTTATAGAGTGAATAGCTTTCCATGAAAAGATAAATGACAAGGCCAGGCACCTCCACAATAACTGGAAAAAAGTCAGCTACCATTCTAGTATTCACGATGGGAAATATACAGGCATGTCTGTGCTTACCTAGATCCACTGATGTTCTGTGCTGGACATTAACCCCTTTGCTTTCTGTATGGGTAGTTATACCACTCTGATGGGTTTATTTCCATGGATTAGACGTAATGCCTTTATTTGTAGTATATCAGGGATACAGTTGCAGTTCCAGTGCACTGAGATTTACGAATTAGCATGCTGCTCATTGAGTCATTAAATGTCTCTCCATCATTTTTTTTTACCCTTAAGAGGCCAGGTGAAAGTTGACCAAGAGAGAATAAAATTATCATCGTACTTTATAGAACTTACTAAAAATCAGAGAAACAAAATGGTTCTGTAATAGCGAGTGAGACTACTTCTTTCTGCGAAGACATCTTGATTTAGAATAGGGAGATATATAATCTCCCTATTCTTTACTCTATTTCCACACTTCTGGTTCTTCTTGCTCTTCCTGGCCTTGTCTACTGGTTAAGTTGCTTGTTCTGGAAAGCACCAGCATAATTCCAGCAAAGAAAAGCCACAGAGAGGCAGTAGTTTCCTCTGGCTTAAAGCTCTACACAGGTTGGGAGCTCAGTTTGGCGGTGGAGGCGATTACAGCCCTGCTAATGAATAGGCAGTCCGACTCTGTGTTGCCTTCCAGGGTGGGGATAATTACAGCAACTAAAATACAGCGCACAAGAGATGCCATGTAAATATTTTCTAGCAGAAAGTGTCAACAGAGTCATCAGTACCAACAAGTGTCAGAGCTGACAGAAGCAACTGGAAGACATGGTTGTGGAAATGTGTGCACAGGCTGTAGGGAGTAGCAGGTAAAGCTGGGGTAAACTTGTTCCTGGGTGCGCGGCACCCTCCTCCCTTGCGTGGTACCTCATGTCTTTTAGGGTGGTGAGTTAGTAGTATTCACTCCCTTGTTGAATGGTTGTATCTGAGAGTGATGGAGAAGGAGGAAGAATCATGCAAGTGTGTCTGGGGCGCCCTCCTCCTGGGGAGCTGCAGTTTGCTCTTGTTTCCAGTGGCTCCGGGGCTGCTTGGGAGAATAATTAAGCTGTGTCTTTCACCTCGCTATGAATCAACTTTATTAGGTAGCAGGCACTAACAGTGATGAAGGGTAGGCTCCTGACACAGGTGAATCTTTTAGGCTGCTTAGAAAACAGGAAAAAAGAAAAAGAACAATGATTTTGTAAACTCCATTAGGGTTTTAAAAAAACAACAACAACAAAAAAAAAAAAAACCAAAACCAGTCAGTCAGCATGCAGAGGCTAGCCATCAAATCCCATTCCGTCCTAAGAAGCCCGTTGTTTCTGTGGCCGTAGTTAACGTTCTGTATGTGAAAGATTTAAGGCTAGCTGGGCCTCTGTTCTACTAGGCTGCTATTGAAAAGCCAGTAGAGGAACTTGGTCTGGGAGCTCTGAGGTTTCTTAATGGGCTGTCAGGGGCAAGACACCGGGGCTGTGTTGGACGAGCTCCTTCCTGGGCATTAAAATACAGGGCCTGGTGATCGCACACAGACGTATGAATTACTTGATGCTTTCTCTGTTCCATATGGCCAGCCATGTCTTTGGCAATTAATCATGGGCCAAATCGGCCAAGGGCTCCTCTAAAGCACTGAAGTCAACACCAAGTTGTACCTGTGCCAGGGGGGCAGCGGGGACGGCGTGAAATGGGAGCATGGGGCTGGCTGGCGCCATGGTCCAAGTGGCTGGCTTCTACAAACAACACATTTCTCCTTCCTCATCTTCACCTCGCCCCCCTCCGCTTTGTATTCTCTTCTTTTCTCTGTTCTTTCCCCCCTTTCCTCTTTCCTTCCTCTACTACCTCCCTTTCCTACTCTTCTCCCGCCGCCTCTCATTTCTCCCTGTTCTCCCGTCCTTCCTTCTTCCACTTTTTCTCCTTCCTAAAGGAGGAAACAAGAAATAAACAACAGCACAGGCTTTCTTTCACCACCATCTGAAACATGTGGTTGCAACAAGAGCTCTGAAGTCCTACTTGCAGACACTGCCCTGCTGTCCCAGGTGAAGCAGACAAAGGCAGTCACCCACAAGGACCCCTCCAGAGCCATCAAGCACAGGACTACCCTGAGAGCCTGGGCTGCGCTAGGCAGGGAGCAGATGGGGTGCAGTGATTTCTCTACTAGGAGGACAAGAGATTATGGACACTGAGTGCACTGTGAAAGAAAAGAAGCCACTGTTTCCAGTCATGAGGATTTAACTTTTGTTTTCCTAAATCAGTATCTATGTCCACTCTCCTGTGTCATTTTTTCCCAAGCCTTTTTTATAGGTGACAATACTAACATTGGTTAAGCATCTTGTCACTGTGCCGTAGTGTGCCGACCACTTTGTGTGGCCTGTCACACTGAGTATTTACAGCAGCCTTAGGGAGTCCTTGCTATTATCACTTAAACCCCTTTGGAAGTAAGGGAATTCATTAAAGACTCATTTCCCCCACAATCCTTTCTCCTCAGGGTTTTTCACTAGTGTCCTCAGCTTCCCTCGCAAGCCCACAGATGCCTTAGAGAACATCTCCTTGGGCACACTTGGTGAACTCTCCATTCCAATGAAGCGGGTCTCTGAGACCCACTGAAGCAAGCGGAGGGTCTCTGAGACCCACTGAAGCAAGCGGAGGGTCTCTGAGACCCACTGAAGCAAGCGGAGGGTCNAAGCAAGCGGAGGGTCTCTGAGACCCACTGAAGCAAGCGGAGGGTCTCTGAGACCCACTGAAGCAAGCGGAGGGTCTCTGAGACCCACTGAAGCAGGCGTGCCTTTAGGTGGGAATGAAAAGCAGCTTTGTTGGGAACCTCTTGAAGACTTCTGCCTTTGCGCTCCCCTCTAAGACAGCCAGCTTATCTCTCTCTCTCTCTAGCCTGGTAAATAGTCTGGGGGGGGGGGGGTGGGGGGGGGGGGGCGGTGACCTAAGACAGCTGCCTCCTCTAGTCCAGTGGAGGTGGCACCCAGCGGTGACTTGGTCTTATCTCCTACCCGAGGTCATCCAGGATGTGTTTTCTCAAATTCAGGAAACAGGGGAAAGAAAGTTTTAACATTGTGTAAACATTGGCACCCCCAAATCTCCCGCTCCCAGAAAGGGAGATAAAGGAGGCCAACCGGGCTGAGGAGTGTTTATTTGTTCTGCTGAGCTCCGGGTCCAAGAGCAGTGGAGATCTTTGGTGGTGCCCGTCCAGTGTAGAAAATGTGAAGGCTTCACTCAGCATTGCGCTTCGGAGGCCACACAAAAGAGCCATCTCGAGTTGACAATGAGTAAATGAGGGAAGACCTGAGCCCGACCTCTCTTTGATGGGACCAAGGCTATCTCAGTGGGCTCAGAACCTTTCTTCTTAAAGGGGGAGGGGATGGAAGAAAAGAGGAAAGGAAGAAAGGACCCCTGGACTTTTGAAGAGGGGAGGCCGGTTGGGTTTTTGACAGTGCTGATGTGGGGAAATAGCTTTCCTGGCTGATAACATCTGAAACCAAGTTTCTTCACAAGTTGAACCTTAGCCTGCAGTATCACTCAGAGCATAGCTTTGTAATTTGTGTGTGTGGGGGGGGGAGGCAGAACACACTCCTGACAGAAGACCGTTATGGTCGTATAGTTTTAGGGGGGCTACTTCTCTGGTGATAGTAAAGATGGGAGCTGGGAAGTAGACAAATCTTGTGACTCTGGGATCCTGGTGTTGGTAATTTTGAAATTACAAGAATGCCCAACGTAAACAAACTAAGCAGAGGTATTACCAGCCACATTTGTTGAATGCTGTTCGGGTTGCCTGTATGCCACATTTCTTTAAGTGCAAGTCCTCTGACTTTATGATGGTAGGACTCAGTGGGTGTTCTGGGATTGGTCAGAACTATTACTCCATTTCAAGAGAGGCCTGATGGAATCCATGGCTTTAATTGAATTATTAGTACCAAGCACATATCAGGTCTTCCTTTCATCTTGGATTCCTCTCTGAAAGCCTGCATGTACCAAAGTCTGCATTCTGGCAGTGTGTTCATACAAGCACCCATTACTAGGCATGTAAAAAAATTACTGAATATGGTTGTATGTTTAACCAAAATTAAATGAGTTCTGTTTTAATTTAATAAATTAAGAATTAAATTCTTTTCAAAGAAGACTGAATTGTAAGCCTAAAATTCAAGATCCCTTAAAGTTTGTTTCCTTCCCGCCCTCCTTCCTCCTTCGATTCCCTCCTTGTTAACGATTCTCCCCCCCCCCCCTTGCTTTTGTGCGTGTAGATTTAAGGGAGAAGAAAGTAAAGGCTTTGTGGAATTCTTAGGGTGTTAGTGTCCTGTGTGTCTCTGGGCTCTGAGTGGGTTTCTCTGTTGACGTGGCTTATCACAGAGTGCGGCCGCAGACCGGACGTGACGTTACTGCAGAGACGCCGTGCTGTAGGCAATCCACCCGCATGAGAGTTGACTTTGGCACATATGCTTTTTTTCCTCTCAATTGTATGGCTTTAGAGGAGGTTTTACAAATTCTTAGCTGCATTTCAGGAGCACTTTGAATCAAATACTCCTTTGGCAAAGTCCCGTCTACGTAACCGCTTGCCTTACGCACCAGGTGCCCTACAGCATATCATTGGGCTTCATACATTCAGACATGTCCATCAGGAGTCCACTGCGTGGTTCACTGCCCTCCCAGGAGCCTTGGAAGCAGACGTGGAGCCTGTCTGTCCACAGAACTGGGCCTGTGGAGAGGAATCGTGGCGATAGCTAAAGGCACACAGTGGACTGAGATGTGGTTCGTTTGGTACCAGTCTGTGGCTCATGGAAGGCTTTTCACTAAGGAAGTGTGATCTAAGATATGTCTACAAGAAGGAGTAGGGGTCAAGGGAGTGCAACCTGTAGCACAACCTGGTGTTTGCAGGGTGTCCCCAGTGGCTTATGTGGGACAGGAGATAAAACTGGCAAAGCCAGCGGGACTCGGGATCCCAGGCTTTCTTTTCTGTCATTTTTGGCTTTGGTTTTGCATTGCTTGAGAATTTGAGCTTTTAAAACATATATTTTGTTTTGTTTTGTTTTCATTTTTCCTTTTGTTTTTTATCTCCTGAGCTTTAACAACTAAAGCATACATAAGCAGAAACACCCTGGTTGTGTTGGGGTTTGGAAGCCAAAGATCCTCATCTTTGAGGTTACTCTGCTTCTTGGAAGCACCAGGACTTCATACACCTGGCTCACAAACCACTGTGTGGCCAATGCTGAATTACTCGAGAGAAAGTCACTTTTCAGACCTGTACTGTGAAAAATGACCCCTTTCTGTCCCGTCCCTTTCCTTCTCTTCCTCTCCTCCCCCAACCTACTGCCGTTCTCCACCTCTTCCCCTGCCCCTCCCCGGGAACTTGTGCATGCTACACCCCAACATGTTCTCTTGAAGTAAGAAATGCACGGAAAGGTAAGAGTGCTAACAATTTGGAGTCCATCCTATGGTACAGGAGAGAGGTCGGGACTGAGAGGGTGCAGGAGCTGGAAAGATGGCTCAGTGGTTAGGAGCACTGACTGCTCTTTCAGAGGTCCCAAGTTCAATTCCCAGCAACCATATAGTGGCTCACAACCATCTGTAATGGGATCTGACTCCCTCTTCTGCTGTGTCGGAAGACTACAACTGTGTGTGTGTGTGTGTGTGTGTGTGTGTGTGTGTGTGTGTGTGTGTGTATAAATCAGAGAGAGAGGTGAATGTTAGTGCTGACGTGAAGGGAGTGTGTGGGAGGAGGGGCCGTGCTACTAGATGATCCCTGGGATGGAGTTTGTGTCATTGCAGTGGTAATGGTGCCATTTGTTTTCTGGTAGGATTCAGGAAGAGAAGAGAGACGGGAGCCACACGGAGGCTATGATACTGTGTTGGAGGTGTCATGTTTAAGCCAGTTGTTGGCTGCATGAGGTAGAACTCAGTTTGGAGGGTAGACGTGTAGATGTCATGCATCTACAGGGACCCCCCTAAAGCTCTTTCTATAGAAAAAGCCAGCAAGAAACAAGAGAATGGAGGTTATGACCTCAGTTGATGGTCTCAGAAAGAAGATTCACCTAGGAGACAAGGAGGGGAGGAACCTAGGAAAGAAGAGAGGCCCTAACTACCTAATGGGTGGAGGTCAGGAAAAGTGAGGCCCAGTGCAGAAGTGAAATCTACTCTAGAAGGAGAGCCTTTTCCACCACTTAGAATGTTCAGAGGGACGTGGTATGGTTGGTGGGTAGCTTTCTTTCTTTCTTTCTTTCTTTCTTTCTTTCTTTCTTTCTTTTTTTCTTTCTAATTTCAAATAGACAGAACTTTCTGGCATCTTTTTGTTGAACTAGCATGACATTTCACATGGTAGATGAGTTTGAGATGAAGCTGAACACTGTGAATGAGAATGGCAGGTATGCTGGACATTCAGGCCAGGAGCTCAGAGAGAGGCCCTGTCTGGGTGTCCGTATGTAGATAGAGAAGGGCCTTGCCGTTAGAGGATGCCTTGGACTGAGTACCTGCCCTTGCTTGGGTCATTCTTACCTGACAGTATCCTCTCAGACTTTATTGAAAAGGAATGTAACACTGGAGACATGCTCTTAACTCTGTGCCTTGCTTTCCCTGTTTGTGGGTGAGGGGAGAGATAATATGTTTGGGGGAATAGGTGACTGTTTTTATAAAATGGAACATACACTAATGTCCTATGTTGGTACTAATGGGGAAATACCTACTAATATTCCCCAGATAAATCAACCTTGAAGAGCCCTATTACTATAAAGAGAAATATCAGTTAATTATCTTGTAAAAGGAATGCTCTTTTGACATTCTGAAATTTCCTTTCGTTCAGTGGCTTCCCTCAAAACCTAGGAAATGCTCTGTAGTAATACCATTGCTGTCAGGCCTTCCCTCCTGACTGTGGCCTGAAGCCCATGGGCATCCCCAGGACAAAGTTCAGTGCCACTGAGGAGTCGCACCTGGAGTACTGTGAGGAAGAGGAGGAGGAGGAGGAGGAGGAGGAGGAAGAGGAAGAGGAAGAGGAGATTGTCTTGGCCTCTTTTCAGTCTGTGTGACGGTGTCAGAGGCCCTCCTGAAGTGTGACGGGGCTTCAATTCTCCAACACACTCATGCCTTCTTTCATGATGCAGAGGACCGTGCTTCCATCTAGGAGCCCAGCAAGCAGTGACTGGCTGAGAGGGAGCCTGAGCAAGCCATGGGCCCACAGAGAGGCAGGCAGGCAGCTTGCCTTCACTGGGTGGTGATCAGCTCAGCTTTGCAGGACACCATGGGTTTCTCCGTCTTTATTTAGAGTGTGCGCGTTTTCTATTTTTTAAAAATATAGGCCAATTTAAAGAAAAGTGCTAGATGTTCTATAGCTCGCATGGGCCTGAGAGAATGCCAGAAGCGCAGGAAACTGAACCTCGGGATTCTGGTTCTTACAGGAGATCATTACTTCTTGGCAGTGGAGTGCCTGTCATAGCACCTCGTGAGTTCCCTGGCTTTATGATATCATCCTCTGTGTAACTGTAATCTCATGATTCTTTCTCTTCTGTTGTTGTGATGAATACTAAGCGGTTAGGTGGGTAACGGGGCCGTCATGGCCATGTGGCAGTCACCTCTGCTTCACACATTCTCTTTTTTTTTATTTTTTATTTTTTTTATTTTTTATTTTACTTTTTTTGGTTTTTCGAGACAGGGTTTCTCTGTATAGCCCTGGCTGTCCTGGAACTCACTTTGTAGACCAGGCTGGCCTCGAACTCAGAGATCCGCCTGCCTCTGCCTCCCGAGTGCTGGGATTAAAGGCGTGCGCCACCACCGCCTGGCTTGCTTCACACATTCTCACCACCTGTCTGCCCCGAGTGGGAAATGTAACTCCTGAGCTTGGGTTGTCGACTCTACAGAAAGTAAGCTTCCTCTCTGGGCTGGAGGTCAGAGACAAAGCTTCTCTGGGGTTGAGTATCCCCTGGTACTGTCTCCCAGGACTGTAAGTGTCTGCACCCTAGAGGCACGAGTCAGGGAGGGGTTCTTATCCCAGCAGGGACCTTTCACAGTAGAGATACTGTCTGCTGTCTTAGTTTTTCCCAGGCCAGACAATTCCATTCTAAGCATGAGAAATAGACTTTGATGAGTTTATTTAAAAAAAAAAAAAAAAAAAAAAAAAAAAGGTAAGACTTTACTCAAAAGACAGGGGCAACTCAGATGATTAAGGAACAGAGAAAGACCTGACAGGATGTGCATGAAGACAAGGAGCACTAGAAGCTAAGGTACTAGACGGATTAGATCACCTCTGAAGATACTCACCTGTCTTTCTCATCCTCTCAAGAGTGTGACACACCAGATAAAAGAACCAGGGAGGCTTGGCTCATGCCCTTATAGGGACATGAAAGTCCTCTGTGGCCAGGAGCAGTGAGAGAAAGGGCTTTCCTTGCCTATGGAGAATCTGGGTGCTGTTGCTGGACAGTGGGTCAGATGGTGGGTGTTGGCGACAGAAACAATAGATACTCCTGAACCTCTCCTCAAGCTGGTAATGGGGGCAATAAGGGCATGCTGTATGGCCAAGTGAGGTGAAGAGGTGGGTCTCCAGTTCTGTGGATGCTCTGCAGCTCAGCAGCTGCGTCAGACCAGACACAGAAGGCCTGAGCTGAGCGCCTAGAACACAGGAGGACGCTCCAGTTCCGCCAGCCTTTGCTTTAAAGTTCATTAAAACAAACAAAAACTATTTTTATAAATTCAAAGGAAAACCAGCTTCATTTTCATCATGTTTTTAGAACTATCTAGATATGTATGACTTGTACTCTATTTGACACATATTCATATTTGGGTAAACTAGTGCTTATTAAAAAAGTGTTATAGAACCACTGACTTGAAATTAAAGTAACGTTCCCGAGGTTGGCAAGACAGCTCAGCCGATAAAGAGACTTGCTGCCAAGCCTGCCAGCCCGAGTCAGGCTCTGGGGTCCCACAGGATAGAAGAGAACCAACTCTCACAAGTTGTTCTTGGTTCCACATGCACACTGTGGCACCCGTGCATGCACATAGATGCAGACACCCCAAAACTAAAGAAATGGGTTAAAAAAAATAAGTAAATGCGGGACAGCAGTTAGAGTAGATAGATACTGTTCTTGTAGAGGTACTAAGTTTGTTCTAAGCACCCTCGTCAGGCAATTCACAACCTGTAAGTCCTGGTCCCAGGGACCCAGCTCCCTCCTGCACTCTACACAGGAGCACACACAAGTACACATAGTTTAAAACAAAATAAAAATCTTTAGGAGTTAATAACAGATGGTAACATTCTCAAATCTTAAGAGACGTTTATTGAGATACACTGCTCCGTCTGATTTTTACACCCTTACTTGTTCCTGTGCCAGATCTTGATTTGCAACAAGCAGGGAGAAGGAATGGCAACGCAGCCTATCCTCTAACACGGGTGGGAGTCAGAGTAACGAGGCAACCGTGAGGGTCCATGCGGGAATGGAAAGCCACAGCCTTTTATTTATGTATTTTTAAGGCAAACCAAACAACTCACAGTGACCAGTCAGCGAAAATCATTCCCAATACTAGCTCATGGTAGGCAGCTCCCTGGAAACAAATGGTTTGGTGTGCTGAGGAAACGGAATGAGAAGGCTCGGCGCCTGGCCGCGTTTCTTTAGGCGATTGTGCTTTGGAGTTTTACCCTGTGTGCCATGTACATTGATTAAGCCCAGAATATATGCTGGCCATTTTTGACCATCATTTACTGTATTGATTTGTTAGCAAGGGAACTGTAATAAAAAAGCCATTGATTTACTGTCCTTATTTGCTTATGGGCTTTTTTTTTATTATTAATTTTTCTCTTTTTCTTTCTCTTTTGGGGACCATTCCTTCTAGACAAATGCGGTGCTCCGCGAAGTTAAAAGAGAGGGGCTCCCGGTGGAACAAAGGAGCGAGATTCTGTCTGCCATCCTGGTCCCGCTCACCGTGCGCCAGAATCTGAGGAAGGAGTGGCATGCCAGGTTTGTTCTGCTCAGAGGTGGGGTCTGCTGTTCCCCCACCCAGCTCTGCGTGTTCCGCTCATCTGTGGGGCCATAGGAAAGAACTGAGGTGAAGACATTCTGAGCTCACATTAGCTTCCCTGCCCGTGGTAACCTCATCAATGATAATGATTCCCGACATCGTCCGTGTGTGTGTACAGGTTGTCCTCTAGTGTAACACCTAGCCGGTAGGCTTGCATCTTGAGCACAATGGAGTGTAAGCACCTGATACCCACGCGCCCTTTCTGGCCAGCAGTCTAGACTAGCTTCGGCCATTCAGTCAGGGAGGTGCCTGGGAAGTTCATGGAAGCCCACTCTGTCACTGCACGCGGGCAGAGCGTTTGGGAGTAGTGTACTCGTCGGCCCGCCTCATTTTCAGAATTGGCTCAGGAGAGATTCTTTTTGCTTCAGCCCGGTTTCTTTGTGCTTGAAGGTACCCATGGTTAGAAAGCTGTCATGATGGAAGGTTTGTGTAAATTACCAGTTCTGACGTCACGTGCTTGCCGGCAAAAGCTAGCAGAAGCATCTATGTGAGAATCTGAGACATCGGAGAGGTTAGAGCCGGCTCCTCCAAATGTGGGACTCTTTTACTGGAGTAGCTGGTCCACTGAGCTCTCATCCATCTCTGTGCAGGAGCGATAGGAGTCAAGAGATGATGCTGTGTATTGTTCCAGTCGTATTTGATGCCTAGAAATTCTCTGTGCCTGGGAGTCAAAGAACATTTTTATTGGTAACCATAATATTCTCTAAAACTTCATACTGCAAAATTTACAATCATTGATAGCTTTACTAATGACTATGATCATGAAAAATAGATGTGTTTAAAAGGGGATGAAGGCATGAGCAGCGTCTCCCAAGAAAGGCATTTTTGTTAGCTATGCTTCTCACCAGGCATCAGAAAACTGCTTCCTCTGGGCTGCATGATCTCCATCCGCATTTAAGGGAAGCATCGTGGTTTTCAGCACTGTCCTTTCTCACAGTGTGTTCATAGTAAAGGAATTTTCAGCAGCACTGACTGGGGGATGATTTACTGTTTAACTTTTAATAATTACATTTTGCTTTTTTCTGTTACCATTATTTCTATTATTGTTTTTAATAGTGAATTATCAGCATTGGGGCATCTGAAAGGTTTTCTTCTCTCTCTTTTGCTACATTCTGTCTTCTTCTTAGTGCTACATATTAAATCAGAAAGGAGGGAAGAATGTGTTTCTCTGCATCCTCTCTCCCACAGTCTTCCCTGGAAAGACAGCCCAGCCCAGAATGCACGCTTACCAGGAATGGCTGTCTTTTGTTGGGTGCATATAGTTTGTTACCAGTAATTTCCTATGACATCAACTCATTAGACAGCATGGCCAAGATGGCCTGTTTAAATGGAGTCTGGCTTCAGCGTTTCTGGCCCTTTCCTGCTAACAGTTTAATCAGAAGCTGGAGCCAGTGTTGAAGTTGATGTAGTCTAGCATCTGAAACAAAAATTCACAAGTCCTTTGTGGCAGAGGTGGAGGGAAGAAGGGGCTTAGCGGCTGACACTGTGCAGACCCTCTTAAAACCAAACACCTGAAAGAAAATTTCAAGAGGCCGATGTCCTGCGAGCTCCAAAGGCAAAGTGTCCTGAGGGTATTAGATAACCATCCCCCTCCCGCACCCCCATTTGATGTCTCCCATCTCGGTGCCCTATCTCAAAGCCTCATCCATGTGAGCCGGATAAACAGACGCTCACCACATCCCTCTCTTTCCTCATCAAAGCACTGCCTGGTGTCTGGCACAGGCCGGGCTTTGCATGGCTGTCCAGCGGGGGGTGGTAAAAGTTATAGACCATCCCAGAGAGTGCCTCTCTTCCTTGCAGCTTGCCGCCTAGGTTTTAAAGATGGGCTCATTGTGTGCTTAGGAATTACACAAAGGAAACACACACGCACACACACACACACACACACACTGTAACATAAAATAATTAGCACTCACCAGAGGCCAAGCAGTAGATTACAGCCTTTTTACCTTCATCAAAGCTATCAAGGGACCAGTTAGATTAGATAATAGATTTTTTTTTCTTCAGAAAGTTGCATCCAGATGACTCTAATTAACTTATAACACACATTGAGCTGTACCACTTGAAGAACCCAGTCAGCCTGACTCCCACTGGTAGTGACTTCAGTGCCAGTTCCTCTTCAAAATCCCTTCCTTCAGCAGGTTCTTCTGCCATCATGATCTCCAGAGATCATTTTCAGTGAAACTTGTAACTCAGTCATAAAATATGTGTCCCTCTCTCAGGCCCCGAGTGGGGCCATTGTCTGGGACTCTGCATGTCTGAAACCAAAAGCATATGTTCTCTGTAATTTAGCTCCTTAAGGAAAGTGTCAATTCTGCAGTGACTTGGGGTAACTGAGTTTGTCACAGTGTCACACAAGCCTGCGATTCTAGAGGCACTTCTGAGCGTTGTTGGGTTTACTTCCCCAAACTCGATAATCTTATAAACAGCCCTCTCCAAATAGGCTTATTAAGGCTGTCCATTCACGTCCCCATCAGGAGCACCGTGTGAATGCCCGGCAAGTGTTAACAGAAGAGGTACCGAATTTCTGAAGATTTGCCTTTGTTTATACAGTCCACTCTGCCTGACGGACAGCTTGTTATAGCTTTTAAAGAACTGGGCAAGCCCTCTGATCTGACCCCTTCTTGACCTCCGCAACCCAGAGGTCAGTCTGCAGCTAATAAAATCCAAAGCTCTTAGGGTCTACTGTAGGAGCAGGCAGAAAAAGAGCAGCTGCAAGGACTGAATATCCCAGGATCGGCTGCTTTGGGGTCAGTGTCTGATAATGAAAATGATTACCAAATTATATGGAAGTTTAACCGCAATAGTGAGAGAGAGGAGGGTGGAGCCCAGCGTATTAGGTTTGATAAATGAACTGTGAAGAGGCCCATCTGGCTCTCAACATCTTTTCTCCCCCTCTTTCCCTACCAAGGGGAAACATTTTAAAATAACAGCAGTACATATAGACTCAATGACCCATGCACGGAGCTGGAATGGATTAAGATTTAATGGTGGCAGTGGAAGGAATTATCATTTGAAAAGTACACCAAAGAAAAGGTACAGTCCAGTGTCCATGCCTGACTTGTTTTTCTAGATAAAAATCTAAAACCCAGCGCCTTGGCTTATTTTATACATATCCCCAGCATATCACCTGGACTACTAAAAACATCAAGGTATTGATGGCGTAATTACCCACGTTCAGCTTCAGGGATGAAGGGCCCCCTTTGCCTTGAACATGAGTCAGAATGAGCACCAGTTTGTTTCTGCCGGCTTGCTCAGTTCCAGTGATGGAGGTTAATGAAAATGCTTTGCAAAAATGTGGGGGAGGGTGTCCATTTCAGTGTCCGACCCTCCCGTATGTCACTGCACTGGGTCTCTGTGTGGCTCATGGGCACTGTTGTCGTCCAGCTAAGACCTGGCAATTTTTCTAGAAGAGATGCTTTGTTTATCCAGTGAGTGAAGTTTGTACCCCACTATTCATTCCACAAACACACAGTGCCCTGTACCTCTGTGACGCTGAAGACCACAGCTCTGTTCACGGCCACATCATGACTCTGCTTTCTGAGGCAAGAATGGTTTTACTCAGCAAGCATCTGTTTATATGTGTTTTGTATGTTAGTTGTATACAAAAATATTGCACACAATGCTGTGCCTATGACAGTGCAGCCAGTTCCATGGGTACGAGGACATCACAGGTTACAAGATAAAAGGCAGACGGGGGAGTGTGGAACTGCTCTGTGTGACCCGCTCTGTGTGACCTGCTCAGCAAGTAGAGGTCTTCAAAGACTAGCATGCAGTGGCCCTGAAAGCCTGACCCTCAGCTGTATTGTCTGCCGGATAGAAGCCTCGCCTAGGCAGTGTAATTACAGTGAAACAGAAACAAAGGCCACCAAGCCTTGCCCAGCCAAGCTCACTTCTGCTTTCCACTTGACTGTATTAGGGAGAGAGGCGTGCCTACCAATGGGAAGGGTCTGGCTGCCCACTGAGCACTGGGAGCAGACAGTACTGCTCACTGGCAGGCGGTGCCTTAACTTGTTGTGGAGGAAGCAGAGTCATCCCAGCAAGGTCATTAGGGGACTTTAAAGCTGGAGGTAGACTCCAAAGAGAATAACATGTCATAGGACCCAGAAGCCACTGCTGTGCGGTGCACAGTGAGTGACTGTTCAAGGCTGTGCAGTCCTCGCACTGTCTAGTCAGAGCACACTCCCTACCCTAAGCAAAGCCCCGCCGTCTGGCACTAACCACTCTCAGGTTGCCCTTTCCCTCCAGTCATTGGCAACCACTGATTTCTTTCTGTAGCTAAAGACTGGCCTGTTATGATCAGGGTTATAAATAGACACAAATTTCTTCTGTTTAGCCTAATTTCAGGGCTTATCCACGTCATAACATGTAAATACTCTATTCTTCTTGGTGTTGAATGATATTTCATTGTATGATTATGCCTTATTTTATTTGCCAAGTTACCAGCTGATGGACATCTGGTGGTTTACATTTGAGACTCTCATGAGTAGCATGCCTCTGAGTGTTCATGTGCGTATTCAGGTAGGTTGTGGAAAGGCAGAGCTGGGCTCTGGGAATGTAGTTCAGTAGTGGGCATTCTTAGCATGTGCAAGGTTCTGGATTCAATTTCCCATAACAGACTCATGCACACCTATGTATATGCACATATGCATATGTGTGTGTACGTGTGTGCGCACATGCGGAGTGATATTTCTTCTCTGTTGACTTGACTCAGTGTTGATATTTGTTTCTCTACCACAGGTTAAGCAGAGTATCTGTCAGTTTGCTTGACACTTGGAACACCTGCAGCCAGGATCGTTGTAACATTTAATAGTCTCTTCCATTGCAGTAATGTCCCATCCCAGCAAGGGGCCTAGACGGTGTTCATGATATGTGCCTGGCATCTGCCAGGGCACCTGGCACTCCAACGGGCTGAATGATGTCACTTCCCCAGCCCATTCCTGTGTTTCTAAGTCCTTTGTTTTTCTTGTGGTGTCTCTCTTGCTGTTGCTTGCCATTAACCTTGCTGAATTGGAACCTTAAAGGTAGAAAGGAGGCCTAATATTGGAAATGAATGTGAGTTACTTCTCTGTCCTCGTCAAGGGTGGAACACTTGCAGCTGAAAAGGAAGTGAGATCTTAAACACAGAGCATTGGACACAGGCTAGTTGGGGGAGAAGACACGGAGGACTCTGCTAGGATCAGGACAAAACCATGTTCTCGTCCTTGAGCCAGCCATTCCTAACTTCCTGCCTTGGGTAGAAAAGAAGTGGACCTTGGTGAGAAGGTGGTGAATTAGGGAGGTTGGATCAGGCCCAAAGGCCTCTCAGAGATCGTGTCTCTGAATGAGGTTTGAATGCAGTCCATTAGGGCCAGACTGAGATTCACGTGACTTCAGGTCTGTTTCGGCTGCTCTGGGCAGCTACCTTGTCCTAGTTTTCCTGCTGGAACCCTGAGCCTCGGTGACATCCCATTCGGATCACAACTCATTTCCAGTTATGCTAACAACACGTGTAGTCACTGGCCCTGGGGTGCCCTGAGCTGCTGAGACAGTCGCCTGCTAAGATAAACTGTGACCGTGTTATCTGACCATGTCTGATGATGTCCTTCATGCTCCGGAGAGTGGCTGATTCTTCGGGCAGTTGGGCACTAGGAGTTTTAGCATGAGTTGTAAGTCGCTGTACTTTACCAGAGATGACTCTGTGGGTCCTGTCAGGATGGGACAAGAATACACCACGGGGCCTTGAGAAGCTGGGAGGCACTGGCCTACGGTCACCACTGGTTGTTGTTGGTGGTGTTCTCATTCTTGTTTTTGTTTTTTCTTTAGTGTATCTGTCCTTCTCTCTAGGAATTGCTGCCTCTGCTATCTGCCACCCTTAGCAAAGGAACGACGTCCTTTGTGTCTCTGAACCAGATTACTCCATAAAACCTAATAACTCCATAAAACCTCCTCATAAATGTGTAGGGATTAGAGCGTTATATAAAAGTAGAGCCTGTCCTGACTGACTGACCAAGATGCAGCAGCTGATCTTCAGGTGGGCAGTGGTGTTATTATTCCTGCCATTGTTACTGTCATTTGAACAGCTTTATGGGGACAGAAGCCAATTGGCTTCTGCACATCTTACTTATAAAATCAACACGTGGGCCAGTGAGTTGGAGCTCTGCCAGGCTGCTGATTGTAAGGAGCTGTTGGCTGCTCTTCTGGACAGTACTTCTTAACTTTTTTTGAGAAAATAGTTATTCACTCATTTACTTATTCAGCAAATATTTCCTGGGGTGGGAGGGGGAGGCTGCTGTTTTCCAAGCCCTGCTCCAGGCTTTGGAAACAGAGCAGTGACCATAACTGAAGAGCAGCCTCCTTACAGAGGTTCTCTTCTCATAGAGGGTGGGTGGGTGGCAGGCATTGTTTCCCCGGGCAAGCCTGCATAGTGTGTCTGTAAAATGCACAGAGCCCAGTAAAATAAGCCCAACACATCTGAACCGACGCCATCCCATTCAGGTTAAAGATAGCAAATTGTCCTGTCTGAGCTTCCCCACACATGGTCACTTGTGATGGATAGCTCTTGCCTTTGTCATTGTAAAGGCCCCCAGAGAACACCAGTGTCCCCAGGAGCACCGGCCTAGGGACTCCACACCCATTTTCCCTTGCCTGCTCCCTGGCTCCAACTCACTTGACCAGACATTTGCCGCTTTTAAAGCCCTCCCTTTAAGAAAGGTGTTGTGCTGGGAAATCCATCTTAAGAGAGCACTTGTAGAACCACACCTGTGTCATAGGTGTTGGGGATTGTGGGTGACAGTGTGCTGTCCTTTACCAGTGGGTGTTATTGCTGCCGTGACTGGTGTGAGTCGCTTGTCAGCTGTGTAAATATTTACCGGGTTCCTAGCTGGTACTATCCTGGGGCAAGAGTGATGAGTAACCCTTGATTAGAAATGGGTTATGTGACGACACAGGACAACAAATACTCAGAAAGAGACTGAGTCACGATTTCATGGAAATCCAGGTGCCAGGGAGAAAAGACGGGGATTCTGCTTAGGTGCTCTCGAGTGACTCACAGTTAAGTTGGCCTCTGAGGCTTACCCTTCCTCTGCCACACTGTGCTGGCTGCTAGTGGGTAAATAAACTGCCTGTCCTTGAGAATAAGTAAGAAGGAAAGAGAACCATGTATGGTATAGGTCCTTGAATAGAATCTTGGAAGAGATTCTTCATTCTCAATTTTTGAATGTGGGACAAAGTAGGGTTTTTTCTAGAGCAAACTGTATGATTATGTCGTAGTGTTCGTCTGTGTAGACTCTGAGGTTTGACTCTTGGCTCCACTTCCATAACTCTAGGGAAGGTACAACTGAAAATCATCAGTAGACAAGTTACTTAACTCCCTCTGAACCTCACTTCTCCCCTTTGTCATTTGCCTAGGGATAATGGTAGAGCCTGTCTCATAGGATTGATTTAAGTGATTATAAAACACCTAGGACAAGTACCTGACACACACGAAGTATTCTGTAAAATCATCCTTATCATAGGTCAGGTGGGAGTTTGAATGTCTCATTCCCAGCTGGTAGATTGTTCAGGAAGGATTAGGGGGTGTGGCTTCGAGGGGGTATGGCCTTGTTAGAGAAGGTGCAGTAGATCTGGAGGTTTCAAAAGCCTATGCCAGGCTCAGTCTCTATGCCTTCTTCTGAAGGGTCAGATGTCAGCTCTGAGTGCTGCACCAGCACCACGTCTCCAGTTAAACACTCTCTCTTATTAATTCCCTTGGCCACGTTGTCTTCTCACAGCAATAGAACAGTGCCCAGACAGACCAAAAGAACAAAGTCAAGAATGCACTCTTTCAAACTGCCCTCTCCTTTGACTTAGTGTCCTGATGTGAAATCCCGCACTAATAATGGCGGCCCGCTACTGCTGAGTGAGGTGTGGAGAGGAAACCTAACCTACGCTCGTTCTTCTCTGGGCTTGGGCTAGGCATTCGCACCTAGAATTGAGAGATGTAGGTCTGGGCTCCAGGCTCTCTAAGCAACTGGGTGTAAAAATCTAGGCAGTTCACAGACACTTTGGATCAATTCATCTTTACCTAAAATACAGCATCTTGATCCACGTGACCCTCCAGGCAGGTGACATCTTCCAGCCTGGATAAAAGATCCTAGAGAGCTGCAATCATAGACATGGCTTTCTCCCTCCTTTCCTTAAAACCTGGGGTGGAGCCACCGGTAGCAATAGTGAGCTAGAACTAGCTGACAACTCCTGGACGTGCCCAGGCTGACTGCTAGTCAGTAGTAGAGATGAAACTTAAGCCGGCATGCCTGGCTCTGCTGCTAGGAGCACAGTGGCAAAGCTCTATCGGTCACTCACATGGCTCAGTGTGTTGACTTCAGGCTCACGGTACAGGACGCCCAGTGCTTCAGGGTCTTTCCCGGTGTGGGCATAAGCAATTGTGTGTATGAATACCTATTTCCTCTCCTCACCTGAGCACACCTCGCCCTCGCCGTGTGCACTGCTCCGAGTGCATCTCTCCGCGAGGCAGTTGTCTGCAGCCCGTGCCGTATGAATCTCGCCACCATTAATCTTTTAACGGGAAGTCTCCACCTTTTATAGCTGCGTTGTTTCTTTTGTATTGATTGCAATCTTTTTAGGAGGCAGGAGAGTGGGGAGGAAGATGAGAGAACATCAAAGTTGAGCCTCCAAGACTCTGTACAGCCTCCAGGTCAAGTAATTTTGGGGCCGTGTTAATCAAGGCCGAGTGGAGCGGGCGCCCTGAGGTGAAAGGGTAGCGATTTATCTGCTCTATCAGGTCCCTCATCAGTGGAACAGTATGTTTATATCTGGGAAACAATTTACTACACGTGAAGAATAGTCATTTTATTCTATCTCAGGGGTGTCCCCAGTGTATTTTACAAATTTACTCTGTAATGAATATTCCAGGTTATAGATAAAGTTGAGCTGGCTTCTGCTTCAGAAGGTGCCAGGGTTGGGGGAGTGCAGCACAGCCGGCCTGGAGGGGGCACTGTTGCGTCATTTATCAGAATTCTCCAGTATCTTGTCCTAGGACAAAAACAAACCAAACCAAAAAAGGCCAGTCACCTTAAAATTGCTCATTAAAATTATTTGACTGGTCCCAATGTTAGGCATGAGTGTCGCTCAGGCAGTTCAGAATTCAGGCACAGACAGAAATGGCTTGCCATGTCAGGAAAATGCAGTGATTGGCATGACTTCTGATTAGCCTCCTCTGTTGTCACCCCTGGACTTTGTAATTTAATAAACATCCATGTTTCACTGATCACCTTTGTTGACTCCTGAGATATGTCCACACTGTGGAACTTGGAAGAACCTTTTTAGAAATCTTGATTCTCTACTTTTTGTGTATCCTTCACTGCCAAAGATGATTGTTTGTTTGTTTGTTTGTTTAATGAAGTCATTTTCATGGAAGGCTCCCCTGTGGAACCTGGCCTGAGCTGTCAGCATACCACCCAGTCCTTGACAGCTCCAGGATTGCTGCCCATCCCCTTCCGCTCTGTGGCTCTACCCACTGGCCTCTTGGTTGAGCCTCAAAACCCCTCCCTCCCTGCTCAGCTCTGGCTTCTTCTGTCCCTGGCCATGAGGCCTGCCAGGGGACTGTGATGAAGCCTCAGAAAAACCCTGTTGTGTTGAGTGTGTGTCTGTGTGCGTGGGTGCATGCGCGTGTGTGTGTGTGTGTGTGTGTGTGTATGTGTGTGTGTGTGCATGCGCGCACTCACACGTGCTCAGCAGCAACAGCAGTCACACTGCTAGCCTCCTGCGCCCTGTTTCACCATCAATTACGCCATGTGTTTCGTCCAGTTGGCGTTCCCCTCCCAGTGTTAATTATAACCTACAAGACTGTTAGAGTTAATTTTATGGCAAGCATATTGTCTCTTCAAGGCTTCAGAGCAGCTCATAAATTATCTTGAAGGTAAAATGTAACTTGGGGAACCAGTTATGAAAATTCCATCCATCTCGCTTAGAACTGCAGCTGCTACTGTCAGCTGCCTCACTGCTGCATTGTGAAGGAATTACGGTGGGTCAAGTTTAAGAGGGTAGGCCCAGGCTGTCATGGAGGAGAAAGGCTGTCCTGGCCCTGTCAGACAAGTGCCTTCTGCCAGTCCCCAGTGGTTTCACTTTGGAGGCAGGCAGAGGCAGGTAGCGCAGGTGGACAGTCCCCAAGCTGTCTGTATTCATTATTATACAGAAACTTGCAGGTAGGCAGGACCAGAGACCTTTCCTCCTCTCTGTTGTCATGATGTTAGGCATACTCGCAGAGTGTGAGGGAAATGACTTTCTACCTCACCTGGGCTTGCTCCAATCCCTGGGGCCAGCCCCTCCACCAACCCCTCACTGGACTGGCCTCCCACACGGTGATTTCTATCTTACAGAAGCCCCAGGCTTGAGTGAGCATTTTATTTGTGGTTGTTGTTTTTCATATAATCTGATAAAAGTGAGATTTCACTGTGGACGTGCTCTAAAATTGCCTCCCAAGTAAATTAGCATGTTATCTTGTTGGGATAATAAGCACCCCCTCTTCTGTTTCCTCACACCAAGTTGAAGCTTTACATTTCAGCCCTCGGGGCTTTAGCATTATTATTTTTAATGACTGAACACAAGTCTTTCATTTAGCTTGTTTGTATAGTCACTGTAAATGATCTTTCTGCTGCTGGCTCTCCATTTGCCATTCTGCGTGTTATGCCAGCTTTAAAAGCTTTGAGGGGGCCTCTGAGAGTTGGGAACTGTGTTAAGCACAGCATCTTCTAACAGCACTGGAAACGGGCTGTGGCAGAATAGGCAGGGTGTGAGGAAGGTGTGCCTGTGCGTAGAAAGCCAAGTGTGGGTTTGAGTGGTGTGCACGGCACATACACTGTTGTGGATGGCAGGTGAGAGCCCTCAGCAGTGTAAAGGAACAGCCGCTCACCAGGCTGCTGCTGTCTTGCCCCTGCGTGTTTCTGAGTATTTTGACTTGCATCCACGCAGCTACTAGCTTCTGTATCCGTGGTGCCTCAGACCGCTGTCCCTGGGCTCTGTAAGTAAGCTAAGAAGACCTGGCAGGACACTCACCGAGGTGAAATGCTGTCCAGCAAGGCCCAAGGCTTTATGGAGGAGGTGCTTGCTTGAGCTCTTGCTAACCAGGCATGAGAGTTGGGTATTTGCATTTTCCAGTGACTGCTAATTCACTAGCAAAGCCAGTTGTTCCGTCTGTGGAGCCTGGCAGTGACAGAGATGGTGGAAGCCATGGGGGCTGGGAGGGGGTGAGGGGAGGGGAACATCACACTATATTTGAAGGGGGTCCTGTTTAGCCCTGCAAGAAAGACAGGATTTGCACTCCCAGCACTTCCCTCCAGTTTCAAGAGAAAACACACACACATAAAACACATATTTTGTTGGACTGAGAACCTGCACAGAGAAGAGTGTCACAGGTCCACAGAGACAGTACCCATATGGTGCCATAGTCCCCTGGTTAGTCCCTGCCATCTTGTGAGAGTGGAGGAAGCTGTAATCCAAAGCACTGAGATGTTCATCTCTGTGTATCAGAAACCTCCTCACCCCAACCAGCGTCACATAGGTGTGTGATTAGCATAAATAATACTTACAAATACCTGACCTGGTTGTGGCCAGCATGATATTTTAGCATAATTACTCCAGACTGCTGGGCTCATAGAGGTGTGGTTTGGGATATGTTAAATTGTGTGTTTGCTTATCTGGACAAGAGAAAACAAAACAAAACAAAACAAAACGGTTGCTCTTCTCTACTAAAGATAGCACAGTAAGCCCAAACCCCGTCTACCAGTAGTCAGCTTTTACACGTGCGTGGTTAAATTTCACCATAAATATTTCATAAAGGCAATTAGAATGGAGTCAGGTTGGCATCACAGCCCCAGCTGTACCAAAGGAACCATTTCATTAAAGTAAGCCAGCATTTCCAAAAAATCGCACAATTCTATGGCAAAATGACCATAAGGTCAGAAATCCTATGGAAGAAATATCTGCAATCAGTGTTTATAGATGTATATCGAGTGAGTACAATGTGTGCAAAGAGGAAAAGGAAAGAAGAAGACGAGGAGGAGGAGAAAGGAGGAGGAGGAGAACGTTGACTGAGACTAACTTGTAAACTAGTCGTCATTACCAAATCTGTTCTTACCAGTCTTGGCAGCTTTTTGGATAATGTCTTTTCCAAAATTTGTGTGATTGAAAAAAGGAAGAGGGAAGTGAAGTAGCAAACTGTGTCTCTCTGGGTTGTTGCAAACTGGCAGAGTCCTAGGAAGAGACCGCAGAGATGGGTAGTGCATTGGCTCTTTGGACAAATGGTAGCACTGTGTACTTACTGCTGCATTGGAGTGCATAGAGATCATATGCTTAGTCTTAACTATCCTTCCTTCCAACCTCCATCCTTCTGTTCTTCCTCTCTTCTTTCCTGTCTTCCTTTTTTGAGTAAAAGTTCATTTAATTATGTTTTTTTTTAAAGTGTCACACAATATATGTATGATGTTCTAGAGGCATGCGCCAGGAAAAAAACCTGAAAAGGTACATTTTATACAAAACTTAATCCACAGCCACAGATGGTCCTGTTCAGGTGCTATTTTAATTATGAGGTAGAAACCAGCCCCACACAGTAGGAAGTCATCTTAATAAATGGAGCAGAGCTTTTGGCTTCAAGCATCAAAAAGGCTTGTGTTACTAAGGAGTGAAGTACCTTGTGTTGTTGTGGAGTCTCAAAATGACTGAGGTATCTGAAGCAAGCAAAATAACGGGCTCATCACCTCAATCACCTGAGCACATGAGGAGTGCTTTACAAGAGGACTGCTCTGGACTCCTTAGGTGTGGTGAATTAAGTGATGGATTTTCCAGTGACAGATGTTTGCCGTTGATATAGTCACAGAATGAAAAGGAACATGCACAGAACTGTGAATACAGTTTCAAGATCTGAATCTCAACTTCAAGTTCTTCTTCACAGTTTCTAAACTCAAAGGGTGACTTTGCCCTTCAGGAGATGGTGTCCTAAGGAACCAACAGCACTTCAGATGGTGCATTTATCCCTGGCTTGTGTCCACACTGCACAAGTGGAATGATTTTCTTAGGAGATGTTAGCAATCCGTTATATTACTGCTTTCCCGTCTCTCCATGGTGGGGAATTGTGAGGACCTCATGTTAGGACCTCAGTGTCCTGACATAGTTAATTATCCGTGGATAATGGTCTTCAGCCATTGCTGATGTGAGGGATACAGCTTTGTTGTTGAAGGGTTATTAAAGGTTTGCAGACTCAGGTGTGGTGCACCTAGGCACTTTCCAACAGAGGCAAGCAGCTGTGTTTTCCTCACCATATTATACATCACAGAGAGCCTCCAATTTATTATAGCCTGGCTAATGATGCAAGTGTAAACCTTTATGTCCCACTCTGTATTGTGATAATATATTTGCTGTAGAAATGTTAGCTTGTCTTTCGTAAGTAATTAATCTTTTCTCATGCCAAATGTGTCACATGAGACTGAGTTAGCATGGGGGTCAAAATACATTTAAACCAGTCTGGACAGATTGGACGTGCCCACTGGATACTGTCCCTTTTTCTTCTTCTTTCAAAAAGGCCTCTTCCATTTCCAGACTGCGTCCGACAATATTCAGATCACCAGGAACTTAGCCATGGAAGAAGGAATTGTTTTCAGTCCCCAGTGTTGAGACAGGAGTCTATGCCAAGTAAAGCAAGGTCAGTGACAGCCATAAGTTCAGCAGCAGGCTGTGCAGTCCCAAGGCCCCTGGGACAAATGTAGGGTTGACTGTGGGCTTGAAGGTCCAACCTATCTAAGCTTATGAGCCCAGAGTCTGCTGATAGCCAAGTTCCTGCAACAAACTGGCAGATGCTTTTGATTTTTGAAAGTTATCTAATTTGCTTCACTGAGTGTATATATAAAAGACCTTAAATTTGCTCTTAGAATTTTTGAAATATACAATATATTACCATTAAATACAGTCTAACCTTGCTATTCAATAGATCTCAAAAGCTGCTTTTTCTTGTCTACCTAAATAGGTTAGGTTGGGAAAGGAGAGTCATCATACTGGATCCATGGTTCTCAAATAATATTGCTTGAGTATAAGACTAAAATCACAATGCCTTTGAAGGTTGATTTGATGACTGATGTCGGTTGTTTACAAATGCAGCTAAAAATTAAGGATGGTGGGTTGCATTGTCGAAGCTGAGGAGTTGATGACCTTAGATAGTACTCCAGCTCCAGAAGTCATGAATTTCAGTCATATCTGTGCTGTGCTTTCCAAGAAAGATGTTCACGCTGGGGGGATGAATAGCAATAGCTAGCTCCTGAGTCCTTGCTATAGGTGGGTGTGGTTTTCCGTGTCTTTCCACAGCTCCTTATTTCCCCCACACCATGCTGCAGCTCAGGCATCTAAGACCCAACATAGGTGCAGGTTCTATGTGCCCATGGCAGGCTCGAGCCTGAGCCGCCGATTCTGGTGTCTTTTTAATCAGTTCATTTTTCTGTGCCCCAGTAGACTAAGACATATTAGCTCTATTCACGAAGAACAAAGGTAGAGAAGTATACAGTAATTCAAAAGAGAGCAGCTCATTGGCTGCTGGGATTGTGTCCTGTGGCCTGGGCCTCCCTGGCATCCTGGACATATTCTGTCACCAATGTCTTAGGACTCAGAGTTCTTCATTTGAGTGTGAGGCAGGAGGGAGTGCATGGAAACTGTAGCCCACTGTTTCCCTCTGAATACGGGTACCATTGGGCTCAAGGAAGATATGGTTTGCCTTACAAAGGTCTAATTATTGGGTTCCTGAATTCTGGTTCACTTCTGAACCTCCTAGGTTAATTTTTAGAGAATGTTGCAAGACATACTACCTTTGTGCTTAGGTAAGTGGCTTCATTGTCCCCCGTTAACCTCAGATCTGTGCAAGTAGTGTGTACTCTGGTGGGCAATTTCAGTCGGTACTCTGCAGTTAATAGTGTGGTTATATTCCCCATCATGAAAGGCTGTGAGTTAAGCTAGGAGGTTCAGAAGTGAGGCACAAGTCAGGAGCCCAGCCCTCAGGACAGGGTACAGGTGGGAATGTAGGCCTCTCGGTTCCCGAGCACGACTATCGCACACACAGAAGTGCTCCTGTGGCTCTTGATTTATCTTGATCTAAAGTCCCAGGAAAAATGCTCAACTAGGCAAGCACTGTTATTACTGTCTTATCTGATCTTTTTCTGAGCCAAAGTATGTCATTTTCTTAAGTAGTATTTATGACATTGCACAAGGAAACCTGACTTGAGTGAGGTATTAAAGTTCAGAGAAAAGAGAACTTAAGGCACTTCAAACAACAACAGCTCAAACTGTCCAATGAACATCTCTAAGTCACCATCGCTGTGGGTCTAGAGTCAGCATCAACAATATGTGAAAAATGACGAGATGCAGAAGAAAAGGGCTCCAAAGAACTGATCCTTTCCCTCAGCCCTGCTGGCGGCCAGGGGCTAAGACTCATATCTTGTGCCATTATAATCTACAGCCATTTAATTTGCTAACAAGACTTAACTGATCTGGACCTGCAGTCTCCTCCTCCCCTTTAATCAAAACAAGGAGCATTTGGCTCTGGACAGTGAGGGTAGCCTCCCTTTCATTGTCCGGTCCCACCATTTTTTTTCCTGGCAGGCTGAGATGAAACAGAAAGCTGATATTTGGAGCCACTGGAATTGCAGGCCTTGTAATTTAGAAATATCCATTTTATCCCGTGTAATTTCTTCTCTAAGATTCCTCAGTCTAAATCTGATCCAGGTAGGAGCCAAGACAAACACTAACCGTTTATAGTCACCCAGACCAGTTTGAATTTCACTCTAATGTAAAGCAAAGAGAGTTTTTGGCTTCGATTCAGGTGTGTAACAGGGGTAGAAAATGCATTTAAAATTTAGCAGCAAATGTTACCATATGTTTCCATAACAACTACAAACTTTTATGTCAGAAAAGCAATCATATAAACACATAGGAATCTTGGAACAGTAAACTATTAATTTACCAAATATAAAAATCCAGTATGAGGGGGTTTTTATAGCCACAGAAGCCATGAGGGGCCCAGCATCCTGTGAATTTCTCCATTATGTGGCAGAAAATGCTGCTGGTTGGTTAAAATGAGCAAAGCTTTTAAAATTATAGGTACAGTGTTGCTTCTCTACAGGGGTTTTTTTCCGAGACAATGTGTGGTGGTGCCAGCTATGGCTGATTTCGTTTACCACATTGAACTTATAGTAAAATCGCCTTGAGTAGCTGCCCTGCACATCTGTAAAACAATTGCACCCCACCCCCACCCCCATGGCCTCAGACTTAATGATGAACACTGGGAATCTGCAGAGAACGTGGTGCCCAGTTAGAGCGCGGCTCAAAGTAGGTGTTCGGAGATTGTGACTGTACATGAGGAAAATCCTCCATTTTAAAATATAACAGAGAGAATAAAGGCCAAATATGTTTACTCACACTTTAAGAATTAGCCGTTAGTTATTACTGACAGCACCGCCAAGAGCAAGTCAATGAACTCTGATTTCTAAACTGAGCAAAGAAATCATCTTGCCAGGGCATGTGTTAAAAAAAAAAAAATGTGTTCCAAAGGGTCATCGGAAGGAAACCATGACGTACTTCCTCACCCTTCCTCTGAAGGAGCAATGAGCTGTGTCTGTTTTCCTAGAATGTGAGAAAAATATTCTCCTGTCATGTGAGGTGAGGTGAGGCACCCAGGCTGCCCTGCATTGTTGTAACTATAATTCCACGGAACATACTGATTAGCAAAAGTTACAGTCAAAAGGGAAAGAAGGCCAAAGAAAAATGCTGAGCTGAAATGTGAGTCCAGACAGGGCCTGGTAGCAGGACTGGTGCCTTGCAAAGGCCTGACTTGCTTTTGAATACATGGCGGGCCCCTTTTTATACCAGAAACCTAATGTCCTGCATATTTTGCGCTAAAAAGCATCTCTTCAGGTGCTGATGCCATTGGAGTCTAGCTTTGGTCCAAGGGCTCCCTAACGTATGTCTGGCCATCTAGTAGATTAATGGTGATAAGAAAGCAAGCGCCATCCATTGATTCCACAAATGCCCACAGGACACTCCACAGTGCGTTCTCAGAGCTCCAGGCTCTGGGAATACAGGAGGGACCAAAAGCTAGTCTGTCTCTTGTCTTGGTGGCACTTATAGTCATGGAGCAGGAGACAGACCTTGAAGGATAAGAGAATACCTTCTATGGAGCACAGGAAGTAGGGAGTTGGGGGAGGTTGACCTGAGAGCCATGAGGGGCATCTAGGGGAAGCCCCCCGAAGGGCCTCCTAGGAAGCCTTATTGGAACCCAATACAGGGAAAGAGGGGACCCACCAGCATCCAAAGCACAGAGACTGGGGAAGAGGCAAGCAGGGCCTCTGGCTGTACTTGGGGCTCAGTTCCTGGGGCTGGAATGAGAAACCTTCATTTTGTCCTGGTGTTTGCAAGCAGGCTTTGACTACAGATCCAACACCCATTAACAAAGGTAGTACCCTGTCTGAAAGTTTCCTTAAGTGCTGTAGAAAACACAGCCTGTCTAATCAAGGTTATATGTAGCTTAGTTGTTGGGAAAGGGAGATAACTAATGTTGAGGTAAAGGACAAGTTTAATGGTATTTACCATAAGTAAGACATGAAGTAAGCCATTAATGTGAGTTGGGAACCCACATAGAGACGTTGGGCATGTGTTGTGGTTGACACCGCATGTGCTTCCTTCCTAGCTGTGACTAACAGTGAATGCTGCGCTCTCCATGTTATCCATGATGAAAGTGAATCCAGAGAACCACACCCCCCCCCCCAGCCTCTGTAGGAAGGCAGAACCTGGTAGTGCATGATTGCTAACCAGAAACGGGAAACACCATAGGCTTTTGAGTATCCCCAGATGATCCCTCCCTCTTTCTCTGTCGCCAGTGATGTGCTAAGCATCAAAGCAGAAAAGGGCGTGGCATGTGCTATTTGTAGAGCTGTGGTGAAGAAAGAGGACTCGGGAGAATGTTCGTTCCAATCTAGCCTAGCCAATAAAGTAAGCTACTGAGTGACAAGGAAAGTAGATCCTGTCCCTGGAGGAGGAGAGAATTGATGGGAGAAATGGTACCATGTGTGACTTTGTGGGGCAAATAAGAGCACTAGGAAGGAAGGCCCCAGAGGCAGTGCAAAGTAGAATGTGTCCCAGCCAATGTGCTTCCTATCAAAGATGCCAGAGCCTTCAAGCCCAATATTGTCCCTCTAAGGAACAACCACACTTGAAATTCATTTCTTTGTATCTTGGTGTTTGCTTCCGAGATCCTCACTATAGAAGAATGATGCCTGGGTGCCCACAGGTCAACTTAGATAACCATTTTCCAACCAAGTGATATGCAACCCTGATACGGGTTATCCCACCCCTGGCTAAGTGGAGCTGGGATTTCTGACAGACGCACAAACATATATAAGCATTGTTGCTAATGACAGATGATTATAAGAGTCATGGGGCCAAGGTAATTGAACTATGCTTTGAGAGTAGCATTCAACAATGTGTTATTTAAGAATCAGAAATACCTTTGCAACATGTTTTCCCTCCCACTTGGCTTGGGACTATCACTTCTATTCTTCAGAGTATAGGTCTTTGGGACTAGAAACTGTTATGTCTGAATTCATCCCTAATTCATTACTGGGTTCCAGAACATGGTGGCCACTAGACTAAGTGAGATCCCATCAGTATTTAAGACTTCTTCCAAGATTTGCTCGACTCTTGCAGCTAGAGTATAGAAGCAGACTAGGGCTCGGAGCCAGTGCCATGTGTGCAGTGAGACCCTGAGAACAGTGCCTTTGGAGAGAGGTGTTATTTTCATAGGACTATAATTTTCCTCCGTGTTGCCTGTATTTTCCTGATGTTGCTCCTGCGGATCAATAGATAGCTTATTTAGTTGCTTGTCCCATTAATTCCCACTCTTAGAAGTAGGAGCAAAAAAAAAAATCTCTAATTACCAGCAATATGGTATTTTGAGGCATTAGAGTAAAAACAGTCATCAAAGCATCTTGTTTGCGCACTAGATTGGAATGCAGTCATTTAAAAGCCCAGTGCATTGTTTTTGCCATCAGCGTAATTAGCACCTTCTTAGGTATTTACAAAATACCTTCTGCTGTCTGCTGATGCTGGCTAACGATGTCCTTCAGAAAGTCTCCTCCTCTACTGTGGGAATAGCAGACCCTTATGGATTTAGAATTTACATTTTTTTGATTATTGACTAGTTCTGTTACTATGGTTTTCTCTAATAAACTTAGCAGTTACCACTTACTGGTTTTTATGCTCATGGTACTTAAGTAAAATGGAAGCGCTCCCAAGCAGGTTGATTTGTTTCTCGGCTATAAAATAATTTCATTGTCACTATTGTTTTGCTTTTGAGATAGGGTCTTTGCTGTGTAGACTAGAAATCATAGTCTTTCTGCCTCAGCTTCCAGAGCGCTGGGATTACAGGCATGCCCCTTCACACCCAGCTCACAGTCAGTGTAGGTGTGTGGTGGGGATGGGTGTGTATGTATTCATGTGTATGTGTGCTCATGAGAATGTGTGTATGCATGTGTACATGTTCAAGTACAAGGTAAAGCCGGCAGAGCTGGGTGTCTCCTTCACCCTCCACTGTGTATTTTGAGACAGTGTCTCTCCCGAAGTCTATGGCTCACCAGCTCAGCAAGACTCCAGGAGATCTCCATTTCCTCCTCCTTCCCTTCACTCTACACTGGGACTGGTGTTGCTTATTGATGCATCCGGCCTTCATGTTGGTATTAGGGACCTGGACTCAGATCCTCTTGCTTGTGCACCAAACTCTTGACCAGATGCGCCCAACATCTCATAAGCAGCTGGCTTTTAACCACTCTTGGTGGATAGTTAGTCTGACTGTTCTCAGAGATGGGGGAAGCAGAGAAGAGGTGGGTGAAGAAGAGAAGGTGGAGTGCTGTCTTCCAGGCAAACTGCGACTGTTGCCATCATAGTCAGAGCAGTTGTCACTGTCCACATAAGACCCTTGCCTAGGATTCCAGCCACATCCTCTATGTGATTCAGATGGTCTTAGATGGTTCTGGAGTATTTAGGAGGTGGAAGGTTGGCTGAAGCAGGGCAGAGACTACATCTCTGCAGTTTTTGAGAGGATTTTTTGCTGAATTGGACTTTTTGGTAATGCAGTCATGTTAGGGTTACCTACGCAGTCCTGTGAGTAGTCCTTCACTTGGTGCTCCTGTAAGTCAGTCCTGTAAGCTCACTGGGTCACTGACCTGGGCTTGGGTGAAATGGTCTTTGGTCTGTCATTGGTGCTGTACCTGGGGTGAAAAGAACCTTGTTCACTTTTCTCCAGGACCATCCAGAGAAGTAAGTGGCTCACCAGGCAGCTTTGCCTCTGGTGTGCATGCTCTGGGGATGAAAGACCGGAATCCTCAAACACTGTGTGGCTCCTGCCTCAGGGATTGAACCCTGTGGGGTTGCCCCTCTGAAGGCTCAAATACGTTATGCTTCCGGTTATAATGGTTTCTAAAGTAAAGGTTATCAAAGCTTTGTCACATAGGTTAAAAGGTTCCACATACACCATCAATAAGAAAAGGAGGGATGGATTAAGTTCACTAAGCCTGCCTGTTCTCTGTGAAATATCAAGTCAAAGTGATTTTTAAATCCAAAGTTCCCAGGCTTAAGGGTGTGACCTTGAAGGACAGAAGCCTTGGCTTGGGAGTAGAGGTCTATACAAAGAACTGGTGTTCCTCAGGCCACCGCCACAGGAAAGCTTCCTGGCCACCAGACCCATACAGCTAGAATCTTAGGCCTTGGGTACTAGTTAAGGTCCTCCTCAGAGTACCGCAGTAACACACAGCTTGTGAGGTTGAGTAAACTGTGTCTCCGCCCTCAGGAGGATTCTGTGTTTGAATATGCTTGGCCCAGGGAGTGTCACTGTTAGGAGGTGTGGCCTTGTTGGAGTAGGTGTGGCCTTGTTGGAGTTAAGTGTGTCACTGTGGGGGAGGTCAATGAGATCCTCCTCCTAACTATGTGGGAGCCAGTCTTTTCCTAGCAGCCTTCAGATAAAGATGTAGAACTCACAGCTCCTCCTGCACCATGCCTGCCTGTACACTGTCATGCTCCTGTCTTGATAATGGACTCTGAGCCTCTGAACCTGTAAGCCAGCCCCACTTAAATGTTGTCTTTATATGAGTTGCCTTGGTCGTGGTATCTGTTCACAGCAGTAAAACCCAAACTAAGACAGAGGCTTAACATCTGAAGCACCGCTAATCAAAGTTTTCATTAGACCCGATAGACAGTCAAGTATTCTGCCTGGGTTTTGATCTCATTTGATCCCAGATAATAATAGTGCTAACTAAGCGCAGAGGCCAGGCTGTTTCTGAGTGCCTATGAGTCCACTCTTCAGCTGTAGGTATTTTTATTAGCCCTAATTTTAAGAAGGGAAACTAGAGACCACAGCCACAGACATTAAATAGCTTCCCCGGGACACAGGCTTCTAGGCAGAAGAGCTAGGATTCCAAAGCTTGCCCTTTGCACCTTCTTATTGCCGCCATCAGAACCATCTCGTAGCCTTGTGACACAGATTGCTGACCCTTGTGGGAGTGCTATGGGGACTGATCTCTCAGGCATTTGAGATGGTACCAATGCCCAATGCTGTGGGAAGTGTAAGGAGAACAGTGGAAATGTGCCAACCTTCCTAATGCTGCGACCCTTTAATGCAGCTCTAAATGTGATGACCCTCAACCATAAGATCACTTTTGTTGATACAGCATAACTGTAAGTTTGCTGCTGTTGTGAATCATAATGTAAATATCTGATATGCAGAATATGTGACCTCTGTGGGGTTCACGAGCTACCTGCTGAGAACCACTGCTGTTGAAAAGTCTTGTTGCTCATATTACAGGGGTGCTTTGAGAATGTCAGTGCCAGCAATGGTAGTGCTGGGGGTTGCTACCGGCACTGTACCTGGCATTTACTGAGTCATTGGTCAGAACTTGGCACTATGGCCAACCACAATTACCATTGTAACTTGCCAGGGACCCTCATTTAACCAGCACAACAACCACATAAGGTAGATATTACTGTTAACCTTGCTTGCTACTAAAGAAAGTGGGACATAGGGAGTTGTAACTACGAAAGAATTCCAACTACACAAGCCACTGAGAGTGACTAGCTGAAGGGATCCAGAGGCCCAGCTGTGGATCAGCAAGTTCCTAAGCTTGGGCTCTGAGCAGGGAGGGAGATGAAAAGAGGTGTCTAAATAAGATAGGTCATGCAAAGGCCCCAAGGCTTAAAGGTACAAGGTGTAATAGGAGGTGAATAACATGGAGACCCCCATACGAAATGCATGGGCAAGAGATGAGGGATGCTAAGGCTGGAAGAGTAGAGTGAGTTACTGTGCCCCAGACTGGGTTAAGGCCCTGCTCAGCCTCAGGGCCATCTTCCTAGAGTTCCAGAGTGCAGAGTCATCTGCCCTGTGTGGTTAGAGGCCTCTCACGGCATATGTCCCGACAGAGATGGCTTTGTGAGGTTAGCCACCCTCTTAGCGGTGAGTCATGTCTGCCAGGGAAAGGTGTCTGTACACAGCCACATCATAAACAGACCCTCACAGAGCCCATCCCTGCTCACATCCACCTGTACTCAGCAATGCCTGCTGAGGCACCAGGGCTCTGGTACAGCTGGAGCTGCCAACCTGTTTTATTTCCAAGATTGCCTGGCAGCCCCTGAAGGAGGAAAGTATGAATTTTTATCTCCCATTTACCAGACTTTCATTATAGTGTGCTAACAGACAGAGCGTCAGCACATAAAATGTTAAACATCGCTGGTCTGAAAGAGGCTTCCATTGTCTTACCTCTGGTGCTGGGGGAGTCTTGCTAGCTTTGCTGTAGTGGTTCTGTCAGTGTAATATGACATGAAGCATTTCTCCGTAATGACAGACATTGAATGTGAGTGACAGGACCTCTGACCGCAAGGAATGGGTTCAATTACCAGAGATGGGAGGTTACCTGCGATAAAACCAAAGGGCCCAATTGTGCTTGGTTTCGTTCAACCTCTTGACTCCCAGATCTCAAGCAGCAAAGACAAATGACTGAATAACCATCCCTAACCCCCTTCCGCACTGATAAACTTGTTCAGAGCCCCTGCCAGTAAAAACAAAACAAAACAGAAAACAACAACAAAAGCACATCTAGGGATGGCGTCTTCTTTAAGGTAATATGATCATAACACAGTGGCCTGCTTCTTGGTCATTTTTGTCTCTTGTGCCAGCAAAAGGCAGAGAACTGTCACTCTCTCTTGGAAAGAATCTCAGTGTCCAGAAATCAATACAAGATAAATGACTGCTCTGCCAACCCCGCCTTTCTTCTGCTGTGGTACCTTGCTCCAGTTCACCTGTAGCCAACCTGACGCCAGCCAGAGTAAGAGATCCCGCGGGCAGAAGCCCTCCCTCTCCGCCTCCCCTCCTGCAGGCTGTTCTGCTCAGCACCCAGTGCAGCTTTGTGTTTGTTTATAGTCCACTGCCCGTAGCCCCCAGATGCAGCTATGGCGAGCAGCCCAATTAAACCGTCGCAGGCCGCCCTCACTTGACTAGCTCTGCAGAGCCGTTTAGCCAGCAGACATTCCTGACTGTTGGAGCTAGTAGCAGCATGTCTCCAGCACTGGAGATAAAAATGAATGAAATTTGTTATTCCGGCCTGACACTTGATCCCAGCTGTTGAACTAATGCTATTGCACCTGAAGTTTTTCTTTATGGTAATTGCTGCCTGTTATTATTTCATATACTAAATTGGAGAAAATTGCAACAGGTATTAAATTCTTTGAGCTAATTCACGGGAGTTCTATTGAGCATTCTTCCGAGGTAGATTCCAGCTCGTGTGTGAGGCTGGGAAGATGGGCTTTCCTAGCCAGACGCACCAGCTTGAGTTTCATGATTATCAGAGACGTTCCAATTTTAGGTCTAGCTGGGCATTTATCAGCTTCACCTGGAATCTTTCCTAACGTCCACTTTACCACTAATTCTCTCAGCATCTGTTGGGGCCTGCCCTAGGAAATTCAGTTCTCATAACAAATGTTGGTAGTGCTTAGCAAGCCTGGCTGATGGATTCCACACCCTTGGCGCTATTGGTAAGGCTCTTGCCCTGTGTGCTCGGCAATGGGCAGTGTGGAGCAAGACATCCTGTAAGGAGTCCTCAACCGTGACAGGGAGGCTGGGGACAAAGGCGGTAGCGTTCAGTAGGAACTCATCACAAGTTATGTGGAAGGTATGAGGCCTTCTCTCTCTCAGAGTATCTGAGTCACTGGTTATCATGTGTGCACTGTCCTCTGATCATCTTTGTAGAGGTAGAGGAGGTCATTGTAGGCTTCCCGTGGTGGTGGATAGGCTATATTAAGAGCTTAGTGGGGCCCCTGTTCTTACAGTAAGTAGCCTGAGAGACCCTGTCCTTCACAGTATTTCTGCATTTGCCTTGTAGTCAGAGCTAATAAAGAAGGACCCAGAATGGGAATTTGGGTCTGGCTAATGTTTGCCTTCAGCTCAGTGCTTTTGGATAGATGGTGAGTCTCTCCCCCCCCCCCCCAATAATGCTTTAATTTCTTTCTGAGGACCAGATGTGGCGGGGTGCTATCAGTTGCAGGGACCTACTCATTCTCAAATCCCAAGGCTGTCCCTGTCTCCACTAGAAAATGCTAGGCAGACTATAGGCCATCCAGTCTGATTTAGAGTCAAATGTGAGAAGATTGAACCCGTGAGTGATGGAAGATGGATGCGGGAGCTTTGGGGATCTAGTTCTTCCTGGATGCACCCTCATCTCAAAGCAAGGGCCAGACTGTAGCTAGAAAGCTCCTAAGATGCCACACAAAGTGGGTTCTGGTGCTTTCCCTCCTGGGATGGGCATTGCTGCTTAGAAATACTCATGGCTGGGGTCTGACCTTCTATGGTAGAGGGCTTACATTGTACCTTAGAGTCCATGTAGTTTGTAGGGTCTCAAAGACACTGAATGTATAGAGGCGTACACTGCTCCTGATAGGTACACATGTGCTTTAAATAGGCTACTTGGGAAACTCAAATCTGCTCTAACTGAATTGCTGTAATTTACAAGGAATGGGAAAAGCATGAGAAATGTATATTTTCTTTCCCCACAGAGAAAATGAAAGAAGCATTAGTCTTTCATTTATATATGAGATGTGTAGAGTATCAAATATTGAATATGTTTTGAAATCCTAGTAGACTTATTTTCTCACCTTCAAATCCAATAAGAGGAACGGGCATCTCCATTAAAAGTGAGACTAATCTTTGCTGTATTTCTCTGAAATTACTGAAGGTTACAAACAGTTTGAGGTGCTTTGAAACCTGTTCCTAGGCATTGTCTTGCTCCCAGAGGTGCTGTGTGGGGGTCCTCGTACATCATAATAACACAAGGGAGAGCTGGCAGGTGACATGGGTGTGCATGCTCTACAGACCCAGAGCTAGGGTGCTGTATTTCTGTCTATCTCGGAGGCTGGGCGCTCTGTTCCTCGAGCCCTGCCTAGACCTTGCGGTCTGTATATTTTGAGTTGTTCTTGGGACCTAGATTGTCTGACTTGTCCTGTGTTTATTGCATGGAGAACATAGTAGAGCCCTCGCCATATAACCCCATATAAGAACTTGTCTGGAAGCTGGTTGTCTGAAAGCCGGTGGTCTTAGCAGTGTTCTAGGCATGGTGGCCACACCCTTTATCCCAGCACTCTAGAGTCTGGGTGAGTTAGAGGCCAGCCTGTTCTACCCAGCTAGGGCTATATAGTAAGACCCTGTCTGTAAACAAACAAACAAGCAAACAAGCAAACAAACAAACACATAATCAGAACTCAGAGGGTTGGTAAGATGAGGGCAACAGAAAGTATTAACTATTAAGCTCCCAATAAGCAAAGTTGGAGATAGCAAACCTTCTCCTTGGTCCTGGGAATTCAGATACCTTCATTATGGTCATAGTAAAAAGATTCTGAGGATGGCAAATAATAATAGTATGAAGTACGAAAGTGAATGAGGGGAAAGACTCTGAAAAACTTGCCCTGTAAAATCGAAGTAGCCCTTGTTTCTCCTCTCCTCTGTTTACCCAGGGGCCACTGGCCTGGTCAGGTGCCCTGTAGTCTTTCTGACAGTTTTATCTCATTCTCTATTCATTATGGTGGAGAAACTGGGCCTCTGAAAGCCAGAGGATAATTCTCACTAACCATTGTTTTGAAAACTCTGGGTGGTAGGACTCGAACCTGAGCATAGCTTTTACATTGCTGGTTGTGGGCAGTTAGAACTTGGTTGTTCTTACCTTGGGAAGTATAGGGTTCCAAGAAGGAGTTAGACCACTGAAATTCCTAGGTGATGACCTTGGCTCACTCCATTTCTGGGTGTTTGGTTTCTATTGGCAATGTAAAACCTGCCAGGATATAAAGCAACTTATATTTCTGCACACTTGAATTTTAAACCAGTTTTCCAAATGGTAGATTATTCAGAGTTAGTTGAGCCGACTTCCCTCTTGCCATGTGGATCATAGTAGGTCTCTGGACCTGCAAATGTGTTCAAAGGCCAGAACGGAAATCTTCTAGGCCTCTTGGGGCTCTCCAGCCTGTCACTAGTATTCTGGGGTGGGGGAGACCGTTATTTACGAAGCAAGTGACAAGCTCTCACCCTAGTGAAGCAATACTTCCAGCCCCACCCAGGCCAAGGCCATAAGGAATGTGATGCCAAAGGACCCAGACCTCAACGAAGCTTGTCCACTTCCCAGAGAGGTGTGGGGGGGGGGGGAGATGTTACCTCCCAGCGCACGTAAGACCTGTTCTCTGGCTTGGTGGCATTTAGAGGTTTGGGGTTTTGTTTGTTTGTTTGTTTGGGTTTTGTTTTTGTCTCTTTTTATTTCATCTTTTTCTTTTCTTTTTTCTTTTTTAAAAATAATCTCTTACTTAAACACATGTTAACTGGATATCCAGGTTTGGTTTTTTTGTTTGTTTGTTTGTTTGGGTTTTGTTTTTGTCTCTTTTTATTTCATCTTTTTCTTTTCTTTTTTCTTTTTTAAAAATAATCTCTTACTTAAACACATGTTAACTGGATATCCAGGTTTGGTTTTTTTGTTTGTTTGTTTGTTTTGTTTTTTATATCTTGGTTGCCTTCCAAAACTTCAAAATGCAGTGAATTCGTCCCCAAAGGATGATTTGTACCAATTCCCAAGATACAGTTTGAATGTGTTTTGCCTCTGTCATGGAAACAGGATTGCAAGTCTTTATTATTTAAGTTCCATAGAAGTGAGTGCCTCAGTGGGTTGACCCTTACTCAGCACTGTTAGGGTCCACGGACCCTTTGTTCTCTGTCCTCCCAGCTTTTCCAGCATCTTGGAGGAGAAAATAGAATGGAGATTTCATTTAGAACTACGGATAAAGCATCAGACTTGATTTTCCAGGTAAACTCAGATAAATTCCAGGTATATCATAATGAGGCTTTCACCCCACCCCCTGCACCCCCACTAATCGTTTTCTAACAGAAAGCTACAAACAACCCCCAAAATGGAGTTATGTGTGCTGGAATAACTTTCCTGACACTTGTATATAATGGTTTCTTTGTTGCTCCATTGTTGCAGTTAGTTAGTTCTCTTTTATAGAACACCAGGTGCCTGGGCTCAGAGGCATGGGCAGAGGGATCAATAAAGGGCCTGGTGGCAACAGTGGTGGGTGGTGTTTAACTGGGTAGCAGATTTAGTGGTCAGCTACTCTATCTAACATGTAGTCATGGCATCGTTGGGATCATCACTGTCCCCACTCAAGAACAGCTATGTTGAAGGAAAAGGGATGTGAGCAGAAACCACAGCTTCCATGTTGCCTCCCTATGCCTGTGGATTCCCCAGTCTTGCCATCACTAAAGATACTGGATTCTGTGGATGTAGCCAGACAAGGGCCTATGAAGGACTTAGTCACCTTCAGTCTGTCTCCTCTTTTTTCAGCAACAACATAGGACCATGATGAAGGTCTGAATTTTGGAATTCAAAACAGAAAGATGCTAACCACCTTCACACTGCGCAGTGCCTTGGGATCCCAGTGAGGATGTGGACTTAGGAAGGTGGCCAGCTGAGTCACTGTAGAGTTCTGGCTTTCTGGCTCTGCCTTGGTCAGGACCTTCTGCCCATGTGCAAAGCAGGTTGCTAGGAACAGGCTGCCAGGGCCTTGTTCCCATTGTGTAGATTAAGCAGTACCCCCAGAAACACCATCTCAGATGCTGAAGTCAGCCGAGGACATTCCTAGCAGCCGCACTTGTGACTTCTGGTCTGGAGCTCAGCTTTGGGCCTGCTACTTTCTCAGGCCACGGCACGTTAGTGCCAGCCCAAGGCAGTTAGGCTCTGCTCTCTCGGGTGCTCCAGTTGGCCTTGCTCTCAGTTGCTCTGGAAACAAATGCCTTCCAGAGCCTCCGAAAGTAAAGTTCCGTATTTACCACTTGCCTGTCTGTAGAGTTGGACCAAGCCAAAGATAGCTGCTGACTCTGACGACCCGTCTTTGTTGTCTTTCCAGTGTGACACTGTCACAAAGGGGAAGGCAATCTTATGTAGATCTGAGTTAAGGCTCTAGTGCTCTCTGCCATGTCAAATGAGCTGAAGCCTTCCCCAAAAGCCAGCCAGGAAAACATATGATGCCAAATGCACTGGCAGAAAGTTTCACGCTGTCCTTCTGTAATTACAATGGCCCATCCTTGTGGACGGTTACATCTTAGTTAGCAGTCATTAATCTGCTGAGCTTCAGTCTCCTCAGGCTGTCCTGAGCAGCAGTGTTTGGCTAGATGAGGAGGGCAGTTTGCTAAACTTGTGCTGCCTGGTGCCTGAGGCTCCTGGGAGGAGATTTCTTCCCTTCTCTGTACTGTGGGGATGAATGGCTGCTCTCTTTCACCCCTCCCCCCAGGTCACTGTTTGTACTCTCCCTTGATCTCCTGCTTGTCTCTTGATTTCCCCACATTGTTCAAGTATCTTTCTGTGTGACCAGGAGTCTGTTTAGCAGACCATATTGTGAGTGAAGGGCCAGCGTTTGTTGCCTGGTTTTGGCAATGCTGGGCAGTCAGCTGGGATGTAATTAAGACTCTGAGAACAGGCTGTCTTCTCCACGGGAAGGGCGTGTTAGATGGTGCTGGGATTTGGGGCTGTCAGTTTGGCCAAGACTGGAGACAGAAAGCTAGGGACAAAGGTACTTCCTTTCATTTATAATCCCTTTATGTACAGTGTGTGCACTTGGCGAAGTTTACATATAACCTAGTAGCTGGAGTTTACAAGCCAGCGCAGTGGAATTAGCATATGTTACATGTATATTTTAGCAATATTTTAAAGCAAGTGCATATTTCCAGCGTGAATTATGCATGGATGACCGCAGTCGGGTTGTGTTGTACTGGGTGTCAAATCCCACAACTTTTTGTCGAGACTGTGCATTTTACACTAAAAAGGCAGAGAGACTAAACGAAGTAAAACAGTTTTAATTTTTAACAGTTTGATTTGGCCCAAGGAGCCAGACCGTGGCAGCTATAACTGACATTTGAATAATTGGATTAATTTAGAGAGGGGCAAAGCCAGTTTGGACTGTGGTGCTTGTGTGCCTGTTTTCTTTCCCTTTCCTTTTTAATCTGCAGACGTGGAGTTGTGCGGGTTAAATATGCACTTTGTGTGATGCCAAGCTGAGCTTGAGGAACTGCTCCAAACTTTATGAAACTACTGTTGCATTAATTTGGTTTAATACATACGCGTGTGTGCATTCAGGTAGTAGTCTGCATTCATCGGTTGTCTCAAAAGAAATGCACTGTGCCCACTCGGTTCAGTGCAACCCGTAACATACGTACGTGCATACCGCATACTTAAGGATGTTGTATGTGCACTCGGGAGCTTACTGAATCCAGTTTGAGAACGATACACACTCCTTAGGCCTTGTGAAGGAAGATGCAGATAATGCATCTCGTCATGACATTGGTGAGCCTACGCCTTTCCACATTGGTGTGTTGCAGGAAAGCATCACAACACTGCGTGAGAAAAACCTAATTTGTTATCTGGGGTATCGGCAGCCAGATTCCGTGCAGTTAGTCCTTCAGTCTAAATCCCTTCAGGGTTATAGGACCTTTTAACTCCTGGTATGGAAACAGTCACAACAACCTAAAACCAAGAACAACACAGTAATAATCCCCACTCCACAGATTCTGCTAATGAGATCTGCCATCTAAAAGCCAGCAGACCAACTCATGGTGGCAGCCAGTCCCAACTCGTGGCTTCAGGCCTGCTCTCAGAGCCTTCCCCAGCAGGATATAAATAGACATTAACACTAGGGCCAGAAGTGTTGATGTATGGCTTATAATGTTAGCACCCAGTTAGGCGGGCATAACACACACGCTGGGAATCTTGTACCAACAAGATGTATGTGTTGAGTCAGACTAATGAGAACCCTAGAAAAGGCATTCCCCGTGAGCTGGGGACCACATCCTGCCCTCTCACCAAGCAAGTCCTCAGACAGTGGCATCGTCCCAGCTGGCGGTTTTCAGTATTAGCATGGAGAGCTCAGCTATGTGAGTTTTCATCCACTGTATCGTTCTAGGTCATGGAGCCCAAAGTGTTAGCTTTTCCCACTAAAACTCCCTGTCCTCTGGTGTCACTTGGGCTGGACAGAGAGAAAGCTTGCCCTGTCCATAGTTCCATGCTGTGAGGCACAAAGTGTGACCCTCTTCTCAAGAGTCCCCCGGCCCCTCTCCAGGTGTTTTCAAAGATACTTTGAGGGTTACTCTGGAAATGGGGCACCACAGCCTCAGTCTCCTGACTGCTTCTTCCAGAGCCTTTACAATCAAGAGTGTTTCTGGGGCAGCCTCAGATGTCCCAGGGGAAGTTGCCATCTGTCCTTTATATTAACAGAATCTTCTGTACAGTCTACCTGACATGCTTGTCCCAGAGATAGATGTTGTTAATTAAAGGATGGCATTTGTCCTTTATCTGAAATAAATCTCTCTTGCCGGAAGAACTGTTCTCTGAACCTCAGGAAGCAGGTAAGGGCGTTCGACCCGGTGTCCTAGCCTGACTAAAGTCCTAGGCCTGACTTCTGTCCCTGAGTGGTCACTACTTTTGACTTGTAGGTTAGAAGCATATTTTTTGTTGTTGTTACTGCTTCTTTGCTTATTTCTCTTATTAGTTTATTACCTAAAGTTATTGCCTTCTATAGGAGCTTATGGAGATGAACATAACACATACCATTAACTAGTGAGTCTCTCTCTCTCTCTCTCTCTCTCTCTCTCTCTCTCTCTCTCTCTCTCTCTGTATGTGTGTGTGTGTGTGTGTGTGTGTGTGTGTGTGTGTGTACACCTCTGTGTCTGGTGCGAGGATGAGGCGCTGTGTTTGGATCTCAGACATCCTCCCACACTGACCTGTACACAGTAGCTTTGACACCACTTTTTGCAGCCTCTCTTCCTTGCAGGTGCCCAGCCTCTGTTCATATTCTCCCTTCTACCCCTAAGGAAAGAACGATACAAATGTCTGTCCCCAGTAAAGAGCCAGGGCTCTCCCGCACAAGAGGTGGAATTCACAGAGAAAGAAAGCATCTTCCTTAACCTGCCTGATCTTTGTCTTCAGACACAAAGAAAATGCTCGTGCGGAAAAGCAGCCAGGGAAACGTGACTGTGATTTGGCACTAAAGTGTGTTGTTGGCTTTTGTGGGTCTATTAGTCCTAGAGACTGCCAGAGCCTAGCTTCGTAGAAATGAGAAGGCAGCATCTGCTAAGGAATGAGGGGACAGGGTGGGTTCGCCCTTACTCCTTTGGTTCCTTTGCCTATCTACAGGACAGTACGTGACAAACAGGTTAGGGAAGGGAAGGAAGGGCTGCTTTCAGCTCCTGAGGGTTTCAGTTCTTGCTAGGAAGGCAGAGCAGAGAGTGCTGAGCTGGTGCCTTCTTCCTGGGCCTGGGTCCAGGGAGCAGAAAGAGCAAACTGTGAACCGCCCCAGTGACGACCTCCTACTAGCCATGCCCACCTCCTGAGGCACCACAGCCTCCAGAGTAGCTCCTCACACTTAAGTCCTCAAAGCATGAGTCTGTGGAAGACATTCCAGACTGAAACTATGACACATTTAACCCTTAAACTGAAGCTCAAGTGTAATGCACAGTGAGTCATGTTTAAAGGAATACTCAAAGTCTGTATTATTATTATTATTATTATTATTATTATCATCATCCACGATAAAGACTAAAAGTTGAGCAAGGACAGAGAAGAATGAGCGGGAACTGTGGCAGCCATGGCAAGTGGCTAAGTCCTTATCCTCCTAGGAGGCTGGGTGCTTAACTCCAGAGAGTTGCTGCTCTGTGGTATGTGGGCCCGGGGCTGCAGGCCCTCAAATATTTCAGTAGATGCAGTGGATATGAATTGGCAGTGTTTGACAGATAATCCCACATTTTAAAATGGTGCTGGTCAGGTGAAACTCATGTGATGTGGGATGTCCATTGTAGGCTGCTGATATTTGCTATGCTGATAGATGCAGCACAGTGACACTTGCTAAACAGGGATGTGCTGAGTCTCCCAATGTAGAGGCATTTGGGGGGAGAAGCTTTCAAAAGGAAACTCAGTAACAAACAATACCTTGGGCTCTCCCATATTGAGTCTTCGATTACTGTGCTGTTTGTTTGTTTGGAGAGAGGGTCTCTCTATTCTATCACTCTGGCTGTCCTGGAACTTGCTATGTAGAACAGGGCGGCTTCAAACTCACAGAGATCCACCTGCTTCTGCCTACCAAGTGCTGGGATTAGAGGTGTGCGCCACCGTGGCCTACGTGATTACTGTGAGACTTTAAAGTGCTGTAGATGCCTGTGGTTTTCGACTCACCTATAGAGAGGCATGTTCTTTATGGGGTTTATAATTGCTACAGAGTGCTCCAGCCAGCAGATGAATCACAAGATGCAAAATCATTTCCCTATTGCTGGCACTGAGGCCTCCTTGGTTTGACACCACTGTAATGTTGCAGTTAGGTCTTTGCTTGTGGCCTGTGGTTGTTTGGTTTGGTTGTTTTGTTTTGTTTTGTTTTCTTAGTTTGGATCCATTCCTTGGGATTGAAGGGGAGAATGGTGTAAGTGGAAAGGTATGCGTGTCTTTATCACTTCCTACGTGTTTCACCCCGCTGTTTCCAAAAGTGCCACACACCAGTTTACACTGCATTCAGCCAAGTGTGAGTGAGTGCAGAGCTTTTAAGGCATCCTTGCTGCCATTTCTGTTTTACAGGTCTCTCCATTAGTGGGCAGAAGTTGGCTACCAGTCATGTTCTAGAGGCCATATCATAGATCTTAAAACATCTGTATGTCCTATGGTGGAATTTCTGTTGAAGTTTTCTGGTATGTGTATGTGTACGTGTGTGTGTGTGTGTGTGTGTGTGTGTGTGTTCTAAGTGATTTGGGAAGTCCTCCTGACAAAGCCTCTTCCAGAGTCCTCACTCTTGGGGCTGCTGCAGGTGCTAGTTTTAACTACAGTCATATGGAATTGGGCCAGACACCAAGCAGGACCCCTTCCTGGAGAGGGCCTCTTGCAAGTCTGCTAAGCCACAGCCCAGGGCTGAACCTAACAGTCTGTTTTGGGGGAAGCCAGCTGATGCAGTCACAGGCCGTCTGCTGTTGTGTGAGTATTACAGATCTGGACAAAGGTCCTGGTGCTTTGTCCTTGGGGAGCAGCGGCTACCCATGTCCTAGTTTGTGTGTTGCCTCTTCCTCCCCTCCATCACTTCTCCACGTGGCCCATGTGTAACTACAGACGATACATAATTGGAGTTCCCTGTAGCGTGGCCCAACAAAAGGGGCATTGAGCCAGCAGTGTGGCAGCAAGGAGTTCCATCATTGGCTTTGCCCTTTGTTTAATAGCATAATTGCAATGACAAATACCTAGTCGGTACTAAAACACATTCTTCATATTATCTCACTTTTACTTGTTCTTTGAAAGACAGGGTTTCACTGTGTAGCCTGGCTGGCCTTGTCAGCATCCTCTTGCTGGCCTTGAACCCACAGTCCTGTTGCTTCAGCTTCTTGGGTGATAGGAATACAGGTGCATACTACCAAACCTGCTCTCCTCCTGGAGTCTTGAATCATTGTGATCGTCTAGAATAAACAAACGCTGCTTCGTATTTAGAAGAGGAAACTAAAGCCAAGAAAGATGGAGTGCTTGTTTATCCAGTCTCCCTCCATCTCTCTGAACTGCAGTGGGTTCTCATCTCTGCAACTCTCAGTCTTCCTGTCTGCCAAATAGAATTGTTTCTCTTTGCCATCCCGTGGTTGCACAGAACTCGAATTTTTTGATCGGGTTGGATTGATAGGACATAAGATAAATGGTACTTCTCAGCTAGCTCACTTCTCTAGCTTTCAGCTTCTCCAGCCGTAGAACAGAGAAGCTGAGTCACAGTCATTCACTGGTCCCTTGCAGCATAACTTATCCTCACTGGCTACAAACTCTTTCCCTGATGAGAAGCCTCCCGGAGTTCCCAGAGGCTGCCCATAATATACATGTAGTCAGCCCTGTGTTTGCTCCAGCTGTCATCCTTAGCCAACTCTCTGGGGAAGCTTGAACTGTTAGGAAAGAGGAGGTTTCCTCCTGAGTGGGCACAGGGAGCAGAAGGGACCCTCTGCCCCCACTGAGTAGAGACTTTAAAACCAGGTAGAGCTGCTCCTTCGACTCTGGTTGTATCGTGGTCCGGTAACAATCAGAGTGGACTTTGTTTCTGTCTCTCCTCATATCCCCGCTCAGGTGGGAACTTAATTGAGGAAGGTTATTAATGGAAGCATTAAGTTAGCGCCACCACAAACCTGCATAACTCCGTGCATCAATCCAAGCTCAAGTTCACACAAAACAGTTTTAGAAAACTAAGCTTCACCTTCCATATGGCACCTGCTAAGCAAGGATCATCATCGGCATAGACAAAAACCAGGTGGCCTGGCTCAGAGAACGGAGGTTGTTTTTGCTGCTGGGCTCTTGCCATTTCAGAGTTCAGTGGTGGCAAGACTGCTCAGCAGGAGGCTGACCCCAAATGCTCTTCTCTCAGTGCCAGTAGAGCATTGGCACCTCAGCTGTTGGAAATGAACGTGATCAAATCTAGGCCATACTTACACTCCCAGACATGGCTGCATAGGCATACTCCCACTTAAAAGCTAATTGCTATTTCCAGACAGATTCATTTGGAGTGAAGTAACAGTCTTAATTGGTCACCACCCTAAATGCCTCTTTAAAACCTCCAGCAGTGACATCTTGGCATCTTCGTTGGCAGCAGGTGCATATTCATATGCATCCTTCTTTGGTTAAATAATATCTTCGTTTTGAGCATCCCCAGAAGAAAGCCTGGTAGGTAAGTGGTGGGAATGTGGTTGCTGCTTTTAACTCCATCTCTCCAAAGGGTCAGTTTTACTGTTTATGGTAAATGCTGATGGCAAGTAGAGGAAATGAAGGAGAAGGAGCAGATCAGAAGAAGGAGAGTGCCTGGAAAGAGCCTGGAGTTCAGAGCGAATGAAATGCATCTCCTGGTTAGGCGACATTTCACATGAATGTTTTAAATGTAGGTAATTTACCTTACCTAAAGTAAACACAAAGTGACTAAAATGGGCTAGACATTAAGTTGCGAAGCATTAAGAAGTTATGTGAAGGGTGAGGGTGAGTTCTTGGCACTGGCTCCCTTTAGAATGTCGGTGAGTGTTTCTCCATCGTCAAGAACTGCCAGAAATATGAGTATGTCTATAGTTTGCATATATAATATACACATAGGATGCGTAGGTATGTGGGTGTTATTTGGTTAAATAGAGACCTGGTTTGTCAACTCTGAAGCAGGGCTTTCTCCATCTGACTCTGAGGATTGCTTCAGCACCAGCGCTCTGACAATTTAGCCAACATGGTCCAACCTCCTACACCTCGGCCATTGTCACCATAGGATGCTGAAGAAGCAGGACTAACCCTACAGGGGTGTGCTAAGGACAGGGTGAGGTAACTTGTAGAAAACCACTCTGACATGAGTAATGCCATCAATGTGGGTCAGTATTGATACCTCGACACGAAAGGGGATTCTTTGAATTGCTAACTTGGTATTCTACAAAAATCAAAGCTCTCTACTCTTTAAGGATGGCTAAGAAAGCCATCAAGAATTCTCCATGATGAGACGAGCAAGATGGCTCATGGATAAAGGACATTTCTGCCAAGTCCAACAACCTGGAGTCAATTTCCAGGACTCACATGGAGAAGAGGGAATTGGCTCCTATAAGTTGTCCTCTGGACTACACGCTCACTGTGATGAACACATCACAGTGACAGATACACACACACAATTGGGGGGAGAAAGTGTGTGTAAATATTAATTTTTTTGAAGAATTCACATGGGTAAACTTCTGCCCTGCACAGCGTCCACGGCCTTCTTGCGGTCTTTTGAGAACGGGTCTGTCGTGTGAGGAAAGAGAGGCGTTTGATTAGTACGGCTGCCCATGGAAATCACAGCTCCGGCTGCTGGAGTCCAGGAAGGCGCCAGATTATAAGGAAATGAAGCTGGTGCTCTATTAAAACTCTCTTGTCGTTTGGACTCCCTGCCTAGCAGTTGGAATGCCCCAGCCTTGTCACTGACATTCTGTGAACAAGCAGGCTGTATTGGGCGGTGGTAAATGGATTATCTTAAATGTCACTGTGCACTGTTTGAGAGTTGCCAGGAGAGTTTTGATATTGAGTTGTTGGTTAGGATATTCCACCCCAATCCTTCATGATGAAATAATCTCCTCAAGTTATACCGAAAAATGTCAAAGTTGCTTATTTCTTCAATCACCCATTGCAGTGCTTCCATGACAAGTATGCAGAGAAGATTGTGTAGTAATATCAGACTATTTATAGAAACACCTTCCAGGAATCCACTGTCCTTGAGTTGTTTGTGTATTTAATGCAGAGATTGGTTTTTCTGTCTGTGTCCCTGTTTCTAAATTGACTTCAGCTGAACATGTTGCACTTGTGTTTCTATGCGGGACACACTTAACGGATAAAACCAGCATTCAAAAGCAACATAAGGCCAGTATAACCAATTTAAAAGGTGACAGTTGTCCCTCCCCCTTTTTTCCCTCCACTCTTTTTGAGACAGAGTCTTACTAGGTAGCCCTGGTCAGCCTGGAACCCATGACCTCCTGACAACACCTCACAAATGCTGTGTCTATAAGCATGTGCCTTGCATGCTTGACTTAACTTTTTTTTTCTTTTTTTTTTTTAAGATTTTATTTATTTTATGTATATGAGTACACTGTTGCAGTCTTCAGACACACCAGAAGAGGGCATCAGATCCCATTACAGATGGTTGTGAGTCACCATGTGGTTGCTGGGAATTGAACTCAGGACCTCTAGGAGAGCAGTCAGTGCTCTTAACCTCTGAGCCATCCCTCCAGCCCTTGACTTAACTTTTGATATTATGTCTGAAACATCATAAGACTTGCAAGTTACTGAAAACAATATACAAAGCTTTGCCAAGTGAAGTTCTATTTGTTTTATGCTAATTTATGTATTGTTTCATTTATTCCTACTTATAAAATATGAAATTTTAAATTTAATGGATGTATTGCTGTTATACATGTATTAATCGGGGTTCTCTAGAGGAACAAAACTTAGACAATAAATATATGTGTATGGGATTTATTAGAATGGCTTTCAGGCTGTGGTCCAGTTAGTCCTAATTAATATCAAGTGTTCCCCCTAGAAATTGGGATGACTTCATAGAGAGAAACGCTGGGTCTGGAGAAGACAGTGGTGTGTCCTTTCATACAGGCTCAGCAGTGATCTCAGGACAGGTAGTGCAGCACACGCCACAGCGACCGACCTTTGGGCAGTGCGTGCAATCATTTGGAGCCTCTTGTATCAGAGGAATGGCAGACATCAAAAACCATGAGTCCAGGGCTCTTGTGACTAACTTGTAGATCGGCTATTTGGAAGGTAATTGCTAGTTTCCACAACAGTGTTCGTGCGTGTGTGTGTGTGTGTGTGTGTGTGTGTGTGTGTGTGTGTGTGTGTGTACAGCTCGGCAGTAAGTACCTTTACCCAGAGTCCTCTCTCCAAACTCAGTTATAGCTTTTGAGCTTTTTTGACTCTGCTCTTCAGCTATTCCTTTTTCAGTGCTCAGCACTTTCTTTTGTTTCTAAAGTTAAAAATACTCATTATAAAAAATTGAAACTTAGAGAAAAGCACAAAAAAAAGGTGCTCATAATTCTATCACCCAGACTGTTAGCATTAGCACATGATGAGAAATATTTCTATATTTTAGGTTTTTACATTACTTCTCACAGAACATTATTCCCGTTCATTATATATTCTTCAAAGATTATTTCCCCTAAAGTATACACAGAAGCCTTTCTACCTCCTGAGAGCCTAATTTCAGTGCATTGATCCTGGGCCTCACATCAGCCCCACGATTAGAAAGCGTATGCGGGGGGGCCTCAGGTTTGGTCTCAGCGTCATTGGATGAAGGCTGAGGATGAAGGTTGAGAACCACACCTGTGTGTTGGGAACTATCCCCTTTTAAGGGCTCAGTGGGTCTCCCATGGGTCTCTTCTGTTTGCTTAAACCTGCAGTCAGGGTGGGAGGCGTGGGCAAACAGGGTCTGCTGTGTAGCTCAAGCCAGCTCTGTATCCTAGAGAACTTGTGAATTGGAAGTGGTGGAATATATGGAATTTAGATTTTTCCTTCTTCGGATGTAAATCCCGGATTATTTTTCCATCTTTGTGATGCAGTGAGCATAGGGGGTGAGTGCCACCTTGATGAGCCCTCTCAGCTGTGTCTCAAGCAGGCTCAGAGACTGTCCCCCTCACACCATGCCACAAAGCCTAGAGCTATCAGAAAACCTCCCTGCCAGGACTTGTTCACCCACACTGAAGCAAATTCATTTCTTCAAGTGACAGGAAGCTTAGAAATACTGCTTTCTGGGAAGCTAAGCCCAAGAAACTTAGTTTCCTAACTGGGCTGTGTGTTGTTGAAACTTCCTCACCTTTCACCTGAATCTCTGCTGTGTTTTGCAAATGAGGAGCTGCGGAGAAAACGCATGCAGCTGGAACCCGGCAAAGCTTTAAGTGGGTAAAGCTTGCAGTGTTAAGATCATAGCCCCAAATTACTTAAGGGCCTCGGCTGACATGGAGATAACTCTTTGCTGCGGAGAGATTGGATATTCAGATAGATTTTTTTATGAAGGAAATAAATATTTCAGCATGCAAACACTACCCAAGCGGGTAGTGTTGCTTCAAAACAGGGTCAGAGGTCAGGGTTTTCTTCCTGTTTGGTTTCTGAGATGGCTCCAAGTTGAAAGGCATCGCACATTACTACCTGCCCTGGGCCTCGCGTGGCAAAGTAATTACTGCAGCCAGTGCGAAATATGCACATTCATTTTGATTTCCAAAGATCCGGAGATTTCCTTCTGCATTTCTTGTGGTCCTCATTATAAAAATGTACAACATGAAGAATGACGGTTTCCCTCCACCCTAAGTGAGGAAGAGCCATGCTCCTGCCTGACAGCTCAAGTTCCTGTATTTTAGCAAACTTAATTTTGGAATAATAAAAAGAATAAGACTAGGGTCTGGTTTGGCTTTTGTTGTTGTGTTTGTTTTCTTCCTTTTGAGATGAGAACAGTTCGCCATCATCATTTGCCTTTAAAGCTGCAGCGGATCTCCAAGAGGCTGATGAGCACAGAGGAAATGATGCCCTGGTGGCCAGCGAGTGACCGCAGAGTGCACCGGGGGCCCAGGCATCCCCAGGAAGGAAGAAGCCGGCCTGCAGTATTAGAATTCCTGCAACGGCAACGTTTTCTCTCTACCTTCAAGTTGTGAAAGTAATTAATTAGTAAACACACACACATACACACACACACACACACACAAAACCCCTACCCGGAACCAGCAGGTACTGGCAGTGGCTACAGCAGCCCAGGTGGCAGGGAGACAAGGATTAGGACTGCCATCCGCCCCCGAGTCTAAGAAGTGGGACTCTGCCCCTGCCAGCTGTCAGCAGGATCTACTGGGCCCACCAGTGCAAACTGTTCCCATCCTTTTTACATGAGAAGCCAGGCAGGAATCCAAAATTTATATATGAAGTATACTTATATAAATATTCTGGCAACTAACATATAACACTGTCTGAAAACACATTTGATGGCTGGCTTTGGCTGACATGCCAGAAGTTAGACTTCCTCTCTGAAAAGCTGCCACAGTCCTTACCCTCCTGAGGGTAAGTCCATTCTCCTGAGGAAGGAGCTGTGGGGGGGAAAGCTGCCACAGTCCTTACCCTCGCATTCTCCTGAGGAAGGAGCTGTGGGGGGAAAAAAACTGTAAATAACGCAGAGTCAGCCGGGCAGTGGTGGCACACACCTTTAATCCCAGCACTTGAGAGGCAGAGGCAGGCGGACTTCTGAGTTCGAGGCCACCCTGGCATACAGATGAGTTCCAGGACAGCCAAGGCAACACAGAGACACCCTGTCTCGGAAAACCAAAAAAGAGCACAGAGAACACAGTTCTGGCTGGCTGCTGGGCCCATTGCTCCCTAGCCTTCCAAGCTTTAGCCGAAGAGAGTGTTTGTTCTGTGACCCAACAGAAATCATAGCTTTAATGTGTACTTCTGAGTCATGGCTGCTATTCTAAGGACCAGGTTGGCCAGAAAAGGGCTTACCCACCTCAGCAGCCTGTGGTGTGAGCACGCTACTATCCCTTAACTCTCTTGGCTTCCTTCGGGTCCCTTGGCACTTTCCCGCCCGACCTCTGAGTGTCTTGGGCAGAGATTAAAGATGGAGGAGCTGTGCTAAGTAGAGAAATCAGTCTGTCTCTGGCCTCCGTTGAGATCCTTCCAAATGAGGAAAGTTTACTTTAAAACCTGCCATTAACTGCCGGCCCTTGGCAAGAAGGGGCGGCAGGTTGCCTGTTTGTCACAGTGTGTATGGAAGGATGAGAGGGACGAGAGAGAAGGGTGGCAATTAGTGAATGACATTTATGATCCATTTATAAAATACAAATGAAATAATTGGTTACAAAATCACAGCGGCAAGCCTCCGCTTGTCCCTCACAACCTTGCTCTCAGTCGTTGTGAAACTTTATGGACATTTTTTTACACAGAGTGAATAGCAGAGGACAAGAGACCAAGCCAAAACCCTGGATGAAAGACTCGGCTAGACGACGGAAGGTTCTTGAATTGCGTTTCCTGTCTTCTTCACAGGCCCAGCTCATTTCTCTTGTGGAGCCGGAGCTGGGAATCTGTAGTGTGATTCACCACAGGAGTGGGATGACCAAACGTGAAGAAGAAAACAAAGTAAATCTCACTCTTAACCTTTGAGTGCACAGGGCCCACTTGCATCTAAAGTACCACATTCACCAAAGAAAGGTGACGGGTGGCCATGTGCCCCCGGCCGTGCAGCCCTGCTATCCACCATTAAGATACAGTCTGAAATGCTCAAGCTGGCCACTAAGGTTGATGCTTCCTTTTCCAGCTCCCAGCCTCGTGACTGTTAGACCTTCTCATCTTTTCCCTCCTAGAGAAAAGACATCTGATGAATGAAATGAAGCTACCTATGATTCTTATCTTATCTTTATTTTGTTTTTGCAGTGCTTGTGATAGAGCTCAGAGCCTCACACATGCAGGCAAGCTCTGCCTCTGAGCTCCGTCCACAGTCTGTGTTTATAGTTGGAAAGGGGTGTGTGTGTGTGTGTGTGTGTGTGTGAGAGAGAGAGAGAGAGAGAGAGAGAGAGAGAGNGAGAGAGAGAGAGAGAGAGAGAGAGAGAGAGAGAGAGAGAGAGAGAGAGACTGACCTTAAATAGGATGCTAAATTTAGAATCTGTCCAGGTAGGAAACTTCTTGAAAACTTCTTGGCTTAGGTTCAGCAGAGAGATGGTCCATTTAGTTTTGAAAAGTCTTAAACATTTCAGACCCACGAAACAGGCAAACAAACAAAGCCAGGTTTAGAGCCTTTATTTTACTTTACTTTATTTTATTTTATTTTTGCAGTCCTGACTAAACTTCAGTAAAACTGGCCAGTCTGGTTTAGAAAAGAAAGCTGAGTGGGAACGTTTGCAACTTGCACTCCTGTTCCAAGTCCTGTGCGTTTGCTGACAGACAGTTCTGATCCCAAGATAAGCTCATGCTGCGCTGATACCCCAGCACTCTTATTCTGCTTAAAACAAAACCACTGTCACCAAATACCGGAAATTCGCTTTAGTTAAAAATGTGATTGAAATAGAAAAGGCAAGGCTAAGGCCAGGCACCCATCCCCTACCCCCACCCCCCAGCAGGGTCAGGTTGAAGAGGTTCAAGTTGTCTAGAGCTCACTGTTGAGGCTGGTGATATGTTGTCCCCTGCTCCTTTGTGAGAGCTAACCTTGCGCTCAGTGGGCACCAGGCTGCAGATCATCCCAAATGCCCTGGATATCTGAAGCGCCTTTGTGTGGTGCAGGAAGGGCCCCGTCATGAATATGCAATCAGCAGCACTGTGTTGTCTCCTAGAAATACAAAAAGGAGACTCTGATCTCAAAGTTGGGAGCTGATTTCTGATCCCAGCCTCACAGGATCTGCTTAGAACTCTAATCAGGCTGATTGTATTGCCTTGGAATTCTAATTTCCAATTGAGGGTTTGCTATATAATCTCTGGTAGAGTGTGTCTGATCGTCATGAACCACAGCCTTCTGTAAGTGCTGTAGATTTTCTTCCCTGTGTCTAGGCTGCAGCAAACTCTGCAGTGAGATCTAGACTGGGAGACCATGGATTACCAAGTAAGCTGAAGACTGCATTGGTGTGTCACTTTGCCTTTTTTGAAAGACCAACTCAAATTCTGTCTCCTGTAGCTTTGATCCTTTTCATGTAATTCTAAGTACACTTGTCATTATAGTAACTGTTGTTTGTATGTTATTTTAGCTTTTTACTTAAGTAGCTATTTAGCAATTTAAATGAAAATGTAATTAGGTTACATCTGTTTTACATGCATGTAATACCACACAGATGTACACTTCTATTAAAGCCATATTTTCTTTCTGGCAAGAAAAGGCAAAACCAGAATTGTGCCAATCATTAGACTGTGTCTTGGTCTTAAAGGGAGCATAGGCCATTCACAGAAGTACTGCTTATGGAGAGGTTGAGAGTCCTTAGCTTCTGTGATCTGAAGAGTGAATCAAGTAATAAACAAGCTACACTCCAGTCTGATGAGGTACAGGGTTAGAAACTGTGAGCACCTTCCCAGGCCACGGGCAGAGAGCGTGGGAATCAAGGCCCATCTCCAGGTAGCAAGCCGGCTCTCCAAGTCCGCACACAGTGTGAAAGTCTCAAGGAACAGCCAAGGTTCTAGCTCAGCTTTAAAACCAACTGCAGTGAGCCACTGTGCCTGTCTCTGTTATTCCAACAAAATAGAAGCAAAACACAGCCAGGGGACTAACGAGCGTCCAGGTACTTTGAAGAGTACGAAGCGTGATTGCCAGAGAGTTCCGTTAATACACAAGCTGAAATCAGCATGAACAATGAGCCCCTCAGATACTCCGCATTCTTGTATGTACAGTGGGGATTGGACTGAGAAAATTAATTTTCCTGTTTAGGGAACTATCACCTCCTTTACAGCCTGTTAATAGGATTTATAAAACGTCATGTCAGACAGTCATTTATCTTGTTTGCTAACTCGACACATTTGGACTGTCTGGAACTGGGTTAACACTTTAAGAGTTGCCCACTTGCGCTGTGTATGCCTCTTAAAATTGTGGTCGTTATATCACCAATAAAGTATTTTCATATAACAGCCCCTCACCAGGTAAATATGGCTAAACTTTTAGCATCCTGCCACTTAGTGACCTGTTAAGTAACTTAATGTACTTTCACACTGCTTGCTCGGTGCCAGGACAACAGGAAGCTAGGAGGAGCCAGCTTTATGACACATAGGCCTCCCGCTTCCCAGTGTCCTCCTTGATTCCGAAGAAGAATGGATGAGTCTCCCTTTTGGTATTACCTTAGGATGTTCCCTCTCCTCTGGGACTGCCATTCCCAGGTCAGAAAACCATGGTTACAAGCCTTACACGGCACAGAAATAAAAAGAAAGAAAATGTGGCATTCATAGTGCTTAGCTGAGAAGGGTGTGGCTGGAGGACCGCAGGTAAATGGAATGCCAAGAAGAGCGCACACGTGGCAGCTAAAAGAAGTGCTGCCAGTATGCACTGGGACCACAGGGGAGAGAGAGGCGTTAGGGGTCTTCATTTGACCTTGGCATCAGAGAAGGTGTGGGGTTTTTTTCTGTCAGAGGGAATGTTTCAGACTTTAATAGAATCAGTGGAGACATGAGGCAGTAGCTCCCAAGGAATACTGCTTACTGTCCCAGCTTACCATTGGTGGCACCACCCCTGGGCAGGTGGTCCCAAGCTATATAAGAAAGCAGACTGAGCAAGCTATGCGGAGCAGGCCAGTGAGCCGCACTCCTTCTCAGCCTTGGCTGTCCCTGCCTTAAGTTCCTGCCCGGACTTCTCTCTGCGGTAGACTGTTATGTGGAAGTGTAAGATGAGACAAATCCTCCCTTCCCCAAGTTGTTTCTGGTCTTGGCATTTTATCACAGCAAAAGAAATTAACTAAGAGGCATCTTTAGTGCCATGTCTTACAGCAGACAGTAGCATACGTTGTGTCTTCCTTTGCACGTGCAGGCTTTTATGCCTGTCTTATAGATGAAACCACCAAAGTTCAGGTAGGTGAAACCATTTTTCACAGTTCTGCAGCAGTAAAGGTTTATAAGGTAGGGTGGAAGAAGCTCTGGCCTGCCAAGCTTCGGGCATCTCACCGTCTTCTCATGGGGTAGTGTTGAGCTGAGAGTCACCATGATCTTTCACCATGGAAGGTGGACATAGCAGATGCAAATACTGACTCTTTCCTTCTGGGGCCATTTTTTAAACATGCCTCAAGTATTCATGCTTTGCATGAATTTCCAGTGACTTAATATAGCTTCCCATCTTTTCGGTTTTCTTTCTTCGTATTTCAGTATATACTCATGTTGGGCAGTGTTCTTACATGCCTTCAGTCTCAGCCCTGGGGAGGCAGAGGCAGGTGAAGTCTCTGGACTGGAGGCCAGCCCACTCTACAGAGTGAGTTCCAGGACATCCAGGGCTACACAGAGACACCCTGTCTTGAAAAAACAAAATAAAATAAATATTCTTTTTTTTTTTTTCCAGAGGCTTTTTGGGCATAGCAGAGGAGGTTGAGCCTTGTGTATGTGTATGCCATGGAATTCTCATTGACAGAGTATTTGTATTCTTGGTGACTTGCTGTCACTGGAAGGCCACCCAAAATGTGCCAGCATCTGTAACCTAGATCTTAATGTGTGTTCTTGTCCCCATCTTTCATTGTTCCCAAGTTCAGCCACTAAGTGGATAATGCACTGTTAAGCCAGATCATGGCACTCGATAAAACACCACCCAAGACTCAAGGTAAGCCCACACTCACTTGTCCAGCTGGCTAGCAGCAGTTGCCACGTGGCAGCTCTTGGACAAGGTGGGTGTGTGTCCTCCACCATGGCGGGAGATGCAGAGACACTGTATCAGATGTGTTTCACCAGGAGAACAAGATTGATGTATTGTGTTATGCAACAGTGAAGTGGACCGGGTACCACTGTGCCACATGGTTTTTTTTTTTTTTTTTTTTTCCCTCATCTGCTAAGTATGCAAGTACAAACAGCTTTAACACAGTTTCTTACCTAGAAAGGAGCCTGGGGCCGCATCCAAGTACATTTAACATATGAAAATTGAGCTGCTTTGAACTTGTATGTTTTTGATATCTGCTTGGTATGCTTCCTGGAGGATCACCTGTAGGCTTTTCTCTCCCAATCCTAACCCTTTGATTGAGTGCCAGGACAGATAGCTCTCATTGAATAGCTCCAGACTGGAATTCTTCCCTCATTCAGACTTGAGAGGAAACAGTCCAGAGTCAATGGGCAAGGCCTCGGGTTGAGCTGGAGCGGCTCGAGCACCTTAAAACTGGAACTGTTTTGTTCTAAAATAACCCGGGCTCCTGTCTAACCCCACCAGCCCCTAGCTTCCCACGGCCTGTAACCCAGAAAAATGTTCCGAGCAAGCTGGTATGAGGTTTTCGCTCGGGCATGAGAACATGCTTAAGTTCTTGTTCCTCTCTTCTCTGAGACTGCTGTCCTTTCCTCCCCGCTCCTTCCTGTCAAGGAAGGAAAAACAGCCATGTCTGCGTTATCTTTGATAAAATGTGCCTGGTGGGGACCGGGCCGCTCCAGTTCAAGATACTTTTATTTTGAAATTGTTTGGATGAGTAGAAGATGCTGTGGTTTGAGAAACCTAGCAGCACTGGGCCCTCTCACTGCCTGCTCCTCGGCTGGACACCTCTTCTAGGGCGCACCTACCTGGATTTGTACCATAATCTCTGTTTTGGGTCTTTTGAGAGATCATGTTACCCCCTACCCCCCCCCCCCAAAAAAAAGATGGCTCCTTTCAGCTTAACATCCTGTGTCTGTCCTATTTGGCCCAGTAGCCCGTCTGTAGGAGACAGCACCTCTCTCTTTGTGCCAAGTGCCTTGTTTCAGCAACTTGAAAAGCCACCTCCACATTCAGTGTGTGATTGGCCTTGATCAGAACAGGCCTTCTCTATGGTGGACAGTCTGAGCTTCCTCTGCTACAGACAGACCGTTTCAGCCATTGTTAGAGAACTGAAAAGCTGAGCATCTTACCCGGGTGAAAGCCGAGGGAAGACTCGGAGCTTTATAACACACGCACACACGCGCACGCATGCGCGTGCACACACACACACTCACACCCCTATACACGCACACACACCACCCTGCATTTCTAGCCTAGCTGGTAATACCAAGCCTCCCTGAAGAAGGTAGCAGAGGACATTATGTGGTCATGAACAAGGTTCGAGGCTGGACCCTCCCATGAAGGAGGCTACAAAGTGACAGTGCTCTCTTCTGAACTCATTTTGTGTATGGTTTGGGGACTGGAGGTTCTGTCTGGATCTGTGCTGGGATCAGCTCCTGCCTAGCTGTGGGTGTGGACCCGTCAGTGTTGTCGGTTTATTATTAACAGCCTTAGTCACTAGACTCTTCCTATCTCTCCTGTTTCCATCTGGAAGGCTTTTATGGCACCGTAATCATGTGGAGTTTTAAGGTGCCTGCAATCATGCTAAAAACAGCGCCTGATTTTAACACTTCAACCATAGAAGGGTGGTGTCTGTTACTGCGATTCCTACAACAATGCTTTGGAATGAGAGTAGAAATTTTATGACACATTTTATTGTATTCCTGAATGTGAAAGAGGATTCTAATTTAAAAATAAGTGGCCGTACTTTTTAATTCTTACTTAGCCCATGTAGCCATTCTAATGCCCCTTTTATGGTTGACTGGTTGATGTTTTAAAACAAGTTCTTCAGGGACTCATGCCCATTCGTCATTGGCAATAAAATCTGAACTTTACTAAAGTAAAACATGATGCTGTGGTGCAATTGAGAGAACTTTCAGAGATGCCTGTGAATATGAAATACAGTGATTTCTGTTATTAATGGATTCGGGAGGAACCAACCCACCCCTTGTAAGCTCAGTCATGGATACTGGGGGTTATATTTTTACTTTATTTCATGTTTCTCTCAAGGCAGTAGGGGTTCCGTAGCAGGCATTTAAGGTACGCCAGTCTTTCTTTTGTAGCCTGTTCCTGAATATAAGCCTTTATTTTTTTTTCACTTTACATGGAAAATGGGGTGATGTCACTTAGGAAAGCATTTTCCCCCAAAGTGGTTTTGGGCACCAGAATCTGGTGAAGTGTTATTTAAAGCGATAACACGGCCAGGCTCTGTGTTGCGTTTTAAATAATTGCGGGATTTACAGGCCATATCCCCAACCTGTCCAGTTTTATGGAGGGACAAAATACAGGGATTCATTTTACCATCGTTTCTTAAAAAACATGTGCAATGGTTATTTCTCTGCTGTTACAGTAAGGTCTTTGTGTTATTATGCTTAGTTTGTAGTAATTTAGGAGTGCTGCGATTTGGTAGTTATTTAATTTGCAAATGGGCCTGGCCTCTATAACCTCTGAAGGAAAACATTACTTCCACCCTTTCATTGACTCTCAATTGCCAACTACAGAGTAAAGGCAGACTTTAAAAGCCTCCCTCTAGCTCCTCAGAAGACCTGTTCCTGAGGACCTGCTGTGCCTCTGGCTGTAGGCAGTATCCCCTCCCAACTCACGTGCCTACACTGATGCTCCCTCTGGAAGGCTTTTGGCACAGCATCTCGGGACCATTCTAAGCAAGCTGGGAAAGACTTAAGCCAGCCTTGTTGGCATCCTGCTGCTGCTGTCCCTCAGGTCGGCCCTCTGCTCCCATCCACAACTCTGTCTAGCACTCACATGGTATGCTTGCCACATTAAGTAGATCAGTTCGCCAGTGAGCCTTCTGAGGGCAGGTTTTTAATCATTTGTGCCCAAAGTTGCCACAAGGGAACAACACAGTGAGAAGTGGTTCCATAAACAATTTGTTTCTTGCCTTAAATAGTGGCCAGCATACGCTTGACAGAGGCAGGTAGCAGGAGTTCCTCGATGCCTTAAAACTCATCTGACGACTCTTGTGATACCACCAAGGAACACTGACTGCTCCTGAGTCAGCGAGCATCGGAATCACGGACCACCAGCATCTGCGCAGAAACCCGTGAGGAGAACCCAGGTCTAGAAACCTGCTCATCCTACTTGATGGCCAGGAAGCCTGGTGTCCTTAGCAGTGTTGTCCTGGCAGGTGCACTTTGTTACCGACCTGAGGGCAGGTCCCCTCTCCCCTCCCTGCCTTCTTCACCTTTCCTCAGTCGGTGGGTAGAGATCTCTTGATTTCAGTGGCAGCGGGTCAGTAAAAGAAGAAAAGCCATGCTTGGGTTAAGCCAATTGTGACATTCCTGCTTCCCTCCTGGTGTCCGCTTTCCCAGCCTCCTGTGCGAGCAAGCGAGCGAGCAAGTGAGCGTGCGTGTGGCCACATGGTACCTTCTGATGTGCCTGCTGGGGACTGCTGGGAAGTATTTTGCTCACTGTGGAGACTTCCTGGTGTTCTCTGTTCCCTGCCCTTCCAGAGGTGCCTCCCTTTGAGCACAGTGGGAGGACTTGATGCTGGGGCTTTAGCAGCCAACTTCCTGGGATGAAGTGATGAGTTTGGAGACAGAGGGCTATAATAGTCATGTCCGTAAAACAGAGGGAAGAGCCTGGGACTGGGGTGACCAACCCGAAGCTCCCACCTTCTGACTTCTTCAATAAATAACTGCCCTGATGGTTTAAACTTTGCATAGTTGGTTTTCTGTTTCTTGAAAGACACCATACTCCACTGATGCACTAGCTTCTAGGAGGAAGAAATAATAAGACTGCAGACAGACAGTCCCCTGAGGAAGGCTAAGTAGAATAAGTAAGACACGCCAGCATATGAGAAGGAAAACACCAAAAATGACACTGGGACACTGATTATTTGGGAAACATTAAACTTTCGGATGCTCTGAGGACTGTGCAGGATTCTGAGGGTGCAGAACTGGAAGGTGGCTTCTATTTCAAAGAACATGGAGTTTAGCAGGAGATGGGCAGGCAAAGTTGCAGGGGCTGTTTTATTGTTTTATTTCTAGAGACAGGGTCTTGCTATCTAGTCTAGCTTGACTAAGCATTCAAGGTACTGACTGAATTCGGATGAGGAGACCATGAAACTTTGTATAGGCTAGAAGATAAAAGGAGGAAGGAACGGCTCCGTGGGTGAAGATGAGGTAAAGACAAGGAATAAGGCCAAGAGGCACAAGAGAAATAGAACATTTAGAAATGTAAATTATAATGTTTTGCCCATGTTTGATTTGAATCCTTTGAAGTCTTGACAAGGCTAGTGGAAGCTACTGTGTTTGTATTTTTATTTTATTTTATTTTATTTTTGAGACAAGGTCTCTTTATGTAGTCCAAGCTGGCCTAGAGCTTACTGTGCTGACCAAGCTGGCCTCCCATCTCAGAGATCCGCCAGCCTCTTCCTCCCTAGTGCTGGGATTAAAGGCGTGGCCGACCATGTCTCATTGTCTTTACCCTGGGCTACTTTTGAAATATTACTATTTTAAGTGAAAGGCAAGAACAAGGGGAAATGAGTGTAAGCGCTCATTTCCCAGCGTGTCTTCCTCAGAACTGAGAGGACCGAGATGATAAAATAGTATAAGCAGACAGAGCACATGTGGAGAGAGCTTCCGGGGGCACTGGGACCAGTGAGTTAGGTAAAGCTGAAAAGTGTTCATTCCTGGTAAGAAGTCGCCTGGCCCTGGATGGCTCCTGTTGATTGCCATTGTCCAAAAGAAGAGTGCTACCTGGAGCACTTCCTGAAATGTATTTAACTTGCCTCTGTTTTCGTAACAGTTTGCAGTAGCAGGAATTAGGATGGCTGGATAAAGACCGGGGATGGTCCTGAAGAATCTGGCTTAGAGGGTCAGCACACCAAGGTGTGGAGAAAGGAGGCACGGCCTGAAATGGAGAGTCAACCTGTGGCTTATGATAAGAATAAGAAGCACTGTACCGGGCGTGGTGGCGCACGCCTTTAATCCCAGCACTTGGGAGGCAGATTTCTAAATTCAAGGCTAGCCTGGTCTACAGAGTGAGTTCCAGGACAGCCAGGGCTACACAGAGAAACCCTGTCTCAAAAAACAAACAAACAAACAAAAAGGGTAAGAAGCACCAAAGACAAACAAAACAAACCAGTTGAAGACATGTGTTTTTGGTGTGGAGGGCTGATAGGATGAGCCCCAGGCTACACAGGGACCGCTCAGTGCCTTTGCTCTACGTGCCAAGTTTTATCAGTGGTTTCTGTGTCCTGGGAAAATGGTGTCCTCCAGATCACACAGGTCATCAAATCCAGCTGTTCCTCAAATTACAGTAGTCACAAAGCCCAACTCTTAAGTAAAGAGTGTATTGGCTGGTAGCATTTAAAAGAGCATGACTTGGGCTGGAGATAGCTCAGCGGTTAAGAGCACTGACTGCTCTTCCAGAGGTCCTGAGTTCAATTCCCAGCAACCACATGGCGGCTCACAACTGTCTGCAGTGAAATCCAATGCCCTCTTCTGGTGTGTCTGAAGCCAGCAACACTGTACTTACATAGATAAAATAAATAAGTCTTATAAGTGTATGGCTAAGCAGCTTCAGGCACAGCTTGATCAGGACCTAACACACGGGCTTTGGTCCAACTTCTTCGTTTAGGTTCTTAGTTACTTCATACTTTGCTCTTGTTCTCATGGCTGCTGAAGCCTCAGGAGAACAAGAAGCATCACACGTCCCCAAAGGCAGATCTGCTTTGTTTCTCAGAAGCTCATCTTGTAACCATACCTCCTGAAATTGGGCATCTATCCCTGAGGTAGGTCGTACGACTAGGGGCTAAGGCCCAGGTGAAGTCAGCTTCCATGCGTGCCTCCTGCTTCCCCAGAGCTGTGGAAACTGCTGTAGGAAAATCGGGAGTGCCAGTCCCAAGGGCAGAGAATGTTCCAGAAGTAACCTCCCCTCTCCAAAAAAGGAAACTTTTACAAGAGGCTTTAGATTTTACCAAACATGACTCTGGATTCTAAATGTTGGAATATTTAGGGCCCCAGGTCTGACATCATGAATTAGGCCCCTCTGCATGGAGCACCCAGGGTGCTGACAGCCTTCACAGGGGATACTGATGCTCACTGAAGAAGTCATGCAGTAAATCCTCTTTGGAAATAAACAGAAAGCAGCTTTTGAGAACCAGGCTTTTACCCCAGACCAGAACCTGTCAGCCACAGGCAGAAGTCATTAGCGGGATTTATGCTTGCCTATATCCAGCACTGAGTCAAAGGGAGATCCACAGCAGGGGTCTCTCCTCCGGAAGAGGAGTGGGGAAGACTTTCCGGGTAAAGTTTCAAAGAACCTAATGCAGAAATCCCCTTAACAAACACTAGGATTTGGGTTTGTAACTCATCTCTCTCAGCTCAGGGCCTGGGGAGGTGTTCAGCCTTTGGCCTGCACCACCAGAGGGAAGAAGAAAGGGGGAGATGTGTCAGAAATACGGAAACTGATTCAAACAGTGCATCTTTCCTAACTTGGCACCATGTGCATTTGTGCTTGGTAGACCTGCACTATGAATGACCCTAGCAGCCAATGGCCGGCCTGTAGGCTACTCTTCTTGCTGTTTATAACTTCATTTTGCCTCCAGTAAGAATGTACCATTAGCTGACTGGATCCTCCCAAAATCTGTAGCTGGTTAGACTGGAAAAAGCTAATTGTCTCCACACTGCATTGCAGAAGTCTCCATCACGTGGCTGTTTCCACCTCAACAGAAACACCCAACACCAAGACTCTTGGCTTTCCTCTCTGTTCTCTGAATGCCCCTGGCATTGACAAGTGCTACCAGGGTGGGTCAGTAGCCTGTAAGCGTTGTAAAGTTAGCACAGAGAGCATCCTGGGGTCTCCGAGTCTGTGTCCCCCTAATGCTTTGCTGGCCCCTGGGCTCCTGTCAGAACCTGGGCAGCCACTTTTGCTATGACTTTTTTTTTTTTTTTTTCCGTCTCACGTTTGGTTGTGAACTTATTTTGACTGGGGGTTTTACTTGTCACCCCCATGTTGACATTTCACGTTATTGCATTAAGGAGAGCCTAGGGGAAAGCAAACAAGCAAGTGTATTCCGACAGGTCACAGCCGTCCTACTCAGATTTCAAAGAAAAGCAGAGAGCAGCCTGATGGTAGAGAGTGGGGAACAGATATGTTCATGGGAGGGGCAAACTCCCAACTCTGGGAGCTTGGGCCTTAGTCAGATGCCAAATGGGGTGTTCCACTTAGGTAGGGGTAGCTCCTGAGACTTAAGGGGCGGGGATCCTGGTCCCTCGGCTGTCTCCAGGAAATCCTTCGGACTCCTGCGAACATTCTGAGTCTCTGATTCTAAGTGACTATAACAACAAAGAGAATAGCTGGGCTCAGAGAACTGTTGCCACAGAGTCTCTAGGGGACAGGTTTGCTTTGGTCTGTAAATTCCCCAAAGGCAAGCTGAGACTATGTAAATTAAAGAAATGGAGCCAGTGACAACCAACTCTATGGTTTTATTTGACTTTGCAAAGCACATGTCCATCAACGGTGTCCTGTCCCGGGCAGCACAACAGTGATTAAAGCCCAGCAGCCGTCAGGGTGTTTTAATTGCTGTAGCGGTGTGCTGGGGCGAAGAGTTGGAGGAGCCACCAGCCATGCCTTTTTGGTTCGTTTTGGTTTGGTTTTCTTACCTTGCAGCTATTTTCTTTGATTCATCAGAATTCTATGTTGTACTTTAAGCTGGTATCACACACTGCCACAAAGCCTGGCCTGCAACTCACTATTCTCCTGTCTGAGCCTCCTCATCCTGGAACGACAGGCTTGTGCTACCACACCCCGCCACCCTGGAACTTCTGCCAACAGAAAACAGGAGCCAGTGGGCATTCTGAGCTAAGTTCTCTGGCCCCCATTTCATTCTGCTATAAAATGAGGAACTTGGGCAAGATCAGAGCTAGGAAGTTGTCTTCTACTTCTGAATTTGACCATTCCAAGCCTCCTCCCCCCCTTTTTTTTTCTGCCTTGAATTTAGTTTTTAAGACTTTTAAATTTTATTTTTATTTTATGTATCTGGGTGTTTTACCTGTATGTATGTATGTGTATCCCATGCGTGTGTGGTGCCTGAGGAGGCCTGAGAAGAGGGTGACAGATTGCCTGGGACTGGAGTACCAGATATTTGTGATCCCCATGTGGGTGCTCGGAATCAAACCCAGGTCCTCTGGAAGAGCAGCTAATGCTCTTAACTGCTGAGCCATCAATCCAGTTCCTTAGATGCAGTCTTACATTTTTATCAAAGTGTAAGCAAAGATGAGTTCCCCTTTTTCTTCGCCACCGTCGTTTTCACGTTGTTAGATCAACAGAAAAGATCTTTAATTGTCTTATCGTCATGTTACCCTGTAGAATTCCAGGATTACTTCAGCTGGCCAAAGTCCTTAATATCCAGTCTGTTTTTTAAATTAGTTTTATAAAGCTATGATGCTTTTAAGAGAATGTAAGCACCCTCTTAAAACTATATGTCACCAAAAGGACACATATTAACAGGTATTGATGAAGAAAGAATGGTACGGTATGTACACTGCTGGTGGAAATGTAAAATGTCCAGCTACTATGGGAGATCAGAAGGCCACAAAGAGTACACACCCTAGCAACACCACTGAGCTCCTGAGAGGAGTAGGAGCTGTGTCCACACAGACCTTTTATGCAGGTGTGGAGGGCAGCTTTGTTGATAATGTCCAAAAGGTAGGCACTCCAGTCATCAGTCAGCGAGTAATCTGTGGCAAATATGTCCAGTTTGTCAGGTAAAAATCACGAGGTTCCCAAACACATGACAGCACCGATGCATTCTGATACCAGTCACCTACTGCCATCTTCTCCTGTATACGGTGTGTCCAGAACAGGTGGTTGTCTGGTCCTAGGTGAGCAAAAGGGGAAACTTCAAGACCACTGAAGTGTAGAATTGAAATGGATGAATCATATGACATATGAATTTACATCATATTAAAGCTGATAACAAAAATAATTTACCCTCTTCACCCCCCCCCCAAAAAAAAAAAATCCCATGGTGTCAAACTATACCAGTTAACCCATTTAAGGCACTCTTCCACACCTAGAGGAGAGTCATCTCCTTACAGAGCCTGACCTGTTACCTGTGGTTCATCTCTTCTTACCCCTCTACTCCCACCATGATGTCTCTCAGTCTTCCCTTAGCTTGAAGTATTCCGTGTGTGAGAGAGAGACAGACAGACAGAGACAGAGATGGTTTTTATTGTATAGCCTAGCTTGGCCTCATGAGCCATCTGCCTCAGACTCCTCAATGCTGACGTTACGTGATTTTCATATTTTATTGTTGAAAAGTTGCCTCCCCTGCACAATCAGATCATTCTGTCCAGTTTTTCTCAGAGCTCTCACCTCTGTCTGAAAGACCTGTTGCTTTCCTGTGTCTCCCCGCTAAAATGAGGTAACCATCTTACCAACTCTTACATGCCCAGGTCCCCCTCCGTCCTGGCTATGTGTGTATTCCGTGCCTGTGTATTGGAGGATGGGTGTGCTATGTGTATTAGCTGGGGCGGTTGCCTACTTCTGTTCTAGTAGCCCCGGGGTTGATCATGGATGAAAGCTTTTTCCTGGGGACCTCCATTCCCTGTCTCTCATACATCAAGTGATACAGAGGAGGCTGAAATGTGTTGGCCATAATTACTAAAGGGGCCCAGAAGCATGGAAAAAATTAACTTTGAAAATGGGACTTAATTAGAGATTTGCAGAAAATCATTATACTCTGATTGACTCCTATTCATTAGGTCTCTAAAATAATATTTCCTCTTGTAGTTTTAGAGCTTCACACTGTAGTTTATTGTGTTTGCTTCTTTGCTTTTGTTCAACAACATTGGAAGCCTCTTGTGTGACTTTTCCTCATAGGCATACAGTGCACACACAACTGTCAGTTCTATTTATTTTTTTTTTATTTTTTTTTGGTTTTTTTGAGACAGGGTTTCTCCGTGTAGCCCTGGCTGTCCTGGAACTCACTTTGTAGACCAGGCTGGCCTCGAACTCAGAAATCCGCCTGCCTCTTCCTCCCGAGTGCTGGGATTAAAGGCGTGCGCCACCACGCCCGGCAACTGTCAGTTCTAAATGCAAGTTCCTCAGTGCTTAAGATGCCGTTAGATTTCAGAGCTCCTTCCTGGAAACCTGATGCTTCTGTACCAGCCTCACTGGATAAAGCCCTTCACCTTCTTACACACCTCAAAGGTTCCAGAAAGTGTGCAGGAGGCCAGCTTCCTAGCACCCCACTCTGGAGAAGTGGGGATCCCTACAAGCATGCAGCACAGGCTCTGTTGATTGGCCCACCTTGGCAGGTTGTCCTTTGGACTCTGTTGTGTGAAGCCACTTGCCTGCCCTGTAGTTCCACAGGCAGCCTCAGGGGGAAAGGAGCGAAACTGGAACAGAGCTTTTCCTTCTGCTGGAATCCCTACCTATACTTTCCAAGAGTGGTCCATTTTTTTTGGAATTTGGGGGGAAACAAAACCACCACCAACAAAAAGATGTCCCACTTTCCTAGGGCTCAATCCTGGTGAGGAGTTGCTGCTGACAGAGTACCCTGGTACCAGAGAGCAGACATTAGTGAGAAACAAGGTGTTGGTGTGAACCCAGGGTCACCTCCTGAGTTCCTAGATGGGGCTTAGAGAAGGTGAGGGGATCGAGCTAACATCAGTCACTGTAGAGAAACGATTCAACGTCACTCACATTCAGTCACGAAGTTGGTGATAATTTTTCTCGGGTTTTATTTTCTTAATCTAACATGCCACCTTCTAGAGTTTTCTCTCAAGGTTTCTAGATTGATGGTTTTTAAAAGGAGGGCCTGATGCCTTCTCAACACACAGAACATATGGATGGCAATCTTGCTGTTAACAATGATCTAAGGAGTTTTATACTTTTTGTTTTCTCTTTGTGAGTGCCATGTTTAGTGTTTGAACATTAATAAGGAAGGCTTCACTGTAGCAAGACTGATAGTTGTTAGCCGCACTTCCTCATGGTGGGTAAAATATGCATGACTCATACGTATGTACACTTCACATTTTTCATAAAATGTTCCTACAAAGTTCCTACCAAAACACAAAAGATATATCAACACTGACTTTGCTCTTACTTCTACTAATTCATTATAGCTTTTAAAAATAAGCTTGTAAAATATGTTTGATTTTCTTTACTTGGAACACAGTAAAATTTTTCCCTAAAATTTTACTGAAAAAAATGGTGAGTTAGCTGAGCACAGTGACAGGTGATCCCAGCACTTAGGAGAAGCAAGAGGCTCCTATGTTAGAGGCCTGCCAGGCCTACACAGCAAGGACTTGTGCTAATGTTGTGGCTCAGCGGTGGGGTGCCTCCCTCGCATAATGCAAGGCCCTGCGTTTCAGCCTTTCCCTTCCCCAGGTGAAGCTCCAGAGGGTTCCATGTTGAGTTACTCTGTGAACCCAGCTCTCTTTCACATGAGGCTTGGTGTGTGCACATCCTCATTGTGAGCTAACCTGCCATGGAAGGAGAGCACGACCCTCAGGCAAGTATGAGCCATGCTGGGCAGCACACACCAGCTAATGAGGCTAATAATGCCATGCTCATTCACGGACAGGACTGAATCAAAGTGGGCCACCGCACAGATGCATGTGACAGTTTCCCATCAGCTAAGTGAAGCCATTTTGGTTGTGCTACTGGCTGTCCACGCCAGTGTGATAGAGCCTTGCAGGTGGAGGGAATAGAAATCAGAAGTAACCACATAGTGGGTTACCTACAGGTAATGTCTGGTTTCTCATCTTCATATCAAGGAAGGTATAAGAAAAATGACCCTTTCCCATCTCGTTTCTCTAGAGACATTCCTAAGTCTCAGCAATATACATCATATATAACTTTTTATTATTAACTATAGTTGTAATATAATAGCTATGAAATATGTGTCCCAAATACCATGCTAGCACATGCATGTTCCTGTTTTCGTTTAATCCTCTTGAGAATGTTTGAGGATGTTATTCCCTAGTTTTATGGATGAGACCTGAAGAGAACAGAGGTGAAGTCCAGGTCCAGTCTTACCCAGGTAGCCCTCTCGAATGCAGTGTTGGTTTGTGAAGTGTTTGCTAATCAACTAAGCACTGGCAGTGAAACACAGAAGGGATCAAATACAACATGTGAAATGTGAAGGCACCCAGATTAGGGGTAGGCAACTAGTTGCTTAGGACTGCTGGCTAAAAATAATATGATATATGTAAAAACAAGAAGTTTCCCAATGAGAAATGTCCCAGAAAAAACAGTTTTTAAAGATGAGGCTAGGGTGCTCAGCAAGCGCTCATTAATCATTATGATCTTTGATGACATAGGGCAGACTGTTTCTCAGCAATTTTCCCCCCCCCCCCCAGGGAGATTTATAAGTATCCAACGCTTTTTCTAATCTGTGGTCCCAGAAAGGGTTAATGTGAGCATCTCTGGCACACATAATGGGGAGTAGCTGAGCATGATTTCAAAGGGATTTTTTAGGACAGAATTCCAATTACAGAGAAGTAATTTCCCTTTCTAGCTTACTAAGCTTTATTTCTGACTAATGCAGCTCCGAGATCCATATCCCTTCTTCCCTTATTTCAACAGATATTTTGAATATGAAAATCTTACATCAAAATTTAGCTGAAGCCTCCATCGGGCTTTTGAAAGGCTAAGTAAGAATTCTGTTTCTAGGAATAAAAAGATTCGGATCAGAAAGAGCCTTTGCTAGAGAGAGTTCCTTCTCTGGATGGCAGCTCAGGCTGTCTTTAATCAGATTTTTGTTGATTATTTATTAGTTTCCCCCCACAAAAATCAAAGACTCGGTAATGTGAGATGTGTTTTCCCTAAGATATTTTATGAATCAGACTACACAATAAAGAAATAATGGAAATAAAACAAATTTTGGTGATATGCACTAATTGGGAAATCAGATCTCTCTCTCTAGTCAGTGGCTCACACAGAAATGCCGAGCGATGCTACTGGCCCAGGTACACCAGTCACGCTCTGCCTAAACAGAGCTCCTAACGCCACTCACAGATAAAGAGAGAGCTTTGTCACTCAGTGCAGACGGTGGAGAAGGAGAGCTAATTGAAGTGAAGGAGCAGACTCATCGCCAGCTGCCCTGTGAACCCACCCTGAACCAAAGTGAGGACTGATGAAACCAAATCCCTGCGTGTTCCAGTCACCAACCTTGAACTTGTGTAATGCAGACCGTTGCTGTTGCCACTGTGAGCTGTGGGAAGCAACCCGCCGTCCTCAGCTGCAGGGCTGCCAGGCTAGGGAAGCTTGGGTCAATACTGGGCTTGCTAAGGGGGAGCCAGACTTCAGCTCACTTCCTGGTAGGGGCTAGGAGGATTGCAGAGTGTGTTCACTTACAGAGAATCCTTCTGATCGAATGGAAGAGAAAGGTACTGAGAGGAACCTGTTGGGTAGAGTGCAGAGAGAAGAGGCTGGGACTCAGGCCTTGGGCCGCTGTGGTGTTAGGGGGCTGGAGTCTTGTAGGTAACTCACATTGTCTTGGGTGGGGCCGTCATAGCACAGGCCATGAGTGTGTAGAGTTCTGCGCGGAGTCCAGGCGGTCTGAGTTCAAAGCCCACTCTGCCGTGAGATAGCAAGTGCTTCTCTGTACAATTAACTGCAAGACTGGCCCTGAGGAGAAACCTACCAGCTGTAAGCCCTGAGTCCCTTCCATAATCCGAGTCTAGACCCGCTGCAGTGAGTGTTTGGGAGCCACATTGGTTTCCTGAGATGTGCGTAGTAGGAATGCTTAAAAATGAGCTGACAGTGCTGGTGCAGCCATACCCAGACTCCGCTGGTCTTCACTCTGAGGAGTCTGCCCTTGGACTGATCCTCTTGACTCTCCGTCGCTGCCTGTCCAGGATATGTAGACTTCAGCTGTGGCATTTTGCAGTTGATTTCCTGTTGTTTCATGGGTATCCGGAGCTTGTTTCTTTGAAAGTGTGAGCTTTCTTTATTCTTTGCAAAGATGTTCAGTGGTCCTGTGAGCTACTCCAGCATCATTTGGAAATTGATAAAACCCTTGAGCAAAACCTGTTAAAGGCCGCAGGGGAGCCCTGGAGTATAGAAAACCACAGTTCAGACACACTAAGTAAGTGCTTTCCAAACAGTGTTGAGTAAAAACAGCCCCTCACCTTTCCAGCCACATGCAGTGAACCTCGATAAGCAGTTACTGGTACCACTTGACCTGTGTGAGGAGCTAACTACTACACTGCCAGCTTCTCATTCCGGCTAGGAATTGTCATTTCTTTCTCATCCCACTACCCCATCATTTCCAAGGGCTTGGGCTTTAGTTTCAAAGATTCATCTAGAGTGTAGTAGTGTCCAGGCTGTTGGGGTGTACCAACCAATCTGTAAGCCCTTTTGGAAAAAGGCCTGCCATCCCATACCCAGCACTAAGCCCTGGACCCTTAGAGGGTCTAAGTCTGTGCCTGGCTTCTTCCCTCACTGTTCTAACCAAGAGGGGATCGATTTGGCCCCAGCCAAAAGACCATGCTGCAGGACATGTCAATAGGAGATGCATATGGCCGAGAGCAGCATGAAGGTTTAGAAATTATTCTTCTAACTTCTTAGTGCTTATGATTTTGAACTTTTTTATTTTCAGTTCATCAAATTAAGCTAAGAGACAGTTTGAACGTGGAGGGAAAGAGATCATATGAACATCAGGATGCACAGATTGAGGTGTGCAAAAGGTAGAAGCACTGTTTCTATGCTGGTGCCTCCCAAGTGTCCTAGTCTGCTACCAATAGGATCGATCCTCCAGCACACATTGCCAGGTCCCCATCCCACCGCTGTCTCAGTTGCCTCCAAGATGTACTTCCGGCTCTCCGCTCTGACCTGACCCCGCCATCCCCTCTGCTCCCATGATGTTGTCTTCTGAGCTCACCCCACTGAACCCGGAACTCAGTCCTCAGCCCCATGGCAGGACTCAACCTGGGGAAACTGATTAGGGTCGTAGTTGAAGGTTCATTTATAAAAGGATGTTCCCCCGCACTCGTGAGCTTACATTCCAGTGAGAACATGAAGTCTAGTTTTTACTGTCCTGGTAAGCAGCCCCACCCCCGAGTCAGAAACCCTTGAGCTGCCATAACCCACCTGCTTAGCCTAGGGAGCTCTACCAGCTCTTTAGTTCGGGTGGAGTGCTGAGTCTTTGGCTTTGATGCAGTTCCTTTCCTTTTGCTTTTATTTTTGTAAATCTTCAGTGAAGCACATACTGGAAAGCAACACAGCATGCCCCAACTCCACTGCAATGGTCAGAAAAACAAAACACACACACACACACACACACACACACACACACACACACACACAAACCAGTCTGACTTTTGAAGTCAGTCTGTGGACACTGTGGACACAGGCCTTTTTACAGCCAATCCCCCTTCACTGTTCTCCACCTCCTGATTTCTATGAAGGCGAGTGACTCAAGACAATGCAAGTCACAGAATTTTAAATAGCTCAATTTCTAGGTGATTCTGGAATGAAAACAAAGATAACCCTGTTCGATGGTGAATTTGTGCCCCTGGGTGAATAGCCAGGTGTTCTTTCAACTGGACTGTGAGACTAATTTCTTCCTGGCCCCTGGAAAGCAGCTGAAGCAATGGGCAGCTGGTATATCTTCAATCTTGCATACCAACATCTTTCTCTGATTCACAGATTTCCTTTATCCCCAGCATTTCCTCTGGTATGTGCATCTCTGACAGTAAGTGATACCTCTTCTTGGATTTGGGCATTTTGAAACTGGGTCCTGGGTGAGGAGGGGGAGGGAGAAGGGCTGGTTACCAGACTATTTCCAAAAAGACTTTTCTCCCCTCCCCCCATTTCTGTCTCACTCGCCTCTGACTCCTGAGCATCCACTGACCTCTGTGTCCACGAAGGGGTGACATTGGAGTAATTGTGAGTGGCACTATGAACTCTTTGACTATTTAAATGATACACAATCTGGGAGGAAAAAATTAATGTCCAGTTGTAATTCCATGACTAGGTACCTAAAATAAGATGCTGTGTAAACTCTTAGTGAAAGGAGAAATGTCTTTGGGAAGGTTCCTGATGACTTTCACACACAAAGCATAGCTCTTTCTGATGTACAGGGCAGCATGAGGCTTTGGAGAGAGGCAGCCGAGAGTCACGGAGCACAACTGGATATGAGCCATCAGAGGACCATTCCTGACAGTATGATGGGTCTCAGAGTGCCAGACCATACCCATAATTTATTTTCCTAAATAACTGTAACCGAAAAGATTTTCCACGCACTAAGAAGGGTATTTGAAGGTCGGATGTAAGTGAGAGCCCAAAGTGACTCGGAGCCTGTCTACTTTCATCACTGTGTGCCTGTTGGCACTTCTGGTACGAATTGAGTCCTCTCCGGCATGCCAGTATTTCATGGAAAACACAGTTGTCTTTGCTGCTCACCACGTGTTCTGACTTGCAGGAGCCCCCAGGACTTCAGTAAAGTGTTGGATCTGTTCTAGAGGCAAGTGGATTATTCTATGAGACAAACTTGGGGAACCCCCCTTTGACCCTGTGCATGTGGAAATTTCAGTTGAACAGGTTTCTGCTAGGGACAGCAGCCTGGCTTTGGGTGGCAGCTGTGTCTCTTGAACAGTTCCTATGTTATTGCATCTGGATTTACTTCCTAATTCTCAAAACAAGCCATGAAGTGGGCAGCAGTTACAGTCCCTACTTGGACTTGGTGGCCTATATTAGCAGAGCAGACATCCATGTCTGCATGGTAGCAGGGACTTCCGGCATAGTGACTACAAACAGCAAGTGCACTTGGCTTCTCTCAGCCGCAGTCACTTGGCAAGAGGGATGACTACCCATTCCAAAGGCTATCCTTGCCTGGGGACCACCATCCTCTCATGCACATCTTCTGTTAGCTCGATTCTTTGATTCTTCAGTGTCTTCAGTGTTCTCTGAACAGTCCCTTAGAGCCACAACACCAGCCTTTACTCTCCTCGTCTCCCTCCCCTTAAACAAGGTGACTCTTAGGAAATGGAACTTCAGCCCAAGATGTGTAGGGCTTTAACCCTCCTAGCTGATGGCACTCAGAGTGCTCGGTTAACAGTAACTAGGGTCAGGGCAGCATCTTCAGGCTTTGCCACCGCTTTGGTAGGCTACTGTTGACAGACTCTCAGCCACTGCACAAGACAGGATAAAATACAACTGTCACATCCAGGAATGGACAGGAGGCCACAGGCAGGCACATGCCTCCTTCCTAAACTGGAGAACTCAGCTTTAAGTATTTATTTCATGTTGGGTGAAAGCCTGGTGCTGTTGGTAGGATAATGAGCGCCGTTCACGGGTGCCCCTCTCAGGGGTGTTGCCCGTGCAGTAAATCATGAGTGTGGAGCCTGCGTGCTTTATGCCATTAAAGTCTCAAGATAGAATTAGACTTGTAATCACCACTGGCCCATGTTTTGTCATTTATGATAATTATCGTAGTAATAATCCCTGTATTGTGGACGAAGCAGTCAGCAGCATCCATCAATTTTTTATCGACACCAAATCAAGTTGATACTTCATCTTTGCTGCAAAAATGTAGATTGCACCAATTAGTCTAAAGAAATTGGGCAGTCATTAGCAATGAAGCCATCAGTTAATCTGCAGAACATTCCGGGTCCCTCTGATGCCAACCATCCCTCTTCATTATGTGGATGTAGAAGCTCCTTTAGGTCTGCACAGTGGCACGATTGGCTTAGACTAGACACTGCACCTATGTCCCCCACCTCGTTAGGAAGATGGCATCGACATCTCCCAGCCCCCACCTGGCACCCTCGAGGCTTCCAGGCAGAAGATCTGAATCAAGGCACTTGACATTTTTTTTTTCTTGCTTAGGAAGAGGGGGTTCCCTCATGAAGTTCTTTCAGGGTTCTTATATTAGTTAACCATCTCATGTGTGTTAACTGGCTTGGGTAGCCTTTTGTAAGCCATGCAATAATCATACAGAGAGAGACAGAAACAGAGAGAGAGACACACACACAGAGACAGAGGGAGGGAGGGAAGGAAGGAGGGAGGGAGAGGGGGGGGAGAAGGAGGGGGGAAGAAACACTAAACCACCGCCAAGCTTTAAAGAATAGAACTCCTTGTTGGGAAGGAACCCTGGTGCTAATGAGTTTTCTGCATCTACCACAAGTCTTCTCCCCAGGCTAATTGAGTCTTGCTCTCACAGTTTCAATCAGCCTTGCCCACAAACTGTTCTAAGCAGCTGAATAATGCAAGGGAATGCTTCAAATACAAGGGCTTTTTTCTCTTTGTGAAATTGGAAGAAACCAGAAACAAATATCTGTAGTTGGTACCATTAGTACCACTTTGCAAACTGTGGAAGCTGCCTCATGCCACCTTTTTTAGTATAGAATAGTAGAATAGAGTTTATTTAGGGCCTGGGAGGTTTGAGGGAGTAGAGTCAGAGAAAGGCAGAGAGAGGGGAGGTGTTGGGGAGAGGAGTATAGGCTGACAGTAAGCACATGGAGAGAGAGGGGGAGGAGGGTAAGGGAAGAGAGCAGGAGGACGGCAGAAAACAGCAAGAGCCTCATCCCACTCTAACAAACATACTGAGTTTGCGTTACTGTTGTTATCACAGAATTCAGTTTTCACTTCTATAACAGTGCTGCCATAGTGTTAGGCTTGATATAATTAAAAAGCTGCCATACAGCAAAGGGAACAACTAGCCAAGTGAAGAGAGACCCTATAAAGTGGGGGGAAGCCTCAGCTGACTGCACATTGGACAAAGGAGTCACACAAAGAATATAGAAAGAACTCAAACGTTACCAACAAACCAAAGCATCTGGTCAGGAAATGAGCATCTCAAAAGATGAAGACCGCACGCCAGCGTGCGTGAAGATGGCTTTAATCTTCTTAGCCATCAGGAAGATGGGAAATGCACATCAGAACAGTATGGAGATTTCATCTCTCATTAAGAAACAGCATAGTCTAGAGATGCAGTTTGTGAGTAGATTGTTTGCTTAGCCCACACAAAGTTGTGGTTCAGTTTCTAGCACTGCATAAAACAAGCATGGTAGTCTTATCTGTAATCCCAACACTCAGGAGGTAGAGGCAGAAGAATCAGAAGTCCAGGGTTATCCTTGGCTACAAAGGGCTTTCCAGGCCAGCCTCAGATACATAAGACTTTATCTCAAAAACAAACAAACAAACAAACAAAAACAAACAAAAACCCCCACCACCACCAACAAACCCACAAACAAAAAGGAAATAACAAATGCCAGTAAAAATGTTGGTATGGCCTCATGCACTACTAGTGGCAGGGTAAATTAGCTTAGCCACTGTGGAAGTCAATATAAGAGGATCCTTAAGAAAATTAGCTGTGGCCAGGCAGTGATGATACACACCTTTAATTCCAGCATTTGGGAGGCAGAGGTAGGTGGATTTCTGAGTTCGAGGCCAGCCTGGTCTACAGAGTGAGTTCCAGGACAGCCAGGGCTACACAGAGAAACCCTGTCTCAAAAAACAAACAAACAAACAAACAACCCCCCCTCCCAAGAAAAAGAAAATTAGCCGTGGCCAGGCAGTGGTGGTAATCCCAGCACTTGGGAAGCAGAGGCAGGCAGATCTGTGAGTTCCAGGATAATGAGAACTACACAGAGAAAGCCTATCTCAAACAAACAAATGAAAGACAGAGAGAGAGAAAAAGAAAAAGAAACCTAGGCAGTATCCTGTTGTACCCTCCAGGACTGTACCCAAAGGCTCTAAGGCAGCAGACCTTCCTTACTACCGAGCCAGGCCTGCATCACTGTTCACAGCAGCTGTGTGGCAGATGAGCTGGGCGCCCATCCACAGATGAATAGATAAAAATGCTGTATGTATATACTGTGGAGTCTTACTCAGTCATAAAGCGGAATGAATTTGCAGGAAAATAGATGGAACCGGATGGTCACCTTAAGTAAAATATTCCAGACTCAGAAAGACACTGGCATGTTTCCGTTCAGATGCAGATTCTAGATTTTAGTGTGTGTGTGTGTGTGTGTGTGTGTGTGTGTGTGTGTGTGTGTATGTATGAGAGAGAGAGAGATGAAAGTAGAAGCAAAACTATTTGGAATAAGAGAGGGGGCTGTGGGAGGGGAAGAAAGGGAAGGACATGGGGTGAATATGATATCTGGATGAAAATATCTATATAGAGCCCATCATCTTGCACAATAAACATCTGTCCACGTAGCTATCTCTATCTATACAATAAATATCTGTCCACGTAGCTATCTCTGTCTATATTTTATGGTGGTTTGGGTTGTTTCCCTGGGATGGATTACTTAAGCAGAAACATCTGGTCAAAATCCATAACATTTTACAACTTTTTATCAACAAAGTGATCACCGAAAGGATTGTACCCGTGTAAGAGCCTTCACCATTCTGACTAGGTGGGGATTCAGACTTGAACCTAATTTTAGTGATTTGAGTTCAGTCGAGCTGACCTGCTCATTGTCAGTTACTAAGCATTATCCCTCCACAGTAGAAAAGCGGGCTCTGTATTAATTGTGCTCTGACTCAGCTAAACTTGAACACGAGCGGTCACCATTTCCCATGACAGTAAATTCAGAAGCAGGACAGCTGTAGGCCCAGTGGTGTCATGGACAACCTGAACTCTTCACCACGGTGGCGGCTTCCTTCACATTCCCAAAGGCTGCAGTAGCCCCAGCTAGCCCATCAAATGTAGAAGCAACAAGGAAGGAAGGAAGATCACCCTCCTGGTGTGTCTCCTTAAAAGGGAAGGAATTGTCCCTCAGAGTTCCAGGTGACACTTCCTCTACTGCCACCATGATGACTGAGCTTTATGTCAGCACATCTGTAACACGGGCAGGGGGCAATAGAAGTACCACAATCAGCTTATTAACCAGTTCTCCTGAATCTGGTAATGGAGTCAATATCCTCTGGGTGTTTGGAGAATGGTGGTGGGGTACCCCCACAGGCACCAGGAGTATTTTCTTCCCTTCTTTGCCAGACCCTTAGAACCTCTTTAGAACCCCTAAGCAATCCTTATGCATTTAAGGGATCTTAGCAAAAGCAGTAGGTAGCTGTCACAAGCACTGGGCCTTGTCCTGCATAGAAGGTCCTCATGGGCCAGCACTGTGTTCTCCATTGCTTTATGTCTACCCCAGATCTCCTTTGGTATTTGGGCATACAAGTCTTCTTTAAGAAATGGGTTGGATCTCTGGCTTTCTCTTTGGAGGAGTCTAAGAGCTGGTGCCATAAAGCTGTCCAGTCTCCACTGAGGTAATAGTTTACAGCCTGACGGACAGGTCTCTCTTTCTAGTCTATATTGCATAGGCTCTGGGCCTCTCACCCCATTTGCACAGCCCTGGCTTTTATCCTGGCATTGCTCAGAAGCACCTCCAGTGAAGGGGGCAGGAAGGCAGGAGAAGTGGGCACTGAAAGAATTCAGATTAGTTCATTCTTTGCTTCATCCAGTTGGAGAAAATTAACATCTCAAAGGACAAAGGACATCGGGAGATTATCTGGTATGCTTCTATACACACTTGCCACCAAAGTGTGCAGGCCAGTATTACATCTTAGAGTAAAATCAGACACCAGCAAAAGGCCGTGGCAAGAGAGCTTGTCCCTGGACTGGATAAAGAGGTGCTGGGTTGCCTGTTTGCATTTTGCGGTCCTGATTGGTTTGTGTCTTTCTTACGTCCTGACTTCCGGATATGGTCTGGCACAAGGATCACTAAGGATTCTTAGGTCAGAGTTGTCCATTCCTTCCCCCTACAAGACTCAGCCCCAAATGTCCCCACTTCCTGTCACACTGGGAAAAGTCAGTAGAGACTGGGGGCAGGGAGGCTAACTACTGTACTGACAAACTTTATCTCACAGGTTCACAAAGATTTTTACAACATAATTGCATGGTCTAACTATGAGATTACATACATTTCCACCACTTAGATAATCAAGTGCAATTAGACTATGTGAATAGAAAGTGGTAAAAAAAAATTACTTAAAAATTATACTACAAAACATTGTTTCAGAAAGCTTTCAGAATAGACACACCAGAGACCCCCACAAGAGGTGGATGGGGCTGACTAGAATAGCCTTCGAGTAGCTTGCCCTGGCCCACCAGGTTGCTGATGCAAGGCTGCCTTGCTTTATTGCATAAGATTCATTGATTGAAAGCTGCCATTCAATTCCGGGTGTCCTAGTATATGCATATCTCAGTTCCTGTGGAGAAACTGTGCCACTTCCCTCTCTGTCTGTCTGGCCCCTTCTTACTCCTCCATAGAGGCTGAAGGATTTGAGACTGTCGGTAATGGGAAGAAATAGAATAGATTCATGGACTATTATTGCCCACTAAAGTAGTCTGTGGATCCAAATGTCGAAGGCTGCTGGCTTAAGAACCCTTGTGGTCCCTAAGAGGCCCTTTGAGACTGGTTTGGTTCATTGCCAAGGTTCAGTAGGTCTTTTGGCCTTTAGTAAAAAATTATAGGGTGGTATCGTTGATATGTGATGGGGGAAGAAAGGTGTGACTGAACGCCAGAGTACAGTGTATGTGAAAGAGGAGCCTTTAAGATGGAGAGTGTATTTCCCACAGTCCGCAGGAGCAACATGGTAGCTTACTGCAGCTGGATTTCCATCCCCATCCCCTGGAAAGGTCAGCTCGCCTCCGAGCTCACCCTCCCTCCCCTTGGGCAGTTCAAGTAGGCTTTAGTTGTTTCCTGAGTTATCTTAGGACTGCACCACAACCATCCTGTGCCTTCACCTGCTGGGTTTCCATTAGTTAAAGAAGAGCCCATCCCCTTCCTGATCACCCGTCCCAGGTTTGCAGCAGAGAGGTTGGGGAGGGGGTTGGGGGGAGACTGGGGGTGTTAGTTGGCCCTCTCCTAAGTCCCGTGTCTCTTTAGTCCTGCTTGCAGTCCATATGGAGCAGATTAAGGACAAAGCGAGCTCGACAGCCACTGGTTCTGATTGGTTACGGTAGTATTTAAAAAAAAAAAAAAAAAGAAAGAAA
>NC_034609.1:15873280-15956236 GCF_900095145.1 Mus pahari
GCCCTGCCTTTAAGAAGATGGATAAAATACTCTTTGAACATACCAGTCTGGTTTTTTTAATGTCAGTACAGAAGGGTTGTGTTTATATTTGGCTTTCCAACCCCGTCTCTTGACCTTCTAATTACTTTATTTGAAACAGCACTGAGGGCATAATAAACCTGGAGGTTGCCGCTCCTTTGCTTTATCATAAATTAAAGCTGCTGCTTGTTGGGGTGAAAGCCGAGGCAGAGTGTTCATTACCGCTCAAGTGACGGCTTGTCAATAGTGCTGCTTTTTAGTTTGTTCTAGTCAGCACTTGCTGTGCATTTTGTTGGACCACTGGGAAATAAATACAACAAGATTATACATTTGGAATACCACAAGAGTTCAGGGAGAAAAAAAAAACCACAAATGATAAATCATGCGCTTGGTAGAAAGTGACATGCTATCTTGCGCTATTAACAAGCAAAGATAATTGCAAGGAATTGTAATTGCAGTTTGCAACTTACAGTGCAGTGTATCCAACATCAATCTTAATAGTGAACAAAGCAGTTTATATTAAAACTTAATTCACCTGGTAACTTTGTGCTGTATACACGGGAGCTAACAGATGTAGCTTTTCAGAAAGTTCAAAGGCATTTGAAATGTGGCGAGCAATGCTAATACCGGAAGCCTTGGAGAAATGCCGCATTAGGACTTGTGATGCAAACAAATGTATGTCATTATCTCCGAGTTTGTGTTGATTTAATAAAATATGCAGTTTGCACATTGGTGAGTTCGGTGTTTCTGAATGAGTATGGAATGATGTTTTATTTGGAATCAAAGGGCAAACAGGCTGACAATTATGCATCCTCAGCGAGCCATCTGCGTGCTAAGCATATACAGAGGAGCTGTGTGCACCCCAGTGCTTCAGGGGGTTTGTGAGGCAGAGCAGCAAGCCAAGGTAACTTTATTCATGACTCTCCTTAGATTAGATGTCTTTGAAGCAAGAAGGGGAGAGACCCTGGAATTACTTAGGAGAACAAGCTTGTGAGTTTGTGAGTTTGACTGATAGCCAGTTGAGCAGTTGAGTGCAATCTCTAAACTGATTAGGGCTTTCGTTCAAATAATCTTCTACCTTTTTCATTAATTTATTCCGTAATGCTATTTTGCCGTTCTTCTACGAGGGATAATAATCTCACACTCTCTGACCTCCGTGAGTGGATGACCTGGAGCCCATAACTAATCTCATTTACTCTCCTGACCGGCCGGACTTCATTTACCTTGTCTGGATAAAGAGCAGGGAGTTGGCAGGCACCTCTCCTTCCAGCCCTCCCTCGGCTAATCTGTACTGAGGGGCAAGCATCGAGCTCTCCCTGCTCAGTGTCCTCAGTGGCAGGCCTCATCCGTTTCTCTTCTTTCTTGAGAGCACATTCCTACCTTCCAGACTTTGAAAACAGTGGGCGGCTTGGGAGCGCAGGACTCAATCACATGCCTCTCTCCTGACGCAGCCACTTCTATTATGAAAGTTGCTTTCCAACCACTGATACATGAATATATGATTTAACCTAGGTATGTTGGTTGGATGCACATAATTTTGTGTTCTGAATTTAAACATAATGCCAATTTGTTTCCCCTAGTATTTGATGATGTCGTAATTATTCACTGTAATTACTGATTAATAACCTTCTAAGTAAATATACTGTATTTGATCTTATTCCTCACTGAAAAGTTAGGAACTTCGATCTCATGTTGATAATATGAAGAATGCTACAGCGAAAATCTGAACTTTCTCCATTTGGACTCCGTCCATGGAATGGCCGTGTATCACCAAATACACTCGTAGATGCCTGCCGCCGCCAATTATCCTGCCACCGGCAATGTGCGAGTGTCAAAGGTTACCAGAGTCCTTTTGGAGTTGGTCCTCAGTCCTCCATTTTCAAACTAGATGGTATTAAGCAAATGGCTAACCTCTCTGCCTCAATTTCCCCATCCAAATGAGGGTTGGTGGTGGTGCTTGTCCTCATAAGCTATATCAGTTTATATATTCAAACTTGGGGGAAGAATGTCTGCCACATGGGAACCACAAAAGATGAGCTCTTACTACTAAAATTTCATTTTCTCTTAATTTCATACCCCCCTTGATTAAGTTACAGCTTTAGGAGGAACCCTTGTTGTCCAGTAAAGCTAAGTAGCCAGTAGACTTGTGTGCTTCCAGGTCCTTAATCTGACCCACCGGAAGGGGGCTGCTGTGCCTGTCAGCAGGCTTCGGGATGCTCCGTCTTGGCTCTTAGCAATATTAGATAGCTTTGACATCCAAATGGCCTTGAAGCTTTAATTAGAGTCTAGTGGGCCTAACCTAGAACTTCTGACTATTCTGAGCTGTAGGGACAACTCTGACTCAGACTCAACCTAGGGGGAAGAATTCCTCCAAAGAAAGTTAGAGTCCTGTTAGTAAAGGGGGAAGTGCAACGGGACAGCCCACCACTGGCACTGAAGTGGCCCCTCACTAAGGCTTGGGACAGCCCACCACTGGCACTGTAGTGGCCCCTCACTAAGGCTTGGGACAGCCCNAGTGGCCCCTCACTAAGGCTTGGGACAGCCCACCACTGGCACTGTAGTGGCCCCTCACTAAGGCTTGGGACAGCCCGACGCTGGCACTGTAGTGGCTCCTCACTCAGGCTTGGGACAGCCCGACACTGGCACTGTAGTGGCCCCTCACTAAGGCTTGGAGACGCTTGGAGTATTTGATGATCCAGTAGTGGTAGCCTTGGAATAGGAGGAGATCCAGGATGGATGCCAGCCAGCAGTGCTGTGTAGATTCATGTTCTCCTACTTTGCTGGTGCAGGTTAAGCTGTCTTCATTAGCCCTGGAGCCATTGATTCCTTCTTAGAAGCTGGTGTAACATTGAGGATCTACACAACAGGGGGACTTTTTTTTCCCTGAAGAAACATCTTAGGTTCTCTGCAAACATCAGCACCCTGGAAGCAGTGTTGTGAAGGACATGGGAATTGGCTTTTCTAAGAAAGGAGAACTCCAAAACTGAGGCAATCCCCTGAGGCAATCCCCTGCTCCTGCCCGACCAGCAGTTGTCACTGTGGACTTGCTTTTTAGTTTAGCTTTGCCTCATGGTCACAGAACTGGGGTCTAATCTGCACTGGAGGGAGGGAGGGAGGGAGGGAGGGAGGGAGGGAGGACGGGCATAGGGCAATTGAGTCAATCAGTCCGCACTTCCCCAGAGGTCCCTGTCCAATCCCCCCTTCCGCCCAAACTCACCCATCACTCCAGTTGATAAGAAGAACAGGAACTGTGTGCAGCAGGGAACACTGCTGCCAACAAAGGCAGGACCCTTTGAGGGAGGAAGAAGGGAAGGTTGGCTATTAGGGAAGGCACCCTGCAGCTGCTGGCGCAGGCTCCTTGTCTGAAGTCTACTTTCTTCAGCTCTGTGAACTCTCCTGGACCCTCTGGTACAGGCCAGTGTTGGAGAGCAGAGAGGCCAGAGAGTAGTAATGAGTGCCTCGCAGGGGAGAGAAAGACAAAAGAGGGTTGAATAATGAAAACTTCAGGCCATTAAATGAAGTCCCAACATTTTTTTCCTGCCCACACATTTGCGACAAACTCTGTGGAGTATGAATCGAAGGGAAACGCACCCTGCCATTTTTCTTAAGCCTTTTTGCAATGCAACAGGACAATCAATACAAATCTTTGCAGTAATCATATATTGATTTTCCTAGAATATAACTCCATTTAAAGCACTTTTATCCCCAAGAGTAGAAACATTGGAGGCTATCAAAGGAGGAAGTAAGTTTCCTTGACCCCATCTGCAGAGCACAATTGATTAACGGAGCATAGTTATGAGAGTGTTAGAGAGAGACAGAGAAGAGAAGTCACTGCAAGGTTAATATCAGCTAAAGAGAAACACGATTACAGGACATTAGGCTTTCTGTAAAATCATAAGGTCAGGGTAAGATGGCCACACCATCTAAAGTGACACAGATTCTGAGGACCTGGCATCCTTAGACTGTATCACTTTAGCCATCCATAGCAACTGACTTCAGAGGACTGGAAGAGTGGAAAATGTATGCAGGTAGATGAGTTGATAAGGGTGGTACCATTTTAATTTTAATTTTTCTAAATCAGACCCGGGTATCAACTCAGAACTTAAGCTTACCTCATGTTGAATGTTTCTTTACTTCATATAGACCAGAAGGGTTTTAAAAAGACTTACTTGTTTTTATTTTATGTATGTATGTATGTGTTTGTCTCCATGTATATTTGTACCACAGTGCCTGCCAGGCCAGAAGAGGGTGCCAGATCTCCTGCAACTGGAGTTGTGGACAGTTGAGTCACCATGTAGGTGATAGGGACCAAACCCAAGTTCTCTGTGAGATCAACCAGTGTCCTTAACCCCAGAGCCATCTTTCCAGCCCCGAAAGATTCCCCCCCCCCCCCCGGAGGCTGTGGAGGTAGAGTGCATGCTTAGCCTGTGTCAGGAGGCCTGGCTTCAGGCTGGAGCACTTAAAAGAAAAACATCAGAAGCTAGATTTTATACCTGACCTGAACACACTTCTTTCCTCTTCATGATTTTTTTCTAAAGACTTTTAAAAATCCCATCTTTGAAAATTCTTGAAGACACAGATGTCGTCATCCCACCGGCCAGAGTTCTGGGCCAGCACCGCCAAGAAACAGTCAAGTTGGGCGCTGCCTTTGTGAGCCCCTCCGCAGTGGTCTCATTCCCGGTCCTGTCTGAATGGTGGGGGAGGCCCAGGGGTCCTGCTTACAGCACTGTTTTCCATGCATCTCTCTCCCTTGCTTTGTATAGCAAGCCTGGCTTCTCACAGGCAAACCCTTTATTAAGGTTAAGGCTGTGTGTAGCCTCCTTACCCTCAGTGTGCAGTGCTGGGTACTGCTGTTTTCTCCTTCGTAGTTTTGGTTGTTATTGTTCTGTTCTGTTCTGTTTGTTTGGGGTTTTTTTGTTTTGTTTCGAATTTTTGTTTTGTTTTGTTTTGTTTTGCTTCAGGCAGAGCAGGTAGTACTCATTGTCAGATAAAGTGTCTTATCTGTCAGCTGCACCCTTGTGAACTAATCATAATTCAATAGGCTTACTAATCAAGATTTGAGATTAATGTTTTGATAGAGCAATCAGATTCGTCTAATCTATCATTAGTTGGCAGTTGCTGCGGGCAGAGTACAGACTTGGCAATAGTCAGCTTGCTTCTGATCACTTTGGCTGAGCCCCGCAGTTGGGTAGCAGCATTGACTTGTAGCAGTGGGCCTGGGCCTTGCACTCAATTAAGTTCTGTTCCTCTCTCTTCCCATTCCCCCTCCCTGCCTCCTCCATCACTTCCTAGGATGGATTAGGTGAACAGTTCTTGTGAAGCCCTGTGACCCACACCCTTTGTCCCTATTACCTGACAACAAGGGTGTGCCCAGGGAAGTGACAGAACTCAGGGGAATCTGTTATAATTCGCAACATAGTATACAGAAACATACAGAAGATAAATCCAGTTCATTGTTTTTTTTTCCAGACAAAGTTTCTCTGTGTAGCCCTGGCTGTCCTAGAACTCACTCTGTAGACCAGGCTGGCCTCGAACTCAGAAATCCGCCTGCCTCTGCCTCCCAAGTGCTGGGATTAAAGGTGTGCGCCACCACTGCTGTTTATTGTTAAATGTTACTGATCACAACTTTTTCATGAGCCACTAAAACCCCCATTTTACTGAGTCTGGCCTTCTCTTTGTAGTTTATAGCATCATATGTTACATTTGTTCAGTTTGACTGAGTAACCAAGGCTTCAACTATACACTAGTTTTTGCTGTATATAGTGTTTAAAGTTCTGATGTAAAATCCTAAAACTGTAAGTTTTGAACTGGGGATATAGCTCAGTAAGAAAAACACTTACCTAGAAGTTGCAAGGCCCTGGGTTCAATCCCCACCACTGACGATGGTGGTGGTTGTGGTGGTGGTGATGATGGTGATGATAATGAGGACGGTGATATTCTACTTACATATCACACCATTTATGAGTCTGTTACCAACTTTCATTCTTGTTCCTGTTTTGTTACTAGTATAAGATACTTCCTCATTTTAGAAAGCTTGAAAATTCTAGAAGAGTTAAAGAAAATAGTTTTACATTTATATTACTTTTATTTACTTATTTATGTGGGGGTTGGAGACACATGTGTACCACATAGAGTCGGAGGACAACTTGCAAGACTCCTTCTATCACATGAGGCCACGGAATCAAACTCACATTTTTAGACTCAGTAGCGAGTGTTTTACTCACTGAACCATCTTCTAGCCCAAGAGAACAAGTTCAGTTTCCACCAAAGTTCAACTCAGTTACCAATATCAACACCCTACCATCTTCTTTAAATCAGATAGCCAGATAAATTACTGAGTAAGGTGCTGCCAGGGAAGACTGTATCCATCTGGCATGCAGTTGTGGAACCTGGAACACCAGTGAACAGTCCAGAAGAGTCCAGGAAGAGCCACCTCCCGCCCAAGATGTCACTTTCTGCATGAAATTCATATGTGAAGGAAACCAGTTGAGACTGTTAGTGGATCTCGTACGCTAGAAGTGACTTCTCAACTACACACACACACACACACACACACACACACACACACACACACACACGTGACTGGCCTGACGCTGTGAGCCCAAGCCTGAGCTCGAGCCCAAGCCACACTCTTTGTGGCCTGGATGATTTAGGCCAGGGTGAGTGGAGATTGACCTAATTAGACTCCCGGTGTAATTACACCAGCAGTGCCGTTTGTTAATTAACTTCTGTGCTGAATATGCAGTCGCACCTAAACAAAGAGCAATTCATGGAGGAAGTGTCCAGTCTTTGTTCTGCCTTTAGCATTTCTTTGGCTAAAGTTGTCTTTCCTGTTCCCTGTCTTACGTAGTAGAGACCTGAGAAGGCAGGCCAGCTGTTTACAGAAAAAGTTCACGCTTTCTCTGCCCGCCCGCCCCACCACCCCCATTATTCTGGTATGTTCTTTGGACTGACCTTTTGTCCTGTTAGATTTTTGCTCATTTATGCATAACTGTCACATGTGTGACTCTCATTCTTCTCAGCCACGCCCTTCTGTTTTCCATCTGGGAAGAGAGGGAACTTGACTAAACCTTGGGTTCACCTGTCATCCCATTGACTTCTGTGTGCCCCAGACTGCCTCCAGTGACATGTTTCTGTCGGCCAGTGGCAGAATGGAAAAGGCAAGAGTGTTCAAAGCCATCAGTGAAGTGCAGTGTATGGAGAGCGTGTGTTACTCTCCCAGCACTCCCCTGCTTCCCAAGAATGAAAAGCCCTGTTTTTAGGTTCCACTTCCCTCATGCTTTTTCCTTTTCGCCCTCCTCCCATTTCATTTCCTTGCTAATGTGGCAGAGTAGGACCACCTGGCTCACAGTGGGAAAATGAATGGAATCATTCTAGAATTCTCTCTGTCAGCACATGAGATTCTTAGAGAATCTTGCATTCTATAAGGACTTACCAGATAAGAACTTGCCAGAAGCACTAAGACCTGATCAATCACATGCAGTTTTCATCATCAAGACTTCTCATCAGCTTCGAGAATAAAAGAATAAATGATTCCATTTTACTGCCTGGCACTAATAACAATTGGCTGTCTAGTGGAACTCAGTCTCCATTGTTTGCTTATTTTTTTTCCCCTTACATCATCCTTTATCAAAGGATTCTCTGGCTTCCTAATGCTGGAGCCCTTTAATATAGCTCCAACCATAAAATTATTCTGTTGCTACTTCATAACTGTAATTCTGCTACTGTTATGACTCCTAATGTAACTATCTGACATGCAGGATATCTAATATGCGACCCCTGTGATAAGAGGAATTTGACTCCCCCACCCCTGCCCCCAAGGGTGAGGACCCAGAGGTTGAGAACCAGTGCTTTGCGGTTAGCACTACAGCAATTGATGTTGACCAGGTACCTACCTAGCTCTGTACAGTCGCTGTCTAACATCAAGAATGCAGACAAACTAAGACATAAGCCTAGGAAAATAAAACAAAAAGAGGCACATGAAAGTAAGGTGCTACCAGAGGCCCCAGAACAGCCCCAGAGGCCTTCGGAGTGAGACAGCACGAGACCGTGCATGGTTACCAGAGGCATTCATTCCCAGGTTCCTTTGAAAAGAAAAGGATGAGTTTTAGACTCATCTAATAGTAGGAACTCAGAGATAGCATTATAGCCTCTATAATATTAAGAAATGAAAATTTACTGTTCTCTAAGCAAAAGCTTTTCAGGGGCTGAAAAGATAGCTCAGTAGGTAAAGCACCCATGTCACAGCCTGAGCAACCAGATTCAAGCCAGAACCCACATGTTAAACAAACAAACAAACAAAAAGCCTGCCTAGTGGCACACTCCTTTAGACCCAGCACTCAGGAGGCAGAGGCAGGTGGCTCTCTGAGTTCAAAATCAGCCTGATCTGTAGACTGAGTTCCAGAACAGCCAGGGCTATACAGAGAAAGCCAAAAGGATGAACATAATGCCTTCTAATCCCAACACTGGAAGGCCAGCATGGCTAGCATAATTCCCAGCCTTTCTAGGCTAATGAAAGACCATGTATGGCAAGCAAAACAGGAAATTGTCCTGAGGAACAGTACCCACAGTTGATCTCTGGCCTATACATGAATGTGCACCTGAACATGCCTTCAAATATACACAAAGTGCCTTGCAACTAAAAAAAGGTCAACGCCCAAGAAATCTGTGTAAGTGATAAAGAAGTATTATTCTGGTTCACTGCTGAGATGAAAACCTGCATGTTTTAAATTCTCTTCATACTAATGGACACCACAGACCCTAGGCAGGGTTCACTTCAAGTCTGCTCAGTACAGTTTTAGGGTAAAGATGGGCTTTGAGTTGGGTAAGACTTAGGTAGGCAGATCCAATAGGTCTTTCCCATAAGATGGTGTGTATTAGGAGGGCAGGCTCCGTGCGTCGGGAAACCTAGACCATTCATTGGAGGCAGTAAGTGGCTGAGTTCTAAGAACCTCCCAGTGTGTCTGGTTCTGGGCATGACATAATGAGAACCACACAGGAAGGCTAGAGTTGTTCTCGCTCTAGGTAAAGTGGTACATAAAGAGAAAAATATTATTGAAATAAGGAGGTGTGAGGTCACACTAGATGGACACAGGGTGGCAGAGGGTTGAAGCGCTCGCCTCACCTGTGAGGTGAGGAAGCCTCGTAATCACTGGGTTATGGCTGTGAAGAGGGAGGTAGAGTCAAGGTGGTTCTATGATTTCAAATACGGAAATAAATTTGTGTTTGGAGAAGGAACTATATGTTCTGGTATAGCTTGAGCCTGGGAAGAAGTTTTTAAAAATACAGCCATGTAAACCGGCTACTGAGAAAACCTAAAACGCAAAGAGCAGCACCCTTCTCCAGGCTGTGAAGAGATGCTTCTCCAAAGAGATACCAATAGCTGTATGCCCGCGCAGTTATTGATGTCCAGTGAACAAATCAGTAATGAAAGAAAAGGATCCAGTTGTTGTGATTTTGGTAGACATATTCCCTGATCCAACTTCTGTCCATCTTGGGGCTTTCCGCTTTGGGGCCGTGCAAAGGAGATCCGGGTGCTTGGTCGTTGCACTTTGACATGTGGAGTTTAGTTCTTTCCTATGCCAATGATTTGTGCCAGATACCATTGTACTGCTGAGCAGTGGTGACATTGTACTGCTGAGCAGTGGTGTCAGGCTGTAGCTCCAATTCCATCTCTGCATCACCTAGGGGAGCCACCACACTCCACAGAGCACTGTGTACCAAGCTGGTGTTCAGTAGGCCAGGTGTTGTCCCTGCATTTCTGACTTAGAGGCTCCGTCGACGTGTAGTTTGTGCATGGGCCCACAAAATCACTAGCCAGTAGGAGCATACGTGTTCTGTTGGCAGTCATTGTCCTGACCATAATCTGTGTATGATTCAGGGCTTTGCTAGTTTCCTCATTGGTGAGTAGCCAGATTGCCTCTTCATTCCTGTTGAAGGTTTTTCACAGGGCTGGAGAAGTAAACTCAGTTAATAAAGTGCCTGCCTTGCAAGCGTGAGGAACTCCAGTGAGTTCCTGCAACCCAGGTAAGGAAGCTTATTGTGGTGCTGCCTGCCTGGCATCTCAGCTCAGGGGAGGCAGAGCCAGGCAGATCCCTAAGGCTCACTAGCCAGCCAGCTTAGCCTGTTCGATGAGCTCCAGGTAGTCTGAGGCTGAATAACAATCTGAGGTTGTTCTGTGACCTCCACACATAGCCACACATAGCCACATAGTTGTTCTGTGACCTCCACACATAGCCACACAGACGTTGTTATCTTGACTTTCAGAAACTCTCAAACTGCCAAGGGTCTATCAATTCTGGCTTGTTTGTTTGTTTGTTTGAGGACAGCCCTGGCTGTCCTGGAACTCACTCTGTAGACCAGTCTGGCCTCAACTCAGAAATCCACCTGCCTCTGCCTCTGCCTTTCGAGTGCTGGGATTAAAGGCGTGCACCACCACAGCCAGGCAATTCTGGTGTCTTACTAAGCTTCTCATTCTTAGGAATTATCTGTTGCCTTCAGTGGTGCTGCAGAGCTTGCAGACTAGTTACAGAACTGGCCGCTCTCTGCATGTAGACAGGGCCATCAAGTTTGCACGGTGAGGTGAGAACAATCGGAGCAGCAGACCCGCTACCTCTATGCCAAGCCTTTTGCCCAGTTCTCAGAGTCTAGATCTGGGCAAAAAGTTGACTTGAGTACAGAGAATTGCCCAGTACAAACTGTCTTCACAGGAGCCGGATGCCTCCCTTTCTAGAGAACAGAAACAGTTAAGACTTGTGTTCCAAACAATTTGACTTTTTAAATCATGTAACACACTTTTAACATATTTTGGATGCTTTGTTTTGTTCTGTTCATGAGCAAAGGCACTACTCAGTCTGTAAACCCCATGGCCTGAGTCAGTCCCCAGATCCCATGTAGGTAGCAGTGTCTGGAGCCACTTGCTTATAATCCCCAAGCTAGAGAGGTAGAGACCAGGGGATCCCACTGACTCTGGCCTTGAAATTGGTGAAATCCAGTCCAGTAAAAGACCCTGTCTCAAAGGAATTGGTGGATTGTCCTCTGGCCTCTGTATTTGCATGCTCAACCCCATGTGGACCTCTATACACACACACACACACACACACACACACACACACACCACTAAGAAGGACGTCCTTTTCACTATGAGCCATGCCTTAGACCAACACCACTCCATAAGGAAAACATGAGGGAAACTGAGGCAGGTGGATCTTCAAGAGTTCGAGTCCAGCCTGGTCTACAAAGTGAGTTCCAGGACAGCCAGGGCTACGCAGAGAAACCCTGTCTTCAAAAACAAACAATGCTTTTTTTGTTGTTTTTGTTTTTGGTTTTTTTTTTTTGTTTATCTCTTTTTCCTGGGAAAATTGGTATGGCCAAGAAATAGAACTGTTCCCTCCCAACAGCACTGTGCTAAGAAAGAGACTTGCTTTTCTAACTCAAAGCAAGTGTTTTATGAGCTTTTTGTGACCCTACAATGAGAAAGAATAATCTCACCTTACAAGGAAAGGGAAGAGGGATGGGATATTCTTGCAAGAAAATGTACACGATATAACCTGTTGGCTGAGCAGGATGGAGTGGAGAAGCCTTCTATCAGGTGTAACTGATTCGGGCTTGGCTGTCGTCCTCAACCAGACACATCTCCAAACTCCTAGTGCAGTGCTGTGCCTTGGAGTCGCTTAGCTAGAGTGGGAAGTGAACTGAGCTTTTGAGACCAGTAGGAGGGCAGCTGGTAGCCCGGCTATGGTAGTAGCTGCAAGGTCTTTACAGGGGATTGAATTAAATTTCAAGCCACTGAAAACTCTTTCTGATCATATAGTCAGATTTCACATTTACTTAGCTTGAGAGGATTGGGGGCAGGGGGTTGGGTGGGTGGGTGGGTGGTTGGCTTTAGACAGAATTTCATGTAGCCCAGACTGGCCTTAAACTTGCTATATAGCTAAGGATGTCCTTGAACTTCTGACCTTCCTGCTCTCGTCTCCTAGTTACTGGGGTTACAGGAGTGTGCCACCATGCCTACTCTTAAGTGCAGTTTTTAATACTAAACTGACAATGTGACTGCATACATAGGATGTCAGCCCCAACTGGCACTGTATGCTTTCGGTACTAAATCATATTGCAGAGCTGTCAAGACAGAACTGGATTATGACATGTGGTCACCACTCCCAGTGTATGTACAGGCCATATTGAGGTGGCAGAATTAGGCACATCATTTTGTCATTAAAAGAAATAATAATGGGCTGGTGAGATGGCTCAGCGGGTAAGAGCACCCGACTGCTCTTCCAAAGGTGCAGAGTTCAAATCCCAGCAACCACATGGTGGCTCACAACCATCCTTAACAAGATCTGACTCCCTCTTCTGGAGTGTCTGAAGACAGCTACAGTGTACTTACATATAATTAAAAAAAAAAAAAAAAGAAATAATAATAATTTCCTAGTAATAGCAAGGGCATTCTAAACATGTAATATATAGACCAAGACTGGACTATCCATTATTATATGGTGTGTGTGTGTGTGTGTGTGTGAGAGAGAGAGAGAGAGAGAGAGAGAGAGAGAGAGAGAGAGAGAGAGAGAGGTGTGGGGGAGAGAGAGTGATTGATTCTGTGGTTGTTCAGTTCAGAAAAATGCAGAGTTCAGTCCAAGTTTTTCCTTGTGATTTAGAAGAACTCAGGCATGTCTTAAAGTAACTGATCTTCAGCAAGGAAGTGCCTTATTGACTGAACAGGATCTGATGTGTCATGTGTGTTATCTTTGCTATAAAGCAGACATTCTCTTCAGCAAATCTGCTTTTACTTAGACATATTTCTTAATGCCAGCTTACAAGGCCGGGAACCACACCAGGTCCTTAACAGGATGGAGGAGAAGGAAGACAGGTGTCTTTTCTAAGACGGTGCAGCTTTCCCACTCGGAAGTACAAGGGGAGTGTTCAGGAGCCTCTCTATCTGGTCAGGCTGGGGTAGCATGGCCTTGAGGGGTCTCTGCTCTGAGAGCCGAGTTTTCATTTGATATCTATTCTGTAGTACAGTCGACCTTCGGAGGCCTCTGAGCCAGACACTGACTGGAATGTGCCCTCCTTGGAGGGACAAGGATCTCTGAGGTGTTTTGAGGGGAGGAGTAGGGCCCTAAGTCCCATGCTCAAGCCTTCATTGACCCGTAGGTTTAAGGCTCCTTTGGAGCACTGCAGCTTCAGGCAAAGATGCACTGGGAATGTAACCAGGGGTTACTGTCCTTGTTGAGGCCCTTGGTGAGCAGCTTCCCACTGCCACTTCGGGGAACCATGGGAGGTTTTGATGCAGACAAACCCAACAACATTTGTTTTAGGTTTGTGTCTTGAAATCAAATTACTTGAATTGTCAGAAGTTTCTGGAGCATCTAAACCTCAGTTGTCCAGAAATCCCTGGCTGCTTGAATGCATTTCCTTTTTTTTTAGATTATTTGGTTTGTTGTTGCTTGATCTGGAGCTTGTAGTTTTGAGATTGGAAATTTGGGGTGCTGATGGCAAATGAGCAAGCACAGTCCAGGCCTGCAGAACTTTGGTTTAGAAATGTAAAGGAGCTAACATTTCATATGGAAATAATTCCCCCTGGCTTTCTTCCCTGAGCGAAGGAAATGTCTCTGGTGTGTGGTTAAATACCTGCTAGATGAGACCCACAGATAGCCTGGTGGATTAGCGCAGAGCATAGAAAAAGCTCATGTTTTCAGCTGTCTATCCTATTTTAAGGTTCCTATTGCCCCTCAGTATTCTGAATTTACCAGATTAGCCCTAATCTAATATTTAGTTCCTTAATGTTTGCAACCTCTGGCTGGCCTGGGTTCCTAGCCTTTGTTGCCTATCTCTATAGGCATCTCTGCATGCATAAGAGGGCTGTCATTAGGCTACACTGGGCCTCAGCACAGAGCAGAACACATGGAGAAGGATCACTCTGAGTCATAAAAACAGACTGGAGGGGCAAAACAAAATGCCTTAAACCTCTGTTTGCCCAAAACTTCGGTTGTATTCACAAATGAGTGGATCTCCAAGAGGGCCGAGGCTCCTGTCCGTTTCTCTTGATGTCAATGCAAGTTGAGCTATGGGGTTGGAAATGCATTAGAGAGCCCTTGTCAGAGCCCTTGTCACAGTCAGCATCTGGATTAAGCCAGCACATTGCTGTGTTGTTTGCCTTTTTCCCGCCTGGGCTATGTGCCCATTTCTGAAACAACCATCTATAGCCATGAATCAGCAACATCAGACCAACGTGGCTGCCAGGAACCTGCTGTTAGGCCATTCTGGGGTGTGACACCCCCCAAAAGAGAACAAAAGCACCCCTTTGTACCTCCACAAGACCCCTCCTTTAAGGGGTACAGCAGACTGCCCAGAGTTCTTCACTGCTCTGAGGATGAGAATGGGGTTTCAGAGCAGGACGGGTTCTAACCGTTTAGCACCTCTCCATGTCACCTTGTGGAAACCAAGGCAGAGAGAAGGCAGCTGAGCTTCCGGGATGCCTGAAGGCGCCCTGGGGCCCAGCGCTGGCATGGCGTCGGCGCCCCTGACCCACCGTTTGTTCACGCCCCTTTGCCATAACATAACACATATTTTGGATGTTTTTTTTTTTCCTTACTTCCTAGAAACCTTTATATTATAAAGGGTGTGCATTTATGGTCCTACTGTTAACATAGCTTGAGTTTTATGGATCCTTCTGCTTTAGAAAAATAAAGATAATGTTTATGAAGACACCACAGAAACCTGGGCCACTGGCTTATAATGTATATATGAAGACTTTGTACATGTGTGGATGTAGACTAAACTCTTAGAATGGTGATGTTGCCTGCAACTTCAGACTTTCCTTAGCACTGTTAGTAAATGATCTTTACAGTGGTAGCAGGTACATTTGATACAGCACCCTTGCTGGTGAAGGTATGTGTGTCTGAGGCACCACCAGAACCTTTATTCCCATAGTGAACTCTTTGCCATTCTCCTCACCATAGCTACAGCTGCATTAAATCAGGCTTTATTCGGAGACTTGTCCTCAGACACTGCGATCTGCCAGAGGCTATCAGAGGATCGGGTGAGATGTTTCTACTGTAGTAGTGTCAGGTTTTAGGAGCTAGGAGGAACCTCACTCATATTGTATCGCTAGATTGACCTCCTTGGAGTCCAGAACTGTTCTTGGGGTCTCAGAACATACCAAACGTTTAGAGGCAGAGTCGGCTAAGGTCCAAGAGGGAAAGCACCTTATGAAGAGACTTCTGCCTCAATGCCAGCTGCATAGTGATCAGGCGTAGCTGTAGAGTGGCTTTCGCTCCTTCCCAGAAGCCTCGCTGGCTACTTTGAAGGCTAGGCTTCAGTACCAGAGCAGTGTCTTCGATACTGTCTGCTCTCTCTCTGATCCACTCCCTGCACAGTGAGCACATGAATCAGAAGAGGGAGGAGGGTTAGGAGCAGCCAGCAGGAGATCTGCCTTGGAGATATGGGACCTCCTGTTCATGTGGCTTCCTCTGTTCCTCTTGAAAATGGTACGCTGGAGTTTAGGGGAGTCTGAGACTTGGAGGAAGGGATCAGAGCAGAGCTGACCGATACTACATGTGTCACACGTGCCAGGTGACTCTACAAACCTTCAGTCCTGGCATGCCCTTGAAACTGCTCTTGCTAGCTTTTGATACAACAGGGAACACAACAGTGGAGGGGTGGGGGAGGGCAGGAAAACAGTGTGCCAAGACCCTTGATGAGGGTGTGGATTATCAGGAGCAACTCCAGAAGTGCCTCTGTTTCTCCAAGAGTGTTAGAATAGACTCGGAGAGAGGCGGGACTGGGGAGTGAAGGACAGGGAGGAAAAGAGAAACCTGGGGGGAGGGGAATTTCACTTCTGTGAGATTGACCAGAGTCTTAGCCCTGCAGCCCAGAGCCAGGTGAGCAGTCACTGGTCAGTTTATTCAGCAATGTTTGCCAAGCTGTTCGGAGCACTGAGCATATATAGAGGACTATACAGACATGACCTAGCCCTCATGGTCCTTAGTGTTAGGCCTGTTCTCCACACTCAACACAAGTTCCATCCGCTACGTACCAGGTGAGTGCCTGGATGCTTAACTTTCTGTAAGGAGCCACAAATACAACCCGCGGCATTCGGAGGCTCTGACCATTTATCTACCTGCTCCTAAGGGCTTTCACTTCCTGCAGGAGTTTGTCCTCTATTGGTTTCATGACACTTGGGCCTCTTGGCCCTAGTCAGGCAACAGGGTTCCTTCCCATTGATAGTCACTGTTGAAGGCAGAAGGATGTGAGACCAGTAAGGCCTGAGTCTACCTTGACCACAGTTGCACACGGCTGCCCCTTGCAGACCTGAGTTGGTGAGGATTTGAAGGCCTGCAAGCCCTGTCTCAGGGCAGAGTTCAAACCCAGTCAAGTAAAGTGCTTTGAATACCAGCGATGAGAGCAGGCCTTTCAGGGATTTGCATGCAGTGGTTCAGCCCATTCACTATCTCAGCTTTCCAATAATGATTTCTGCTCTACATCTCTGTAAATGTGGTTAGGATTTTCAGTAGGATTACTCCAAAAAGGAGGTTTATTGGTGACTTCAAAATCTAAATGGGATACAGAAAAATTATTTATATGGCAAAAATCTCAGCTATAGTAACTAGATTGAAGACTTTCTCAATGATTATAGAAAAAACGAAGTAAGGATTATTTGCAACTACAGATATGTTTTCTTTTCTTTTTAACAGTTGAGGGTAGGGAATGTGCACATGAGTGCAGTTGCCAGAGACATTAGATCCCCTTGGAGTTGGAAGTACAGGTACTTATGAGATGCCTAACATAGGTGCTAAGAATGGAACTCAGGTCCTTTGCAAGAATAGCTTGTGTTCTTTTAAAAAAAGAAAAAAGAAGATTTATTTGTTTGTTTTATGGAAGTTCGCTGACACTGTCTTCAGATCACACCAGAAAAGGTATTCAGATTCCATTACAGATGACTGTGAGCCACCATGTGGTTGCTGGGAATTGAACTCAGGACCTCTAGAAGAACAGTCAGTTCTCTTAACTGCTGAACCGTCTCTTCAGTCCTGTAGTTTATATTCTTAACTGCAGAGCAATTCTGTAGCCCCTGGAGATCTTTTTCTCTCTCTCTGTCTCTCTCTCTCCCTCTCTCTCTCATGAATGTTTACATGCATGTATGTATGTGCACCTCTTGTGTGTCTAGTGCCACGAGGAGCAGATCAGAGCATCAGACCCCCTGGAATGGATGCCTGTGAGCCTCCATGTGGATGCTGGGAACTGAACCCAGGTCCTCTATAAGTGGAGCAAATGCTCTTAACCACTGAGTCATCTCCCCAGCTCCCTTAATTTGTTTCTTGAAGCCCATGGAGTTCTCTCTGTGCTTGTGTTACTGTGGTAGGGACCCACATTAGACACATAGAGAAATAAGATAATTTCAGATGGTGGGCTGGAAAGTGGCAGACTGTGGAGAGTAGATTTAGAGAGGTCAGAAATGGCAATGTAAACCGGGGTCTGAAAGACCCGAAGGTCAACATGCACATGTTACAAATTGAGGGAGCAGGTAAGTGCAGAGCCCCTAAAACAAAATGGGCTTGGTGTTTGGAGGTATTGCAAAGCACACAGAGTACTGTTCAAGGGGCTGGGAGCTGAGAAGAGGCAGAACACAGAGAAGCAGCCAGATGTCAGCATCTGTTTGAAGTTCAGAGAGTAGCTTAGAAAGATGAACGGTGACTTTTCTAACCCCCACCAACTGAAGAAAACTGTGCTTAAAACCTGTTTTATTTAGGTATGGAAGTGCTTCTGAATTGCTAGTCTACAGAATGGGGAACACCACCATGAAAGAGTTTTAAATGACCAGGGGTGTTGTCTCTTAGCTGCAAAACATGACCTGATCTGGGTGGGGGCTAGTGGACTCACCTGCCATTCAGAGAGGCACTGTACCCAAAGGACAGTCTTCATCTCACAGAGGACCATTTCACTGTCTAGACCCAGAGCCCCCAGGAGAGAACCCCTTCTGGCTGCCCTGCTGGCACATGCTTCCCCAGGGGCAAAGGTGCGGTTTCCTGAGGCTTCGATTCCCAGGGTGTCTCCTGTTCAGGGCCAGAGTAGCTAAATGGAAATTAGGAAACTATCCACGGCAAGAAGCTAATAAATAAGAAGTGACAGGCATCACATATTAAGGGATCATTGTGCATAGTGGCTCTTCTGCAAGATACACAATGCAGGGTGAGCGGGTCTAACAATCTCGCTGAAGTGTGCGCTGGATGAGCTGATGATATAAAGGGAAAGTAGTTTGACTGGAAGAGCAAACTCGAAGATTGACATCCTGTATGGCTGTTCCAGAACCTCCCTTGTGGGCCTGTGGGATGTTCTTCAGTTATTTCCCTCTACCGCTGGTCTCACTGTAGACCCTGGCTCTGACGCCTGGGAAAGATAAGGGAATTTGTCTGTGGTTTGTTTGATGGAGTTGGGAATAGGGACGGACACGGAGTCAGGTTTCTCAGCTAGTATGGGCTAGGAGCATCTTGAGCATCTTCACTGAGCTCCTGTGGTCTCTGTCACAGCAAGTTTCGGCAGGGAGACCACAGCGGTGTACCCAATGAAGACAGGCATCCTTTCCAGATCTTTGTCCTGGATTCTTGCACCAGCAGTGCCCAAGCTGTAAGTGTGGCACAAGCTAATGGAGAAGAATCGTGACTCGTGTGCTGTTGGCACTTCTGTTCTTATTAGGATCAGAGAGAGCAACTGGATAGATCGCTTCTGGAAAGAAAGGAAAAGCATATGTTACTTATTGTTTTGGGTGAATGTTTTCATGAGAAAGGGGGATGCCACGTCGTTAATAACTCTGGCACGCCACACCAATTCTGGTCGGTCTGATAGATTAAACATGAGCCTCTCTCATTATCCCAGCAGCCACACTGTTTCAGCTTTCCACTGCGGCCTGATATGTATTCCAAGCACAGCAAAGCCTCCGAGTTGACATCTTCTTCTAAAATTGTTTGGCTGTAATAAATAGAAAACTTTCAGCACTGCTGTTAAAGCATGGCTGGTTGGCATCATTTCCTACCCCCTTTTAATTACTCCTGACACTGTGGAGAAACATCTAATATAAATCTGTAATGCGCGCTGATGACAAACTACACGGTTGAAGGGCCATGTAATTTCTCCACAATTAATTAAAGTGCATGGAGATTTCCCCCCTCTTTCTTTCTTTTCTTTTTTTTTCCCCCCAGCAGCCAGATGCCACTGACTGGCTCAAATAACACTGCTGTCAACTGTAAAAAATTAAGATCCAAACCGTAAGAAAGGTTCTTCGATAAAGAAACCAGATGCCAGGTTATTTGTGATACCACCGCATACATCTTGATGTAGGCCACTATTGTTCAGCATCTGTACCTCACAGCCTTAATTACGCACTTAACTCAGCGAGGCTGTCAGCAGTTTATTTCCACAAGCACCAGCACTTTGGTAAATCTTTTTATTAAAAAATTGAATGGTGCCAATCAGCCTAGAGAAGAGAGGCAGAGACATCGGAAGCCCTTGAGCGCGGGGAGGGGGCTTCCTGTTTATGCCAGCGCAGGCTGGTGTTTATGGCACATGTGTGTGGTCACTCGAAGAGGAGAAAATGCTCTGCTACCAGTTCGGGCTGATCTGCCACCTGGAATTGATCAAAAGCAAATTAATTTTCATTTCCAATTAGGAATACAATTAAGTCCAAAGTGGTGGGGGGCGGGGGTAAGCGTAATGTTTACATCCCGCTCCTGTGGTGGGAGGGCTGGAGGAGATGCTTGTCTTCATATCTTTCTGTGTGATTCATTAGTGTTAAAGTGGCTACTGCAGTTTACCATCCCGGAGTGGCCGCTCTTCCCCTCCCTTCCAGCTTAGGAGAGGAGAAGGGGAGGAAGTCAGGCCAGAGCTCCTAGCCAAGCCTTCATGAGCTCTGCCCTGCCATTCTGAAGGCTTTTCCGGATGGCATCCACCTGGGATGACAGTGTGAGTGTTGTAATGAAGAGCCCACATTGGGAATCAGATTCAGCCTTCGGTCTGCTGCTTCTCCTGGGTCCAAGCGTTACCTGGTGAATGAGTCCTGCTTTCCTGTCTGGCCGAGATCAGGGGTACTGAGCGGTTGTGTGACAGTCTGTGGTGACCGACTGACATGGGATTCCAGCTCCCTCCATTTGCAAACCGCTGCCTTTTACTGGAGTCCAGGAACAGTTAGCCCAGTTTGTGTATTGTCAAGGGTGGTTAAGTAGAGTGAGTGTTGACCCAGATTTTAAGGAAAGTCGATTGTCAATTTTGAGTCTAAGAACACTTCTGAGTCTAAGATAGTCTCAGAAGTGACATGGCGGCCTGGCCTCTTGGTGTCGGTCACTCCACTAGAGCAGACTTAAGTTAAGCATGCTAGCTATCGTACTGAGAATGCCCCTACCACCCACCTTATGGAGCAGTTGGTCGCTTTGGGAATGCAGAGTGGATGGTAAGCATTCCATCCTATGAAGGACAATGACGATAGCCTCCCATAATAGCTTATATCTTCCTAGAGTCCTGCAGGCGATGGATGGAGAAGACAGGTTTCTGGGTCACAGGACAGCTGCTTCAGTTGAAGAAGATCCAGTCGTGTGGAGGCCCCAGTCTCCACTGCTCCACGCCATATTTTACCTCAGACAGCCCCACCTTCCTTTTCCCAATGCAAGGGGTTTACATTTCCTCCCTGCATGGTATTTGTGCTTTAAAAGAAGATTTTATTACTTGTGCTGCAGTGGAATTTCTCTTTACTAGACAGTTGGCATGACCGCAGCCTGAAACCACAGTGGCGCTGTTAACACGCCGGGGTCAGCTTTCCCCCTTTAAAGCCATTCTTTTTCTTTTCTTTATTTTCTTAAAGGGGGAGACGGGTAAGCACCAACAAATCAGCACAACTATTAACTTTCTGATTTATTTGCCACAGAGAGCAAAAAAACGTTAATGGGAAGTGACAGGGAAACCAGAACAGACGACATGAGAACGTTCTCATCCCAAGCTTCCAGCCCAAGTCATACCACAAGCACTCGCTTATCTGAAGATAGACATCTTCGATTGCCCGATTGCGTAACAGGAACGGGATTTTCTTTTTCACCTAAAAAAAAAAAAACAAAAAACTAAAAACCAAACTAAAAAGCCTTCTCCATAATGTTGATGTGACGTTTTCGGTGCTGTGGCTTCCAGATGTCCCCCTCTCAATAGTGTCTTCTCAAAGGCTGACAAAGGCCTCCATTTCTTCACCCCAGAGGGAAAAATCGGTGTTAGTGGTACTGACACCGTGTGAGGGGGAGCTCCTTTGGGGATTTGGGAGCAGGCAGGTAGCACCATCTTGAAGTGACACCAAGGGGAATTAGCTGTTCACTGGACTTTAATGGCTGCATTGCCAACATTCTGGCAATAGATAATGCTCTCTAAAAATGTTAGGGTTAGCAGTCTCTAAGGTTTTGACGCTGGCTCCAACAGTTCAGGCTCTTGTCCTGGCTAGGCACCCTTTGCAGGACCCTCCCCCACACCCTTGCGGGCCAAGTAATCTAAATCCAGTTGATCCCAGTGCGCATTCTTCTCTGCCCTGGGCTTCTGAAGATCTTTCTTCTGAGTCAAAGTTCTTGGCTCTCACTTGCGATTACATCACTTGGGCATTCCAGAGTGCCCACCATCTCAAAAGCACACCTGATGTTTGAATCACCTAGCATGTATCAATACTTCATTTTATTTAACACGGTGGTTTAAAATTGTATTTAAAAGACAGCTTCTTTCATCTTGTGTGCCCTTGGCTGGGAAACAAAGAAAGTCTCTTTTAAGAGGTGTTTTACATTTTATGGCTACTGAGAGAGAACACAGTTCTTTAATAGGTAGTATGTAAGGGTTCCACGTTACAGGCTTTCGGAGATTAGAGGCTCCGGAGTAAGGCTGTTTGATAACATCTCTGAAGGGCAAAGGAGAGACTGTAACCCTGTAACCCCCTCCCCCCTCCCCCCCCACAAGGTTTAGATGCCGAAACAGCATGCCCTAAGCTTTGGGCAGCCGGAGCTTTCCTTAGACCGCCTCATTCCCAGCTTGAGTCCGATGAGGGCTGTGCAGGATGGATCCCCTTGTCCTCCTCTTCATGGTTATGGGCATGTAATATGTTCTTCATCGAGCCAGGCAATTGGCAGAGACGCCAGTGCATTTAAGACTAGAGTCTACTGGAAATGAGACTTGCGATCCTGCCAGAAATGGATGTCCACCACTATCACACATCTTGACTTTTTTTTTTTTTTATCCTGACTCTTAAAACAATAATATCAAACAACTCCAGGGGAAAAAAAAGTTAAATGTTTCCATATGAAGAGCTGATTAAATTTGTATGGTTTTCTTTTCAGTAAAAATTGATACGTGATGAAACGCAATGCAGCTGCATGTCTGGCTGGGGCTGGTACTCCTGCGGCCTCTGATCTCTGCCAGGCTAAGGGCCAGGGCCTGGCCATTGCCTTCCAGTAGCCTAGGTCTGATAGGCTCTCTCCTACGGCCCTGAGCACAGAGTCAGTGGTCCCCGGGCTTGGGTCATCTCCCTTGAGGCACATCATTCTCCTGTGTCACTTCTTTGTCCTCTCGTAGGGCAGATGAGTCCACACAGAGTCCTGCGGTTCACAGTGAACAAGTGATATTCTGTGGGGACTCCTTCAGTGGGAAGGAGCCTGGCTGAGGATAGGGGAGAGATTTGTCATGGGGATGCTAATTTATTGGCTCGTATTTCTGCAAAAGTCCTGGTGCCTGGCCTTTGCGGAGTTTGATGCTGGGGTCTGTTATTTTGTCTATGTGCTGCTCTGACTTCTGTGAGTCAGTCCCCTTCCCATTCAGTCTGTCCTTTGGGGCACCAAGAAGTGGTTGCAGCAGCTGCCCCTCCATGTCCATCTCCTATGGGGAAGTAAAGGCCACGTAGCCTTCCGAGTACACCCGCTCACTTGCCTTGGTTTAACCAGCGAGTTTTCTCTGCCAGGATGGAGGTTACTGAGCTAAGACAGGATTTCCTGGAGGAAAACTGTGGCAGGCTAACCAGACAGCTAGATAGATACTCTATGACCAAACCAGAATGCCTTTCACCCACCAGAAAGGCTGTTCACCAAGCAGTCTGATCAGAGTGTGAACTCCGAAGCAGGAAGCAGGAGTGAGAGAGATCTGGCACATCTGGCACATCTGGCCCATCGCTTCTGTTCTCATTCTCCTTCAGATGTGAGCTCTAGGAGGAAAGTGTTTCCTGGTGATTGGCCTGCTGCACAGGCCTGAATTCTCTTTCCCAGAATTCAGAGCAAGGAAGAGGTTCTGCTGCTGCTGCCACCAGTGGCCAAAGAGGACAATGGAATTTTGTTCAGCAGATTTTTTTTTCTTTTCTTTTTTTTTTTTTTTTTTTTTTTTTTGAGATGAACTCATGTGGCCACTTTTCTGCCGAAAACCCATGTCTGTCTGTCCTTTCTGTGGGGGACACACCAGAGGCAAGCCAGCCTCCTCCTATGTTCCTGCAACCGGACTCTGAGAGGGACTAGTGTGTGCTCCCAAACTATCCCTGTCTCTAGGATTGGCAGGCATCCACCTCCCAAAATGTCAGGTTTTAAATTGGGTGTGGTAGCACATACCCATAATTCTAGCATTCTGGAGCCTAAGGCGGGAAGAGCAAAGGCTCAGGGTTATCCTGGGCTACACAACAACAACAACAACAACAACAAGATGGGTTTGCTCTCTCTCCCAGTTTCTAAGGATGTGAGCATGGAAAAATGAATAGGTGGTGTTCATGTCAGGACTCCTTAAGGAAATTCCCTGGGCAGCCATGATAAAGGTCTCCCCACTTTGGGACTTCAGTTTTGTGACCAAGAAAATCAGAAAACTAACATTCGTTAGGCTCCAGGAAGGTGGGTCTTGTGCCACGCAGCTGTCGCAGATCCCTGTTCCTCAAGCTGAGAGTTGGCTGTGGGCTCCCTCCCTCCCTCGAAGCCCCCAGCCCCCCACCGAGGAGACCGGCTGCAAACACATCCCTCACACAGAAGATTTCTCTTCGATTACAATTTTACACCTACCAAATAAACAAGGGCACTTTTGAAATGTAAATGCATCATTTTCATAGGCACCTTGTGCCAGCTCCACCTACCTGGAGACCAACCAACCGTTTCTCCTTCTGCACAAAGCCGCATGTAAGTTCCCTGCTTCCCCCTCAGTGTGGTTCAGCCCAGGGTCCCCGTACATTTAGATCCTGGCATGGATTTTTTCCCCCCTTGCCTTAAACACTTTCTGCAGTTTAGTTATTTGTTGTAATTATCAAGTTCATTTTTCTCTAATAGATGTGATTAAGTATATTTAGCACTGTGTAATGAGTTTTCTGCCTGGTTGCATCTTAGCTAATAAGGAATTCCTTAGCGGCATCTCTGACAGCTGCCGCGGGTCCCAGGTCTGTGCTGCCGCAAGAGACCCCTTCCATGAACTGCTAGCATTAGAGAAATTAACTCCATTACACTAACCATAAAATTGAGGCTGAAATTTGATTACTAATAGATCCTCAATTCAGCTAGAGACACTGGCAGCAGGGGAGGAAGGTGAGTGCGTGTGAGATCCCAGTGTCCATGTTCACCTCTGCACGTGTGTTTGCATGTCTCCAGCCATCCCTCCAGCTTACTTCCTAGACAGAGAGAGATCGATGTCTAGCCAATGGGCTTAGACCAGTGCAGTGATCAGGCAGGTGTGAGACAGGAAGTCTTTGTTAACCGCTGTGAGGACAGTACCTAGCTATTAGTGTCTCTCTCTGTCTTTCCTGGGCAAGGAAACCTCTCGGTATGTTTTTGGCAGTGGAAACTGTGCCATTGTCACTGGCAGTCCAGATTTGTAAGGCTAAAGTGCTGGGGACAATTAGTAATTGGTGACTCGCTGCTATGATGTATAGTTGCTTAGCAACGGTCCCTGAATTAAGTCTCTGGAAGGGGCATACAGGAAGAGACAAGACAGGAAGATGAAATAGGTACCCTTTCAATGTGTAGGTGTCTCCGTAATGAAAAAGGAGTGAAAGATATTTGTAATCATAGAAATGGTTGAGTGGGAAATCTGGGCTAAAGGAAAGAAAGGGCAGAAGGTGGTTCTTCTCTTGCTAAATAAAATAAGCGTAGGTGGCAGTCGAGCAGTCGGTCGGCCCACTGAAGTAAGGGCTCACTGCCTTCCTTTGACACTCGGCTGCAGTTCCAGTGCAAGCAGAACCCAGGGAGCATGCTTTGCCGAACAGCCACATGGAAATTTGTGGGAGCAGAGATGGAGAAGGAAATCCTTAGAACAAGATTCATTTGGCTTCTGTCTATTCCCGGGAAGTGGGATTCGCTGTATAGCAGCAGCGTCTGGGTTGGGCGTAGCCTTGCCCTGGGTACCAGGTGGAACGGGTGCTTTCTAGTCCTAATGCCCAGACCCACTCTATCTGAAGTCAAGAAAGATCCCGAAGAGGCCAAGAACATCATATTCATTTCATTCACTTGGCTGAGGTTAGAGGCTCTCCACAGACAAAGATATCACCCAGAACTACATCATTTAGTGAACTGGATTTGCCTCTGGAAGGCCAGCTGAGCAAAGCCAAGCCTCTGGAAGGCTGGAAAAGCTCTGATGCAGCCGCTGAGCCTTGTTAAGGGGTTGCCTTATCTACAGCAGGCTCTGCCCAGAGGTCTGCAAAGGGCCAGGGGCTCATTACCGACAGTGAGGGCTGTTTTGCAATTAGTGTTGAAACACTGAGATAAAGACAGGATATATAGGAATTAAAAACAGATAACGTAAACACTAACAAAGAGCCTTAATCCCTCCGGTTGAGTGTTTTGCATGTTCGCCTCTGATCAGAATTCTTAATAATATTGAATGTGTTGCAACTCAATAAAGATTCCCTGGGAAAAGACAAGTCGATTCTTGGATTAGAAAACCACAACAAGGAAAAGCAGACACAGAAAAACTTACCGTCATGTATTTCTATTTACTTGCAGAATAAAAATCAGATACAGTGTATGACACAGAGGGATTTGTTTCACCTGGTTCTTATCATCTATGGTCATTGTTTACAGCCCCCCCCACACACACACACACTGATTAGAGAGAGATTGTCAGGGCTCAGAAAGCAGATTCCCTGTCTCTACCCATGACTCGTTTTCTACCTAAAGGATTCGGGTGTTTTGATCCAAAGTCGTCCCTGTGCAGTTGAGAGAAGCTTTGCTTTCTGTGCCTAAAGTTCCGACTGCACAGAAGGAACTATACACCTCAGTGTGTATAGTGTTCACCCCCGCCTGCAATAGCGCAGGGGCTGTCAGGACAGTGTGTATAGCTCTACACTGAGAAGAGGCTAAAGGGACTTTACACAGTCACAGCACAGTCTGCCAAGTAACCAGTGACCCCAGCTTAACTCATTTTGTGCTGCAGTTGCTCTGTGCACCCCCGTTTCCAGACCCTCATCACCCAGTACACCTCACAGTCCAGTTGCTTAATACCCAGCTTCCATATTAGGCTTCGAGTGCTGTGCCTTGGGGGTGGGGGGGGCTTACATACCTTGATAACTAAGTTGTCTTTTTTTTTTTCCTGTTGCTATGAGAAAAATACCCTGACAAGAGCAACGTGAGGAGGAAAGGAATGATTTTGGCTCACAGTTCTAGGGTATGGTTCATCAGGGTAGGGAAATTAAAGCCGTGGGCACGCAAGCAACTGGTCATATTGCATCTACAGGCAAGAAGCAGAGAAACAAGAATGCATTGCTAGCCTCAGTTTCTTTCACACAGTCCAGAATCCCATCCCAGGGAATTATGCCACCCGTAACAGTGTGGGTCTTTCTGTGTCAATTAAGCTCATCAGGGTAATGCCACAGGCAGGCCCAGAGGCCTCTCTCCCAAGTGAGTGTGGTCTCATCAAGCGAATAATTGAGACTAGCCATCACACTTGCTTTTCTTTTTTCTTTCTTTCTTTCTTTCTTTCTTTTTCTTTTCTTTCTCTTTCTTTCTTTCTTCTTTCTTTCTTTCTTTCTTTCTTTCTTTCTTTCTTTCTTTCTTTCTTTCTTTCTTTCTTTCTTTCTTTCTTTCTTTCTTTCNCTTTCTTTCTTTCTTTCTTTCTTTCTTTCTTTCTTTCTTTCTTTCTTTCTTTCTTTCTTTCTTTCTTTCTTTCTTTCTTTCTTTCTTTCTTTCTTGGTTTTTCAAGACAGGGCTTCTTTGTAGCCCTGGTTGTCCTGGAACTCTTTCTGTAGTTCAGGCTGGCCTCAAATTCATAGAGATCCGACTGCCTCTGCCTCCCGAGTGCTGGGATTAGAGGTGCAAGCCACCGCTTATTTTTGCTGAGTGGTGTACTCTGGCACTCAGCACGGGGCGTGTATTACACAGAAGGCACCCACTAAATATAGGCTGGATGGAATCATTAGGACTTGACAGTGGTAGTCAGCCAAAGACGGCCTCTGATGACCTCTAGTCCCTGCCATTCACAGCCTGTATCCGTCCATCCCTGTTAACGTGAGCCAGACTTGGTGAGTCACTTCCAGTGAACCGCAAGAGACATATGTGCTCACTTGCCAACACTCTGCCTGGAGCAGTCACTGTAAGGGAACTTGTCATTTGGTGAGCAGCATATGGGAGAAGCCCTTACAGCCCTAGCTCATACTGTGACTGTATATTGATGGGGACCCTGAAACAGAAGCATCCAGGCCCCAAATGTACATGGAAGCTGCCAGATGATGACCCCCCTGTTCATTTAAGCCACTGCTTATCAGGGAACATCCAATAATAAACCCACTAGCCAGTTAGAGCATGCATCAACTCATCCATGTCTGGCTATTTACTGACTGCCATCCAGGGGTTGGCACTAGGTACTGAGTTTCAGTGATAAAGCAGGGTCCATGCCTTCAAGGAGCTTATAGTCTGAGACGGAGATGACGGGGCGGGGAGCGCGCAGGCAGTTCCTCAGGTCCATGCAGGTACAGTGGGCCCACAGTGCTGCAGCAGCCTAGGATGCTAGCAGTCATCACACTGACAAGGGCGTCCTATAGGCTCTCCATCACAGCACTTCCTCCTTCCCTGTTCCGTGCCCAGCCTAGCTTTCAGTTTCAACACTGTTCCATGTTGTATTCATTCCTGGACAAGCTGAGTGGTGACTACAGCACAGAGAGCGCCTGAATACATTCTCCACCGCCTGGCTGTAATACTCTGGTGCTGAGCCTGACTTAATGTGAGCGACTCTGTCCTGCCTGTCAGTTTTCTTTACTCTTCCCTGGTCTCTGTCACTCACACTCTATCCTAGGGGTCTCTTGATAGAATCGAGCAGTTGGTTTTTAAAGGAAGGGACATGGGTGGCAATATAGCTTAGTGGCAGAGCGGGCGCCTCACATGTACAAGGGCACTGTGCTCAATGCCCAGACACCTATTATTGCAGAGTAGATACATGAGTTTAAAAAGGAAAAGACAAGGTAGACTGATGAATCAATTACTAAAATTAAAAAAAAGTGAATAAGACAGGGTTAACCTGTTTTGTTGTTGTTTCGAGACGGGCTCTCATGTAGCTCAGGGTAGCCTAAAACCTTCTGTCCAGCGAATGATGACTTTGAGTCCCTGACCTCCCTACTCCAACCTCCATGCAAGCCTGGCCCTAGGATTAACGCAGTGGGTGGGGAGGAGTCACGCACGCTCTGGGCAAGGCTACATCCATCTTCAGAACCCATCTAAGGAATGCCGTGCAGATAGACCCACCACACAAGAAGCCTTTGTCAGTGGATGGTCTTCAGTAGATCACAGAGCTAAAGCCACATCTCCTTAGGGACCTTTGGGATGGTCTGTTTACCAGACTCAGTTTTTAGGGCCCCGTTCCCTGTAAACAGAGGCTTCCCTGCACAGGCACCTGTGGTGTGGCTGACTTAGTACCTGCAGATGATGTAAAAGTCAGCTCTTCTGTCCATGCGCTCTCCATCCTCAGCAGACTAGAGCCCAGACACAGGACCAGGCACCATAGAGGCTCGGCAATACACTGAAGATCAGCCAGGCTCCCATGGCCTCCAAGGATGAAGAAAGCAGACAGGCCACAGTGAGAGAAGAGTAAGATGCTGCCATCCTCCTGCAGGGTGCCTGTTGTAGGTGGACAGAAGGACACAGTGTAAGAGAGACATCCAGGAACATGGCTCTCCTCCACCCTCTGTGCACAAATACGACAACAGAAAAAAACATTTGTGTTTAGGGTCTTTTTGTGTTCCCTTAAAGAGAATCCTCTCTTTGCACACCGCCACTGCATGGATTTTTGTAGTTGCTTTAAATAGAAGAATGTGTGAGATGAGGCCACATAAAAGATGGACTTGTTTTATATATGGGATATTGCCTGTCCCTCAGATCTATGTGCCTTGCTTATGGCATGAACCAAGTAGGAGAGATAAACTAATATTTTGTATAAGCTCAGCCAGACAATACAGATGATAAAGATGTTTCATCTTCTTATGCATGCAGAAAATATGAAAAATCGTAGTTTACACATATTTGCTCAATTCAAGTGTAAAATTGGGCCCCTCAATTGCCCTGGGCCACAGTGGCTGCGTTAAGGAAGCTCGATTTACCTTGCAGCCGAGTGAAAAATGATCAGAATATTAGACTCATCTAGCCCACATTAAGGCGCCATTGCATTTCCCGACAATTTTATGCTATCTCAATATGAAAACAGAGCAATTTCAACTCATATCAGGTTATGATCGGCAATTACAGTTGCATAATTCACCTAGTCGGCTCTTTGCAGGGCCTTTATTTTCCCTCTTGGTGACATTCCTGAGAAAGTGCCTGATAAAAATGTCATATATCATCCCGGCTTTAGAACTCGTGAGGGGGTAATCTGCCATGCCTTGCTGAGCCCATATTCATCACCGGAGTTTTGACTTGGACGGGTCATGGCACTCATAATTTCCTGTTTGATATTGTCCTCGCCAGCTCTGACAAGGGCCGTAAACGCTCGGTTGTAGGCGGTGGTGAAGCCCTGTGCCAGTGGGGCTCGTGAGCAGCAGTAACTGAGCATTACTGCGGCTTGGGCTGTAGTTGGCCGTTTGGAAGATAATTAGATTTGATGTCAACATTTCTTTATCACCTGCATCCTTTGTGCATCTGTGTGTCAAGTTGTTATTTCCGGATTTATTAGCACCCTCGGAGCTCCTCTCTATCTGTCAGCCCCGTGTGCTGTTTGTGTTGACAGTTGTAAAGTTAATTACTGGTACTAATGAGCTGCGGGCTTTTGGTGGACATGGCGTTTTGGACATTTAAAACTGTAATTAGTGTTTTTCCTTGTGTAGTGCTTCAGTACCAAAAAAAAAAAAAAAAGTTCTCCTATTTCATTTTGACATTCTGGGTACAGTCAACTTATCTTTTATTCAAAGGCTCCAAAAACTCAGTTCTGTTTCTTTTTAAAACAGACTTCCTTTCCATTGTATCTCCATGAATAATTTCTTTTGTTCCTGGCTTCTCCCCCTGCTCAATAATATGTCCATTGCTTATGCCTTGAGAATTAAGGACTGAGATGACAGAGCAGTCAGAAATCAAGCTGGGTGGGTGCTGGCCCAGCCCAGCTAGGGAACTACAGGGATCTCACTTTGGGTTCAGCCGAAGAAGGCGGCCAGTGGAGAGGGCAGAAAAAATGAAAATATAATAATTCTCCAGAAGGCTTGTCTCAGGAGAATAGCCATAGCGCCAATGTTTTTTGGTGGCGGTAACTCAAAGACCACGATTGTTGTTAAGCGCACTCACTAGGGATGATCCTGTTTAATTCTCACAAAGGTCAGCCGCACACACTATCGTCTCCATTTCACAGATGGGGAAACTAAGGTTTAGAAGGGTAAGGGACTTAAGCAGGATCTAAAGCGGAGGCTGTGCTAGAACTTGGCTCAGAGGTATACCCGCTCCTCTATAGATCCAAAGTATGCTTTCAAGAAAATTAGCAGACTCCCGGGGAGCGCATTCTAGAACAACAAAGAGCCTTCCCTTCCAGAAGGAGACTTGCTCATTTGTGCATTGTCCCTCCTGGTGGTGAGGGATGCCATTTTCCGTATTGTGGCAGTTATCCCTGGCATGTACTTTATGGAGGTATTGGGTCTGGGCCGTGGAGGCCGCAAGGCGCCACTCCCTTGCTGCTCTTCATGTTGCCTTTCTATTCATCATTATCTGCCATTTTGCTAAATAACTATCCTTCGCAGACATAAATCATCTATAAAAATACTCCGGCTCAGAGAGGATCTCACCCCAGCACTGCAATGATGAGATAACCATTTTCATCTCTTGTTGAAGCATTGAGATTTATTGGCTTTCGATGGGCAGCCGCCCAAGCATCCCTCTCTGCCGCACAGACTCCCACTTGCATTTATTCTGATTGTATTTTGCCATTCAAAATGGAGCTCAAGGAATCCCTTGAGGGTCCCTCCCCAGCCTGGGTGGGGGGTTATTACTTTATATTAGATAAGGGAAGGACACACAAAGAAACACACGGTGATTCGGATGATTTTTTATTTCCGTTTAGCAGTGATGACAGAATGTCATAGTGAAATGACTTCAAAAGTCATTTTTCCCCACTGCCCTGGTTCTGCAGCCTTGTCCCCGAGGGCTCTTCCATTGTACAGCGTTATTAATTCTGCTAACTTTCAGACTTCATTGCTGACAACAGGCCTCTTGGCTTTCGCAGCCGATTACATTAAATTTCCCATCAAACCATGTCAGCCTCTGAGGTCACAGATTTCGAGAGAAGCTCTAGATATTTTGCCATCTGACTTCACGGGCAGGTGTTTTCTAAATTGCTTTTAGGTTTGTTTTCCCAGTGTCAGGAATCAGCTTGAACCTATTTTTTAAAAAAAAAAAAACCCTCAGCGAAGCCTCACGAGGTGAGGGCAAAGCTGCGTTAGAGGTACGCCTGAAGTGCAGGTATGTTTGTGGGTGTGCACCTGCGCACATGCTCTTGTGTCTCACTTGACCTTCCGAAGGGGAAGCCAAGCCTTCCAACCCAGCCTCACCTGGCAAACGGTGTCTTGTTGAGTACCTATTTTCCTAATGCTTAGCGAAACCCCCAAATACAACATGCCTGCCCTGCTCAGATCCACTGACCCCGATTCAGGGAGATCTGTGAAACTGTTGAGTGGCATTAGACAGCCATGCGGGGCAAGCCTGGGAAATGATCTTGTCCCTGGCCCAGGACCAGCTGCTCCTAACAGTGGCGTCCTCGCCTGGCGCCAGTACAGTTTCAGGCTTCTCCCTGATGTGTTAGTTTTCCGTGCTGTTGTGGAATTAAAATAAAGAAGCAGCAAAACCCCTTCCTTCCGAGGAACGTGGCCACAGGCATCCACGTTGGCTGTCAGAATTACATTTTGAAGGAAGGCCACGGAGGAAAAAACGGAACCCGGGCTCCATTTAAAAACAGAAAAGAAATGAGATGTTATTTTCGAAGCAGGCAGCTCATCAAAATGATTACAAATCATCTGGCAAACCAAAGTGCTCTTGAATCTTATTTACTATTAATTCCAGTTGGTATTCCTGTCCCCAGTAATGAGGATGCAGAACATCTCAGGCTTGCCGCTGCTGTTGAGATTTACAGGGTTAGCAGTTCCCAGTCCTCCATCCCTTCACTGTGTAGCACATGTTGGGGTGGGGTGAAAGGGGGGGGGTGGGAGACAGGAACATGAATAGGGAGATCTCCCTTTCACTGCACCTAGTAGCATCCAAACATGTCAGGGACACACCCAAGAGAGAGTGACAAAAGCTTGGGTCCTCACGGAGAGCCCGCCCCCTCTCCCCTCTCAGCCACACCCATCAGTAGCCAGCTCTACCTGCAGGAGGAGATGTGGGCCCAGGGAGAGCAGGAGAGGGATGAGTGAGGAGGTACTGTCGCTGCTCCGTCTGCTAGCAGCCATAAGGAGAGAGAATCATTTGTGGCACTCTGGGGACAGTTTTGTCACCCTGACAGTAATGCTGTTATGCGCTGGCTTGACACACAGGATGAATCCATAAAGACAGATAAGTAACTGTGAAAGTGGCTGGGGATCAGGCTGAGTGCCACCACTCACCTGCGGTGACAGATAGATAGTCATGAAGGATTGGAAATCCTGCCCAACACGGAGATCTGTCAGCGAGGAGATGGACTGCCACCCTGGAAACACTGAAGCTTGCTTCAGTGAAGTGGGCGTGCGTGCGCACTCACGTGCCTGCCCCTGGGGTGTGGGGAGAGGTTAACTCCAGAGGCCCGGGGGTGGCTTTCCTGAGTGTGTGCGCGTGCGCGCGCGCGCGTGTGTGTGTGTGTGTGTGTGTGTGTGTGTGTGTGTGTGTGTGTGTGTGGTGCGGTGGAAGAGAAGAGCATTTGAAGGCTGTGTCTCTGTTTTCCACCGTGGAACCATGGGTGTTGCTCTGTTCATTGGTACATTCAGGCACACTTGGTTAAGAAGTGCTGGCTGGTTTCCCTGGTTTCCATTCTTCCTGGGATTTTTCTCATACCAATAGGGGTCCCCATCTGCAAATCAAATGAGTTGGGTTGTGCCAACAGAGTATTGCTGCGAAGCTGCAGACACTGGGGACAGCAGGCAAAGGACAGGCAGAAGCAGGGATCCTCGAGTTTATCTTCATGCCAGGAAGGTTTGCCATGCTGAGTGGAATATGCTCTGCTTCAGCGGGAGGAATTCGTATGGGGGCAGTGCCAGACTTGCCATCTCCCATTCAGGCTACAGAGATGAACCGCACACCACAGTGTTGTCAGAGTCCCTGGTTTCAGGCAAAAGTACACCATCTTTGTTTTAGTTATTAGTGAGTCCTGAGCCTCTGGCCATGTGCTGGAGTCTCCCTGGAGAGCTGTGAAGCGGGTGGAGAGAGCACAGCCTGCTCTGTCCCCACAGGGATCTAGACAGGCCTGGGACTGGAACAGCCAGGAGAGGCTTTGCTTCCCCTCTGATCCCAGAGCAAGTATAATTGTGTCTGAATCCAAAAGCTTCAAGTGGGACGGTCCTGGGTCTTGGCAGCGGGTGGGATGTGAGAGTGGCCACAAAGGATGAGGCTAGCATCCCATTCTACAACAGCCACAGGAAGATGGTGGGTGTACACATGCTATGCCAAGCGCCTTGCCTGCCACTAAGGTCAGCCCTCTATTCATTTCAATTTTGGACAGAGTCTCACCTGAGTTAGGCAGACTGGCCTTAAACCTGGGATCTTCCTGAGTAGCCAGGGTTACAGGTATATGCTACCAGGCCCTGCTAAGATCATATGGGGGGTGGGGGTATTATAGTAAAGAGCTGGCTTTTTACCAGGCAAGTCCCCTCTCTTCTGTCTCTGCTCTCACTTCTGTCACCTGCCCTGATCGTGGAAATGCCCTTGCTTTGCCCTCTGTGCCCTGGGGAGCTCTGTCTCTTCCAGAAGGATGGTGTGGAGCTGGCCTGTTGTTGTTGTCCTGGGCTCCAGTGTTACTTCCTCCAGATGCTGTGCTGTGAGCTGTGAGCCAGGTGTTGCTTCAGAAAACCCCAGCCTTCTCCTTTTTAGGCTTTTTTTTTTTTTTTCCCCTGAAAATGTGTTGAAGTGATTCAGTCGCAGTGAAAGCATTATTTGTTTGACCCCGAGTTCTTGCTGTGGCTTGTTTTGACCCTACCATTCTGTGATTTAAAGTCTGAATTTCAAGAAGCCTTATTAACGATGTCAATTTGTGCACCAGACTGGGTAAATGTTCCCATGAACTTTGACTCCTGAAGGAAACTCTATTTTAAAAGAATAAAAGATTTTCCAGATAAATATGTTCCTCATTTTGGGCTAATACTTTTGGTGTGAGCATGGGGCTGGAGAAGGGCTCCGCTATTGCCTGACCCCACTTGCTCCCATATATTGGGAACATTTTACCCTCCCCCGGCATTAGAGTCTGATTTTGCCAAGAACACTTTCATAATGGGTTATAAATCTCCCGGTGCACAGCTGATTAAATAAGCCTCAACATGAATTAAAAAGAGGGTCAGCCACTTGCCACCAGGGGTGACAGGTAAGACCGACAGGTAACCGGCAGGTCGTGTTTTTATTAACTCGGGAGCTAAGGTCACATTGCTTCTTGGAGCCCCGTCCTCCGAAATGGGAGTAAGAAGGCAGCCTTGGCCATGCATTTCCTCAGATTGGCAGTCAAGGGGCTGTGTTTGCTCCCACCTGTTATCATTGGCCACTGTGGGTCACCAAGGCAAAGACACTGAGGACAGACAGCTACCACACCGCTGGCACCAGCACTGGACACTAGACTACCAGTCCCTTGGCTGCTGCTGTCTTGTGTACACATGCCTGTGTTAGTGAACACTGAGGACTGGTATTTATCAATAAAAAGTGTTAAATGTTGCCCATTTCTTCCATTTTAGCTCCACTCTCAACCTGTCAATGAGAATGCTTTGAGGGAGGTGTCCCTTGTGGACCTGGCTCTGGGGCCAGTTTGTTACTATTCCTTACCAGGTGAGACTGCTGGCGGGGGAAACTGAGTTGCATTTAGTGCCTGTCAGAGAGGAGGAAAGGTATTTCAAAGAAAGATGCAATTGTTTAAAATGACTCTTTTTGCCCTTTCTTAGGGATCACAGCATCACACCTGTTGTTATGTGAGCATGAAGTGCCCCCCCCATTCCCCCCACTCCCATAGATGCCTGTACTGAATACTTAGTGTCTAACCTGTGAAGCTATGCTTGGAAGGTTCTGGAAACTTTTATTAGGTGGGGTCTAGGCAGAGGAGTAGGTCACTGGGGACTGGCCTATGGAGGTTGTGCTTGATGCTGAGTACGTCCTCGGGCACAGTGCTTTCCTGTCCCCCACAAGGAGGACAGCCACCGCCTCCACTCACCACACCCACAGTAATGTTATACACGAGCTCAGGGAGCCAAACCCTCCGGAACTCCGAGCTGGTGTGGACCCTCCCCTCTGTGGCTCGCTTGGGTATCTTGGACACAGCTACTTCCCATGTATACTTGAGACTTCTCTGCTCTAAGTCCTTGGCCCTCCGGTCTGAGTGACTCCGAGGACTTTTGGGAGCTGTCAAGGGGGACAGATTGGAGGGTACACCCCTTGTGAGTTAGCGGGTCGCTTGTGCACAGTACTTCTGTCTGTCCTCTCAGCACAGTAGTGAGTGGGCAAGGTAGCTCCACTTTCCTGGGGGTGGGGGGGAGCTAGGGCCTGGAGTGTCACCTGCAGTGAGTGAGTGGGGTGGAACTCGCCATGGAATTTATATTCTCCCAGAAAGTATCCGTCAGCATCATTCCCCTGGATTTTTAACAATAGTCCCCAAAATAGGTGCTCAGGTACTAATGTCCCATTTGCATACAGGAACCCTGAAATGCAGGGAGGCTGTCTCTTGGGGGACAGGATAGCTGTGAGTGACACAGCTCAGACTACATTCGATCTTCTGACTCTTTGACCAACACTCTTCCCATTACACCAGGATTAACTCCACAGTCATGAAAATCTCAAGAACAAAGCGAATCTTAAGTCTCTATATAGCTTCACTCTTAATATGACTCCAAATTCCCATGTCAATCATACTGCAGTTCCCTGGGGGAGATTCGTGAGGGGTGAGCTTCCCTTTGCAGACTGCTCAAACCAGGCCAAGGAGTGCTTACCCCATACATACCTAATGCATACTTACCAGCTAGTTCAGTGTAGAATCCGGGCCTGGGTTCGGGCATTGGCTACCTTTTGCTGACTCATGCCCTAGGTGTCTGCAGAAAATGCCCACTGGCAGGAAGAGTCAGAGGCTGTGTGGAGGAAGAGCGTCAGGTGTAGCTAAGAGGTAGCACAGAGTATCCCCATCCATGGAACAGGGAGCAAGCGCGTGACCGTGCATCCCGGCCAATCCTGAAGGCAGGAGACAGCGCTGCACTGTGGAAATGTTCCCCGTCTCCCTGCAGAGGAGCTCGGATCACAGGGGAAGTTCCTGCACAGCCGAGTGTGCTGCACTTGCAAAGGTCAGGCTTTAATTACATGCGCAGTTAAATGGAAATACTGTAGAGAGGTCACGCTCATATTTCTTTGGCCTTCATTAACGTTATTGCTCTGTCACTTTCTCTCTCCTTGGGTTTTAAAGTGAAAGCTCCTTTAGCACACTTTAAAGGATTATTTGTTTGTAATCGCTCTTACCTCTGGAAGGGGGGGTTAGATCTTTGGCGGTGAGGTTGTTTTTGAGGGGGGAAGGAAGCTAGGAGATAAAAATAAACTTTGCCAGTGCAGCCCTTGCTAATTTTATTTCAAACCTTGGGCTTTTTATAGCCTCACCTACTAATGCTTTTGATTAAAACACAAGCAAAAACCAGCCAACATGAACAGGTTGAATGCCACATCTGTGCAGAAGATAGCCGCTCACTTATTTATGGCTCAAAGAAATGGAGCCTAAATTAAGCAAGCTATTGCTGGAGAGTGGATAAGCGGCCATTATGAATTATCCTTAATTATAGCGATTTCCTAAACTAATAACCCTGCTAAATCTTTATTGCAAAGGTTAGTTTACGCAGTGCATATAAAACCCGCATGTGCTCCGCATCAGCCACCAGCTGTCTGACAGTGTGCTGCTATTTCAGTGAGTGTTCACATAAATTTTATGTTGGTTATATTAACAGTCAGTCCATATCACTACCCACAGATGCCAGTAGACATAAAAATTGCTCTCTAGTGAGCCTAAATATCCCTAGAAGCTAGTTGTGTCTAATGTTCCATGTAGTATTTGTACGTGAAAGCGCCAGATTGGAGGGTTATTTACAGATGAATATTTCAATCCAGTTAGTTCACAGAGCTGACTTACCCTTCTTTGCTGGCTTATTTGTATGCTAAATAATTCACCAAAGGTTCCTGTTTACTCTCTGTAGTAGCTCCTATGAAATGTAAACACGGAGCCAACTTTGGGTGCTCGAAAGGCTAAGCAGCTGTGTGTTTAAACGCAGGTCAGAGCAGCACACGCCGCCTCGCCCACAGGCTGCCTGCTACTCATTCTTAGACAGTCTTTCTTTTCGTTTTGTTTTGTTTCTTTTCTTCTTCATTTTTTCTTTTTTTCTTTTTTTAAAATTCCCCCTTCTTGTAGGCAGGGCTAGAGATTTCCTGGGCGTTTCTGACTGGCTAGTCTTTTTCTAAATGTTTCTTTCTTGGTACCTGCCTGCTGCATAGCACTTTCAGCATTAGGATTAGCCCTAGCAGGGAAGAGCACAGCCTTGGCTTTGAGACTACTCCTCTACTAAGGAGGGCAGGTCGGTCCTCTGCTCTTGAAACGCTCTTGTCCCCAACCGCAGCGCCATGATTCTATTTATTTATTTATTTATTTATTTATTTATTTATTTTCTGATAAATTTCTAAATCTTGAGATTGGCAAGGATACCAAGCAGGTCCTTTCATTGTTCCTCAAGACCCTTGAAGTAGTCCAACCCCTGCCACCCGGAAGGACAGAGAGGCAAAAAGCCTGCTTAAGACGATACAGCCTTTGGCCGCATCGGCCCAGCTGTGGGGCCAGGGCTGGCAAGGATCACTGGTTCCTAGCGGTTCCTAGAGGTTCCTGCGGCTCAGTGTACAGGTGAAAGATTCCTGGGTGCAGATGCTCACCGTCCTCACCGCTTACCAGCAGAGATTGGAAAAGGGCCTCCTTCATCGCTCACCAGCAAAGAGATTGGAAAAGGGCCTCCTTCATTTGCAGCCAGGCTCTGCCAAGATCACGAGAGGGTTCAATAGCAGTGCTAACTTTTTATTTAATAATATTGATTTTATCATTTTTACTACTTACAATTGGGATTGGTCGGCTGATAGTTATTTGACCTCCCTTTGTGCATGGCTGTGGAGTGCTTCGTTAAAGCTATTGACATATCTCTCTTACCCGCTTTCCTCCCAGAAGCCCATCTCCGCAAATAATATTGAGATGCAGTAACTGTTCCCTGATATTGATTTCAGATCGTGTTCATCACACCCTTCCCGGGGCCAGGCAGAGAGCAGCAGCCCCCATCTTGTAAACCTCTGACTGCTGCAGGCTTACGCAGCTTTTCTATCTTTCAAGCAATAACATCAACCGTACGCATTCCCCGAAAAATTACCCAGGAAAATGAAAGCATTTTTTTTACCTTGGCTATTTTTATGCATACATTAATTAAACTTATCTTTTTTTTTTTTTTCTAAGGAATGTTAGATCTGTGTGTCCCTGAGCTGGGAGGAAGGACTCTGATTGCATTTTAATCTTCTAGGATTCGGGGGTTTGGCACAGTCAGCCAGACCCAGGGCCTCATTGACCTTCAGTTCAGAAGAGGCCTTTCTCACCACCTGGGCCTAAGAAAGTTCCAGGGTTTGCCTCTGCAGTGTCAGCTGAGATCAGTGGGTGTTTTAAAAGAACCAGGTGTTTACCACTTAGAGCGAGACCTTGGTAGTTCTGTGATGGTAATCTGGATGTGTAGTCCTGGGAAGGAGGGGTGTGGCATTGTGTTGGGGTAAGCTTGCTGTGGAGACCAGTATCAAACATAAAGCGAACGGTGCTGGAAGTTGGAATTTTCCCAAGAGCAGACAGCACGCAGCCTGCACTGACAGTGTTAAGTGACAGACCGGATTGTCTCTCTTCCCTGGGCCTCCTCTTTTGCTAGTAGCAAGCAAATGCCCGCTGCTCACCTGCAGTCTTCCTGGAAGCGGGAAGATTAGGAAGGCTGGGCCGGCAGAAGATCCCTGTCCACCGGAATGAATGCATTAGCCAGGGTGGAAACTAACTCGGTGGCCATGCTAATCTCCACCCCAAGGGACACAGAGCGGACATGACTCTATCAGCGCGCACCTGCCAATTTTCATTTTGGCACTGTGGTGGGGATTGCACCAGCCTGTGCCGCCACCTCAGAGTATGGTGTGCTTAGGACAAGGGCTTCAGAGTTAGGCCCGATCAGCTTGGTTTTGGCTTTTTCTATTGCCGTCCATGGTTTTCTCTGGGCCTCAGAACCCTCATCTGGAATATGGGTTTTGGAGAGGATTACATGAGATGGTGTGTGTACGTGTTTTAACCCAGTGCTCGGTACCTAGCAGGATGCAATCAGTAAATGACAGCCGCCATTCTGGCACCTGCAGAGCAATCTCCCTATTGAACCAGAGCATAGTGGGGATTATGACAACATAAACATAGTCCACAGAATGGGCAGGCTTGGGGTTCTGGGTCACTTTGTTTTATTTTTCTGTCTGATCCTCCAGAAACTCAAGCAAGGCTCCATTGAGTCTTCTGCCATCTCACACACACCGCACTTCCCTGGTCAACCTCATTTTATATAACATTCTTTAATGCAATTTAAAATTTGATTTATTCTCGAACAAATGGAAACAGATTTTTCTTCAAGGCTTTTAAAATAAGAACTTTGTTTGCTTGCTTGCTTGCTTGCTTGAGGAAACACCTTGGAGATCTTTATTGGGTTCTGTAAATACGATCACTCCATTCAGAGTCCTCTGGCTTGGAATGTGCCTGCACACACACAGATGTCCACACTTGAACCTCCTAGCTAAAGCGTCCTCCGAGGAAAACCCTGGAAAGCTGACAGGAATCCTCAGAACACCTTATGTTTGTCATGGTGTCGAGTCTGACATTCTCAAGCAATTTTTTTGTCTGTAGGGTGGGATGGATGGCCTTTCTAACATGGAGGCTGGCATGGAGTCTCCCCCCAGGCAGCCATCTTCAGGGCTGAACACGGTGGGAAAAGCAGCGAAGTTAGAGACTTCACACAGTTGCCAGAACCTGCTTAATGAGAGACAGCGAACATTTCTCAGGCTACTGAACTTCTGAAACATGACGATGCGAGCAAATGAAATCATGGTACCTTTCATTGTAGCTTAATTGGACTCAAAGTCAGTGAGGAAGGCCGCCGAGAGCCGCACGGAGGGAGACAGACAGGAGTCAGAGGCACATTCAGTCCACATGCCGCATCTTACTGCCCAGGCTCCGCACTCGCTCTCATGGCTGACTCTCCTGATCAAGAGAGAGAGAACAGTGGCAAACAAAAGCGGAGATTCCCCGTGCACGCGAGGCAGGCCAAACACTGGCCTTGTGACTGGCATGCTGTCACCCAAGTTATGCATTTGAAGTAGCTCAACCTCATGGCAGCCAGTTCAAGCCAATTTATTTTAAAGAAGCAAAAAGAAGTGAGACAAACTTGGGCCCTCTCTTCTGCCTGTTAGGGTGTCAAGCTATGCACGTCAAGGAGTGCTGTTAGCAGAAGGTTGGCCACAGACTGCGCATACACACTAACAAGGGTAAGCTGAGCATGGCCTCCCGTTGAGTGGAGCTAAATGGCAGCCCCTGTCGAGGAGCCCAAAAGAAGCAGAAAATCACCATAGCTGTCAGGGGCAAGGCTGGGAATTGATGGGAGCATCAAGGAAGAAGTGGGTGTGGAGGGCACAATCAGAAGAAGCAGCTCATCCCAGGGTGCGCTTGGCTGAAGTCAGATCCCTTCCTTGCAGGAGGAGAAACGCCCGGCGGCTTTCCTGTTTGACGCCCATGTCTTGGAATTCTCCAGGTTGAAGCTACCCCCCTTCCTCTCAGTCTCATCCCATCTAGCCATTCTGCCCGGCCGCTTGACACACTTTGGCTGTCATTATGGCTGTAGGTTTAGCCACGTACAGCTAGGAGAGTGGACAAATCGGGGGGATTGCATGTAACAGACCATCCCAGACATTGATTTTTGAAGGTTCATTAGATAAATGCTGACATCACAGATTGATGTCTCTTTAAACCAGTACCTTGTGCAGGCCCATCGGGGGAATCAAAAATATTGATGTAACATGTTTGAGCAGAAGGCCCACTGGAGAATTCCCAGCCTAAGTGGGATCCATCAATTTAGGCTTTCTTTAATTATTCTAATTCTGTGCATCTCATTGGAAGGAGACTTGGCGTGCAGAAGTGCAGAAGCAATTTGTATAGGGGACGCTGCCCCAGCTTTAGGAGCAAAGGAAAGCCAAGTAGGGTAGCCATGCCTATTTTTCATTGTTTGGAACTGCTGTTTGGTAATTAAAATTTTGATCATAGACTAATTGTCCCATACAGTGTGGCTATTGCAATTGACAAGGGACTGATTAATGGGCCAGCCCTGGGGCCAGGGGGCTGCTGGGTTGCTCTCTTGTGGAAGGCATGCCGGCAAAATAAAGTTGATGGTTTGTTTGTGTTTAACCCTTCACCTTGGCACTATCAATAGATTGAAGACATCATTTGTATCTGCAAGTGTTTCTTTAATTAAGACCTTCTAAAAATCTTTCCTATTGATTCATTCCATTATCCTATTGATTAGCCACAGTGGATCATGTACTTGGTCTTCAGTGGAAGGCAACACTCTCTGCTGGCCGCTATGACCGCCGATGCAAAGGGCAGGCTTCCTAGGCAGGTTCCCAAGACTGGCCAGAGGTGGCTCTCATTCTAAGGAGGCATCCGCGGTGGCTCAGCAAGCTCCACCAAGAAAGCCCGTTGGCGAGGCAACTGTGCTGAAACCTCCTTCCACTCAGGTGGCTGCTGGGACCAACAGCAGTCTTTAGTGAGGGAAGAGGAAGACATCGGCTCTGCACTGCAAGTTGAAACTCTTGAGCACACTCAGAAACCTGCTGCTAGATATGGGCTGCACTGGCTGCTGAGTGCGCTTTGTCCTGGCTGTAGCTGCCCCCTCCCTCCTCCTGCCTACCAGCCCTCCCCATGGCCTGGGGAGGGGCCCGAAGGGCTTCCCATTTAAGAACTATCTCCCCTTCCCCCCCCCCCCCCCCCCCCCCCCCCCCGTGCAGAAGCACCGCCCACTCTACTTACCTCCTGCCACTGGGCATGGACCCAAGTATTAAAGATAAAGAGATGGTCCAGCAATTAAGAGCACTGGCTGAGCTGGGTGTGGCAGTGCACGCCTTTAATCCCAGCCCCTGGAAGGCAGAGGCAGGCAGATCTCTGGGTTCAAGGCCAGCCTTGTCTATAGAGAGAGTTCCAGGACAGCCAGGGCTACACAAAGAAAACCTATCTCAAACAAACAAAACAACAAAACAAAACAAAGCAAAAGTGCTGGCTGTTCTTCCCATGGACAATCTGAAACTGCAGTTCTAAGTTCCAGAGGATCAGGTGGCCTTTTCTGTCGCTGTGGCTTCTAGACACTCAAGGGGTCCGTAGATATACATGCAGGCAAAGCACCCATGCACATAAATAGAAATAAACCTTTTAAATTAAAATTTTAGAACCTTTTTAAGACTCCTCCTTAAAATTGATGCTTTTAAAATTCTTCAGTATTGGGGCCGGCTTGATAGCTCACTGGGTAGAAGGACCTGCTTCCAAGCCTGATGACCCGATGGACAACCCAGGGTCATTCCCCAGAATTCACATGGTGGAAGGACAGCGCCGACTCCCACACGTTGGCCACTGATCTCTGTGTGCACACACGTGCTCGCACACACACACACACACACACACAAATAAACATAAATAAAGGCAAAGTTCCATCTTGGAGGGAGGAAAAGCAAGAAATACACGAAGAACATCCACGGTTGGAGGAAGAGCTTTTTAAAGGGAGCAGAATGCATAAAAGCAGCCATGATTGTGGACAGAACCCACAAGGTCCAGGGGAGTGCTGACGCAGAAACCATCATCGTCATCGTCGTCAGCTCACGTGAGCTCTGTTTTAACTTCTCCTGACTCACCTCCACGTCCTTACAAGTAGAGCACAGAGGTGGCTTTCACAAGAGTCCAAGCACCATTCTTACGGAATCCAGCAGAAGGGGGGGCTGGTGAGGCTGGGGTGATACGTAGTTAGCGGGTTAGTAAGGCACCCCGAGTCCCTCTGTGTTCTGCTCTGAGAGTGTTTGGCAAACAGTTCATGTCAGTCTCAGAATGAACAGTCCTGAGGCCTACGTCTACCAAGTCAGGTCACATTTGAGAGCTGTGTGGTCCCAGCATGGGTGCCAGTGGCTGCTTTAAAGGGGCATCCTAGGTCTCTCCCTCCTGTGCTCTGGGGCAGAGAAAGGGAGGTGGTGATCCTGGGAGGATCTCTCTTTTTAACGGGAGCAAGTAAAATGTTCCCATTTGTGGACTTTCAAAATCAAAACTGACTGCAAAGTAATCAGGTCTGCTTCATGCTTCTCCTATTGGCTGTGCTGTGTCCCACAGAGGTGTCACCTACTATACCAGACAATTGCCTCAGGCCTCTGTGCTCGCTCCCCCTCACTCCCATCCCACCCTAGACGTTTTGAAATGCCCTTCCTGGGTTTCTGTGAGATCCAACAGAGTGCAGCTTCCCCTAGACCCTCCTCCCAGCCAGACGCTCCCTCAGCCCCGACTGTGTCCATTAGAAGTCAGATAAATGATTCACAGAAAATGGTGGGAACTGTTTTTCAGTGCTCAGGATTTCTAAATTTGCTTTTCTAATTAACTGTCTTAGACTGAGATGTAATCTGTGCTAATTGAAAACAGTTCTTGAAAAATTCAGGAAAGTATGGCACGTAAGCCTCTGGCAGCCCTGCCACCCTGAGGCATCAATGTGTATATGTTAGTATAACAAAAAGTTAGGACCGTAGTCTCTGACTTGCCTCCTGCCACCCCCCTCTTACTAGGTGCACATGAGCAGTGTCCCAGTTTGTTTTTGCAGGGCTCAGTGTTGAACCCAGTGCTTCATCTGCTCAAGGCAGGTACTGTGTCCCTTAGCTGGGCTCCCAGCCCCAGCAGTTGTTGGTGGTTTACAGTATTGGGAACATGATTTCCTCATGGGAACTAGATTGTCCTTGCATAGGGGTGCTGTTAATGTAGTTCTCTTTCCCTCTGATGTTGGCCATCCAGCTACCCAACTGTTCCCCCATCCGGTAAGTGCTGGGCTGAACATCCTGGTCTGAAAGCTCCGCCCAATTCTTTGGTACCTTCGGATGATTTTCTAGAAATTACATAACTGAGTCAACACATGCCATTTTTTTAAGCTTTTGGTACTTAACACGAAAAACGTGCTTCCAAGAGGTGGAACGGGTCACATAAATCCCCCAGCAGCCAAAGAGCGTGCGTGCCCGCTCGCCCGCCTTCCTCCACCTCACCAGTACTGAAAGCACAGGTTGATGTGCGCATGTGCACACAGGCTGCGGCTGCAGCGTGTGTTGGTGATTCCATCTGTATTCTCTTGGTTGCCAATGAGGCAGAGGCATTTTCTGTTATTCCGTCGCTACTTATGTTTCTTCCTTTATGAAATGCCCATCATTTGCCTGTTTTGAAATACTAGGCCTTTTCTAGCTGACTAAGAGTAGTTCCTTTTTAATTAAGGATTGCAGCTCTCTGCTATCACTAATCAGGATAGAATGTTACAGATAATCAGATTGGATTTCCCATGTAGACATTAGTAATATTCAGAATGTTTGTTGATACTAGCGATATTAGTAATGTATTTTAACTTTGGAAAAAATGGTTCTTTTGCCTCTGACTAAAAAAGATACATGAAAGAGAATCTGACAGTGTCAATCCAGCGAAGCTGAGCATCCCGGGCCACCACCCGCATTTTATTACAGTTGTCAGGGAAGAAAACCAACAATTTTATTGTTTTGATTATTGAAATCCAGCCACAGATCAACTGAGCAATTAAAATCTCTAAATAACACTCTCTGCGTTGTCAAACAAAGGGCTGGCTCCCGGAGGAACGGGTTTTTCTAAAGAGGAGCAGTTTCTCTAATGCCCGTGCCAGTAAATGGCTGCACTAATTGGAATATACAGAAATATTTCCCCAGTTTAACATTGCGTGACATCCTAATAAGACTGTGATGACAAGCTTTTCTTTCTTATGAGAGGTGATGCTACCGGGTGCCTCCGCCATACACGGGCTGGTGTCTTCTTATCACATGTTATAAATGAAAATTTTTAGAAGAAAATAATCTGCTCTAAGTCTTTTATGGGTATGAAATCAGTTTTTGAAAGCTGGACAAGAGAATCTTGACTTCTGTTTTTATTGGCAGTTCCTGGGATAATATGTACTTCAGGAGTCATGGATTTGAATAGAAAGAGATCACAATTAAACGCATATTGAAGTGCCCAGCCCAAATCCCATTAATTTATACTGGGAATGTAAGGCCAGATTCCACTGAGTCTCCTAGCTCAGGTGGCCAGCTAAGAGCAAGCTTGGGACAGTTAATGACAGTCTTCCAAGACAAGCAGGACTCAACATCAATATCCCTCTCCCTGGTAATCTATAGACCCCGGAGGTGGCACGCTCTGCAGGGTTTTGATGATTTCATGATGGCTTGTGTATATTTACAGTGTGTTTAAAGCACTCTTTTTAATTATCATTTGAGTGACAAAGCTTAATCTTTCAGATCGTTATCTGCACCTCCTGGTGATGTATGTTTGTTAGGAAGCTCCAAAGAGGAAATTTAGCAAAGCTGTGGCTTTATGCCAGTAATAAGAACGGGGAGTCAATAGATGATTAACCTGCCTTTCTCCTCTTCCCAAGAATAAAGGAGTCACTTCAGAAAATCTTTCCAGGTGGCCCAGATTTCTCAGAGCAGCGCCCTTGAAACATGTGAGAGCTAGGTAAAAAAAAAAAGAGCAGTGATTGAACTCAACAAAGCCAGTGCATTTGGAAGAGGATAGCCAAAAAGGCTTTGAATGTTGTTTTAGCATGTCGATGACATATAGTGCTGTGCCCCACCCACCCACCACCCCATCCCCACCCACACCCCAAAGCCAGCCGGGTGGCTTGACCTTTGTTTGCATTTTATGTGCACATATGAATTTTTTTTTTGGTTTTGTTTTTTAACATGCACATTTGTGTCTCTGTGCATATGTACTTGTTAAAAAGACATTTGCCTGTGTATCTATGACTGTATGTATACATACTTGCTACATGCATGTTTTGGTATGCATGTACATTGCATAGGTGTGTATTTGGTATGTGTGCATTACCACATGGGCACTATACTTGTTAGGTTTTAGGAACTGAATAAACAGGCAACACCTTTAAATACTCGTGTTGTCATATTTGGAAGGGAGCAAAGGCCAGGATTCTCACTCCTTACCGCAGAGAGTGAAGCACCTGGCTCAGTAAATGCAGGGGATTGAGAATTAACTGGTGAAGCTCTAGCTTTAGTTAGTTAGTTAGTTAGTTAGTTAGTTAGTTAGTTCATAAATGAAGCATAACTACCAGTCCCTATTGAAAGTGCTATTGTTTCTTAGAGTAGCTGTGGAGATGTAAGCAGAAAGATAACAACTTTGGTTAACCAGCCTGTATGATTAAAACCCACCACCTTAAATGATCCTTACCTCGGAACGGAACCCAAAGGTCTGGATACTGTCAAAGAAGCCTTAGAAACCCTGAGCGGACTCGCACATTCAGCGGGATCTGAAAGCTAATGCTGCACCTAAGGAAGAGAAGCATCCCTTAGCAGCCTGTCCTGGAGAAGACGCTGCGGTGGCCTGTGATTTTATTGACAGCTCAGAACTAAAGACCATAAATTCTATTATCGGGCAATATCCTGTTCCAAGAAAGGGCATTCTGAGCGCTAAAGGGCCTGAGCAGATGCCTTGTGGGGTCAGAGGTGGCATTAAACCCCCGCTCAGCCCAGCACCTACACCATTCCAGTTGGCAGCTGGTCCTGGACAGCCTTGGCTGGCGTTGCCACACACATATTCACACCTAAGGATAAGTACTCTGCCTAGCCACCTCCTCACGACATAGAAATGCTGCTTGGAGGTTCGGGCAGCAGCAGTGCGACGTGGGACTTGTGCCAGGAGTTGAACTACCCCGGAAAGTAAGCTCTACTCGCCAGAATGGCAGGCCGGCCAGCTAAGAATCCAGACTAGTAGACTCAAGACAAGAACACCCAGGACTCGGCAGAGTTCTAGGTCGGAGTGTGTCAGAAAGCCAGTCTAGAGTGACTTAACTAGAGAAAGCAGAGACCTCCTTAAGGAAGCCCCTTAAGAGGTCAGACCAAGCATGTGGGGCTCACTCCTCCCCACACCTCTTGCCCTTCCTGCTGGTTGGAGGGCACACTTGCTGTTTATGGAAGTTGTTGAAGCTTAATGAAAGGAAGTCCACTTTCTCCCTAAAGATACTCCTGAAGCTCTCTCACACACATCGGCTTCAAAACTAACACATTTTAGAAATGGATGTCTTTTAATGAAGACTGTTCTTAGAGGATTCTCTGTCACATATGCATACACATGTGCACGCATATACCAACACACACACACACACACACATTAATTTCAAGAGTGAATTTGGTGCTATTTGGAGTTGTTTGAACTCACTTTACGTATTGTTTGTCTCTGACCACTTCAGCACTGCTTGTCCCTCAGTCAGAACAGTGCATTGAAACCAAGCAGTGATGATGGAGGGAGACATGATTCCACACAACTCCTAGAGGTGGGCTTTAAGTGTCTGATGCAGAGAAGCCATTTCACACTCCTGGGGCTGATAGTTTCACTTGATAGATAAAAATTCTAGTTTTCTTTATAAAACACTTGGTTGGAAGCCAGGCAGTGGTGGCGCACGCCTTTAATCCCAGCACTTGGGAGGCAGAGGCAGGTGGATTTCTGAGTTCAGGGACAACCTGGTCTACAAAGTGAGTTCCAGGACAGCCAGGGCTATACAGAGAAACCCTGTCTCGGGGGGGGGGGACAATAAAAAATAAAAAACATTTGGTTGGATCTTAGTATTAGTTGAAATTGTTTTATTTACTATAAATCAATTCTTCTTAAACTAAAGCATGAGCCCATTGGTTTACTGCTGATTATTCACTATTGAAAATTATTCTGTTGTAAAGAAAAGCTGGATACCAAGTCCTCTCCTCGGCCATCAGAGCTGCCGGGCACTGGGTGGGGCTTGGGAAGTGGGGTGATACTCGGGAATATGAGATGACTGAGATGAGTACTCAGGGTGAGATGCTAAAGATACAGGGAGCATAAGCCAAGAGCGATGCTCGGCTCTGAGTTCCTCAGGCGGCAGCCAGAACAGAGGCTGAGAAAGAAAGTATGTAAGTAAACTCTACTCATCAGGGATTGGCAGCTAAAATCAGACAGGCTTATTGTTGCTGGTCACTGTAGGGACAGCCCAAGGAGTCACTCTGCAATGCTGTAACATGGAGGAACTCGTGACCCTGGGAAGTTAGCTCCAGAACCCTGAGTCACAACCACAGAATACAACATGACAAAATTATAGAGGGGACAGGATAGACTGGATAACGGATTGTAGCGGGCACCCCTCCTCGGCAGCTCAGTGACTGGACACAGACTACAAGTACGTGATGAGATGGGCCAGGCACAGGGACACAGGCCTGATTTCTGTCTGCGGCACGTGCGTCGTGCCTAAAGAGTGTGGTCATTACTCCGGTATACCCAGTTTATGTCATGGAGGAACTATGGCCCAAATAAGCAGATCTTTCCATGTTTCAAGGGAAGCCCCAAATCTTTATTTTTGAGTAAAATTGCCATACTTTTACAGTTAAGTTTTCTTTTACGAGTTAATTTGTACTGTAAGAAATTAAAAGAGTCAACAATGTTTGAACCAAAATAAATATGTAAGTATATGTAGCTCTGAAACTATCATTTTGATACCTCTGGGCTAGAGACTTAAAAGTTCCAATTTAAAGTGTCATTGGCTCCCAGGATCACCCATATCATGGCTCTCATGCGTTGGCGCGTTAGAGAAAGCTACTGATGGTCGGACTTTTTTTTTTTTTTTAATTTTTTTTAATTAGATATTTTCTTTATTTACATTTCTAATGCTATCCTGAAAGTTCTCTATACCCTCCCCCGCCCCTGCTCCCCTACCCACCCACTCCCACTTCTTGGCCCTGGCATTCCCCTGTGCTGGGTCATATAAAGTTTGCAAGACCAAGGGGCCTCTCTTCCCAATGATGGCCGATTAGGCCATCTTCTGCTACCTATGCAGCTAGAGACACGAGGTCTGGGGGTACTGGTTAGTTCATATTGTTGTTCCACCTAGAGGGTTGCAGCCCCCTTCAGCTCCTTGGGTACTTTCTCTAGCTCCTCCATTGGGGGCCCTGTGTTCCATCCAATAGCTGACTGTGAGCATCCACTTCTGTGTTTGCCAGGCACTGGCATAGCCTCACAAGAGGCCNCTATATCAGGGTCCCTTCAGCAGAATCTTGCTGGCATGTGCAATAGTATCTGGGTTTGGTGGCTGATGATGGGATGGATCCCTGGGTGGGGTAGTCTCTGGATAGTCCATCCTTTCATGATGGTCGGACTTTCTAAGGAGACGCTTTCTGGCAGGTTGTAGATAGTTGCAATGACAATGGGATGTCGCGATACTTACTGATAATAGCTGCCACTGCTGGAGCTGGTGACTGCGTGCCACGGGCTTTACTTCCTGTGGCGGCTCTGTGAAGTGGGGTCACAGATGCCACAATGCCACAGAATTCTGTGGGTTTTCTCAAGAGCCCCGACACTGCCAAGACTCCAGGGGAAACCTCTCTTAAGGCTTCAAAGCTCTGAGTCTCCCCCAGTGAGACAAATCTTCCAATGGTTGGGGAAGCCTGAAAGACACCAAGAGGCCACCCAGAAGCCCTGTCACCTTGACTCTTAGCCCAGGGATCCCACCACCCAAGAGTCTTGGCTTCCCCAGCAGCACAGAGACAAACAGGTTCCATAGGTAATTTTTGGTCCCTGTTCCTTAATTCAACATCACAGTTTGCCCTTGCTGTAGTGCCGTTAGGGAGAATTCGCTCTGCCAAGCTCATGGAAAAGAGGACTAACCTGTGTGCAGTTTGGCCTGAAGCACTTGCGTCCATGTTCTGCTCATGGAAGAATATGCTTTGACTTAGGCATTGCTTGCTTAACAGACCACAAACGTGAGCGTCCCTCCGAGAGTACGGCCCATGCTTGGAGGCCTCACGGGAGCCCCAGGATCCTGTTAGAGCAGGATATTGTGTGACACCCACCACTGGAGCAAGGACCCGTCTCCCACTTAGCATGTTAATATTTAAGGGACCCTTAGCCTCTGTGCTAGAAAGAGGTGAGGTTACTTCCACCCCTCCCCCAACCCTTTCTTTCCAGGCCAATAAACACATCAGTCCTCTCTTTTTTTGTTTGTTTTTTTGTTTTTAAAGATTTATTTATTTATTTTATGTATATTATGAGTACATTGTCACTTTCTTCAGACACACCAGAAGAGGGCATCGGATCCCATTATAGATGGTTGTGAGCCACCATGTGGTTGCTGGGAATTGAACTCAGGACCTCTGGAATATCAGTCAGTGCTCTTAACCGCTGAGCCATCTCTCCAGCCCCGGCCCTCTCTTAAAACAAAACAACAACATCAACAACAATAAAGTGCCCCTCAAGGTTGAGAAGATAAGGCACCCTGTCTCAAGAAGTAAAGTGGAGAGCAACTGAGGAAGACACCAGACCTGGACTGGTGGCCGCCACACCTAAAAGTACAAGTATACATAGACAGACAAAGAAAAGAGAAACAGCAAATGTGTCTCTTGTCCTCAAGGTATGGCAAGGCTGCCTGTAGCCTGAAGCCAACCTGTAGAAGGGAAAGAGATTATGTAGCTGGAAAAGGTCTGCATAGACTGGAAGGTGATCCAAGGCCTGGGGCTCCTGGTCAGGTCCCACCCCCTCCCAACAGGAAGCACTTAGATGGCTTTTAAGTCTTTCTTCCTTATACCCCCATTCTATTCACCACAGCCTCCCTGGTCTGCCCCATCTTCTCTTGTCCTCCAGCTCAATCTAGGGTTGGTTTCTCTTGGATAGCTGTGCTGTCCCATGACTGTGTAAATGAGTACAAGCCACATCCAGACCGTGTCAAGCATCTGTGTCCTTGCCAAAGAAGAGGCAGATCTGAAGCAAGATAACAAACTATAAATCTTTAAGTACCCCAAATACCATGGATTGTTTGGAGACAGTGGCATACATAAGAGTAGCAGGCGGTGTCTAATCAGAAGTTCCAAATGAACAGCCTCATGGAACAGATGGGCAAAGTCTGTGGACTTTTCTTCTTTCATGGAGGAGGGACCATTATTTAAATTTATATACAGTGGAAGCCACTGGAACTCCATGCTGATGATTAAACCTGATGATCAGAGCCTCCAGATGTGCTAACAGTGACCTTCTCAGGTCATCTGCCAACAGAGACGACACATGGCCCTGGCCAAGGGCACAGGGAGTTGATTCCACAGGCCTGTTAGTCCTACTTCTAGGTCAGTGGGGCAGCAAAAAAACAGCCCTTCCTTTTCCCTTAAGGGAAACTTAGCCCTTCAACCCTGGACCCTACCCACCACCCTGTTCATCCAAGAAATGACTTCACCCAGACTCTCCCGTGTAACTAGTCACAGGGTCTTGAGAACAATACAGAAACAATAAAAGGGCGTGGACTTTGTGGGCTTAGCTTCCACAGTTCAGTTCAGTGTGGGGTCCCCCCTTCCAGGTATCCAACTCCCTGCAGTAAATTCACACAGTGCAGACTACTAGATCATCATGCCACTTCCACTTGAGTCCTCCTCCCTAAGGCTGGGAACTTGGAGCAACCCCTTGTGGAAGCCAATGCCACCCACTCTTCGCCACCAGTTCCTGGTGCCCAGGGTGTTCCGTCCAGAGTTCAAGACTAGGGAAGGTCTTGGGACATGGAGAGCCTGCTCAGATGTCCCCAGTTTGCTCTAGTGTGTGCTATGACTCATCACACTCCCTGACGTGCTCATCCTCAGTCAATGGAAGCAGAGCCTATGCAGGTTGGGGCGACGATGCAGTGACTGACCGTCGGGGGCCACGTGGTGTCTTAGGCTATTTTAGAAACCTTCACTTTTGCTTGATTCCTATGGTAACCAAGTTATAAATTTAAAGCTTTGTCAGGCAGCCCGGATGGGTCTGGTGTCCCCTTATTCAGGTTCAAGGACCCCTTTGGGCTGCAATTAATGTAAGAAATCCTTTAAAAACAAACTCCACGAGACGAGGAAGAGGCTCACAGTGCAGGGCTTTTTCATTAGTATCAGGTTCGCCTTTCTTAGCTTTCGCCTCGATGGGAAAATAGAGCGTGGCACACACATATATTTTCTTAATTGTAAAAAGTAAATACCCTAAAATGTATTTTTTAAATTGTGATTATGTTACAGCGGTTTCTATGTACCATAGATTAGATTTTTATTAAGGGTTTTATTAAATAACTGGTGTTTCACCAACATCTAATTAAATCTTCTATCTAAATTGAACAGAAAATTATGGGGGAAAAGAAAGCATTTGTAGCAGACTTTATTACAGATAAGGCTATTATTTGTTCATCTTAAGAATTTGAGATCAAATTTACAAGCAGCATCCTCGTCAGGTTTCTTTTCTGGGCTGCTGAGCCCCAGCCCCCTGAAAGCAGCCCATTATCTCCCCTCCCCCCTTTTATTACAGTGTCCTGGTTGTTGGCAACATGCCCGCTGTTTAAGGTTACTTTCATTAATTAACCGAAAGTTAATTTCTTTGCAAGCGAAATCTCTGATCTCATTATGTTGTCTTTAAAGCTGAAAGCTTCAGGTTTTCTGGTCTCCTTTGATGACACAATAAAAAGCATGCTCTTTATCTTAAGGGAAACTGTCTCCAGGGTTTAATTTAATAGTCCTTGAAATAGTTACAGCACAGCCAGGCAGACTGCAATAATATGCCAGTTCAAGAAAACCTTGGCTTTGTCATGGTTCGAGAACCCAAGGACTGGTACAGCTCTGGCCCCCAGTAGATCAGTTTTCACATAGGAGGCCTTTCCACCCATTTGACCATGGGTACCCACCCCCTCACAGAGCTTCTGGAAGAAGGAAACAGACACTCGGGGCTGGGTTCCTCCCCTGTGCCATAGCCCAACCATGCTTCCCCGCTTCCTGAAGAGTCATGGGCTGGCATTTTGTCACCCACCTGCCTGGGCTGCATTGGGCAAGCAACAGTTTTCAATACTGAGTGCCACCAAGAGTCTGGGGACCTACTGGTCAATCTGTATTCTAGTCTCATTCCTTCCCTATGCTGTGTCCTTGGGTTTGTTAACTAACTTCTCTGACCTGCAGTTTCTTCATCAGTAGATTCAAACGATTATGTAGACAGTTAAATGAGGTAGCCAATCTGTAGTGGGTTCATGATAGCTCTGTTCTAGTCTTCAGTGACAAATATGTCCTACAGAGGGGGGTTCGTCCTGGTATTTGGGCTCACCTGTGTCCAGAGTGTCACTCCCACCTGGGGAGATGGTCAGACCCTGGAGAGGATGCTCGGCATGGACTTGATGAGTTGCACTTTGTGTGGCCCTGAAGGTTCTTTAAAGCCAGGGACATGAACAGTGTATTCTCCTTGTCTCTCTCAGTTAGCATCATTCTCAATGATAAAATCTTGTTGCTTTCTGGAGCATTAAATTCAGCGAGTAGAGAACGGCCAGAATGTCTTTTCAGAACCACCAGGTGTAGGTCACAGCAAGGGGACAGGACTCTTCAGGTGGCTCAGCTCTCAGGAGCAATCCAGATACATGAAGAAGCCATTTGTATCCCGTTGAGTATAGTGATGTTGCACACACACAGCTGAGATTTACTGAGAGGGGGTAACAGTATGGCCCCCACGCTGCTTTGGAGCCCTGGGAGACTGGGCCTGCGTGATTTGCATATGTTCCCTGGACCAGTTCTTGGAGGAAGGATGCTGATGACTCAACTCAAGCAGGGAGGAACCACTTAGGCAGAAAAATCCCAGGCCTTGGGAAGAGAAGTCATGTGCCCCCTGGGCCCTTGGCTGAAGTCAAAGGTCCGAGGTAATGTATTGGCAAATATCCTGCCTGCTCTGATTGACTCACCACTTCCCCATGCTTTTAGGCAGTAATATTGTCAATGCTATTGATTGGTCGATTTGATAATCCAGTGGGCTCCCTGATGTGTTAAATTTTCTACTTTGGGGTGGCTGTAAGTGTGGGCAGGACATACACCTCTGTTGGGAGAACTCTAGGTGGTCCTTGCTGGGCCCTGCTTCTGTTGCAGGTCGCTGTAGCCTGATAGCTCCAATTATTCCTTTGGCTGTCACACTTAACCATTTTCTGAATGATGTTCTCCTGGCTAGCCGTTGTTTACAGCTTTCGTTTAGATTTGGAGAAGTGCTGGGACTCTGGGTGTGCCAGCATGCATAGACTTTATTAATTTTCCTTTCCGCCGTGACTCCCGCCCTCCCTCCTCCGGAGCCGTCCTCGTTTGCCTGCACTTGCCGGCAGAAATTACATTTCCTTTCTCCTTGGCCATTCCCAGACTTTAAACATGCTCAGCCATGTCTGCCCCTTTAGAAGCATACGTCCACTTTATGAAAGGTATATAATTCATGATGTGTAGACATCAGAGAAAGTCTGGCCTCAGGCCACCGTGGTGTTTCCTATAAGGGGCTCAGTGGAGACACACAAGCACTGGTGCCCATCAACAGGTAGGGTAGGAACACAGGAGTACCCGGTGTGTGGGGGTGGTCTTCTTAAATATTTGTTTGTTTGTTTGTTTAGTAGGGTGGGGTGTAAGATCAGTGTATATTCTAAGGAGCATGTAAGGAAGTCAGTTCTCTGTCTACTATGTGGAGTCTGAGACGAACCTCCCATCATCAGGCTGGGCAGCAAGCAACTTTGCCAGCTGAGTCAACTCACTGGCCCCACTCACCTCTCTTCAGGAGCTGGCTTCTTACCAGCACCCACTTTTAAGGGTCCCCCAGCCCTGTTGGGTCACTGGGCTGCACGGGCATCAGAGTCCCCACCTCTGTTTATCAAGTCCACCGCCCTGGCCATTGGTACAAACGATCCGGGATGGCCCCGTTAATCCCCTCCAAAAAGTAACAACAACAACAACAATAAGCCTCCAGGCAGAACACGTCAGGTCTAATTCAGATTTCTTAAAACTGAAAGCAAATCATAAATACCTGAGAAATCGGGTTCATAATGGAAGCTCCAAGAAGCCCTTTAACCCGGGCAGGATCCTATAACACAATTATATACAATTTCACACTTGGCTAGAGCTGTTATTTGAGAAAAATAACCATTTTTTTTTTCTGCTTACACTAAATGAAGCACGAGATCCATGCATCCAACTGCAGAGAAATGAAGGCTGGCTGCCCGGCGTACGTCTCATCTGCTAGCTCCAAGGCAGGGCCACCGAAGGATCAAAAGAGTTAATAATTGGATCCTGCCCACAGCAACCACACAATTAAGGGTGAGATTAGCAGAGATGAAAAATGCATTGTGAAAATGTACTGACGGACTGAGAAAACAAGTCAAGTGCTCTGTTGCACAGTCCTAATGATCAACTCTATTACACCAGTAATAGAAGAAAAAGGGATTGTGGTGGCGGGGACAGGGCAAATCTTTTCTAATCTGCATTGTCATCCCAACTAAGGCCCACACCATTTGTATTAACCCCTGCTGACAGAGTCACATGACGGACATAATTTCTTATAATTTACCAGCTATGGATCTAACCTTTCCTCATCAAATATTCATAAAGGCAGGATTCTCAATGATTTTCTGTCTCTCTTCATATTTACAGCGTGTTGTCTTCTTCCTTTTTACAGTAATTTGGACACAATTGAAGTCAAATGGAATTAGAGTTAAATGCCTTTAGCAACAAAGGTGCCTAAAAGCGAAGTCTTGGGGGAGGGGTCGTGAACTGCAAGGGGTGAGTCCTGTAGCCCCAAGCCCCTCCGCATCCTAGAGGAGGCCACTTAGGGAAGGGCAAGGCAGAGTCAGCAGAGAGTGGACACCAGCCTTCTGGGAGGCCAGCTAACACTGTGCCCACTTTGCCGTGCAGCCTGCTCCAGGCAGAGCATGGACTGAGGGCCCGAGGCCTTGCTCTGTCCTCAGGGTTTAAGGGAACTTTAGGCCTCCGTGGCCAGACCCTTTTGAGTATGTATGCCCAGGGGGACCCAAGAAGCATGCCAGGGGCTCCGCAGAGGACAAGGAGAAGCCGTTTGTACAGTTAACTCAGAAAAGAGACAGAACTATTCCTGAGAGCATTTTGGTAGGGGAAAAAAAAAAACATCTGTTTCCACTCGCCAGCTTTGTTTTGACAAGTTTTCTTAACAGGCGTGAAGAGGGGAGAGAAGTCGTACACATCGTTCAGGATTAGAAGCCGGTCCTCCCTACCCCGTTTACCATTTTCCTGGGCTGAGCCCCAGTCTCATCAACAGAAGTTTAGTTTAGAGACACAAGGTGGACTTTCAAAATAAATCTCCCCTCCAGCCCGCCGAGGAGCCTGTCTTTATCAAAGCCAGCAAAGAATGCTGTGGATAAATCTCCCTGATGATGCAAAAGACTTCTTTTACCTACCTGACCTGTCCAGACCAGGAACTTAGTTCTCACTGGGTTCCCAGAATTGGGTCCCAGAGTGAGGAACTGGGGACCGGAGGCTTTATGACCTGGAACAACTGCCGAGCACCCCCAGCTGAGGAGAGCCGGTCCCTCCAGCTGCTTGCATCTTCCTCCAGTCCCAGCCACACAAGCATAATGCCCAAGTATATCCCTCACCAAAGCATACGCTTTTTAGATAAGAGCGGCGTCCTCTTTGACCACAGTTGACCCCACTCATGCCCTTGCTCTTCTAGATGTTACTCCCTGCATCTGTAGATGTGCATGCGTGGACCCAGAGGCAAATAAGGGGCTATTTTGCTGGTAACATCAGCGGCCAGGTTGTTTCTTGTGGTTTGTTGTTGTTGTTGTTGTTATTGTTGTTGTTTTAATTAGCAATCACCTTGTGTTTGGAAATCTTTCTATGGCAGAGCAGATCAATACCCCCTCTCTCTCCCTGCCCTCCTCCCCACTCCTGCCGGCCCATTTTACTGTTGCCAAGGAGTCCATTCTATGGTATCCTGCAGTTAATACTGTTCTCTTAGCAGTGGGCACTGGGTTCAAGTCAGATTTTGCAGACTATTAGCATCTGTTTGGAGCTGAGACAGTTTGGTAAGACTATCCAACTGACAAGCTAACTGGTACAGATACAATTACAAAGATGTTTGTACTAACCTCAGAGTTCAAAATACTTGTTCCCAGTGAGAATACTAGAGGCTGAACTAGGCCTTGCTAGATGAGCATACCACTCTACTACTGAGCTATGGCCATGAGATACTTTGTATCTTAGTGCCCACAAATAAGTAGGCATTCCAAACTCCTGCAGTGAATTAAATATCCTTATCTTGACTTAAGCATTGTGCTATCAGAGGTACCCTGGTCGTTATAGAGTTTCCTGTTACACAGGCTGGTTATGCACATTGCACTGTGTCCCCTGAACTGCAGTTGTCACTTGGAATGACTTAACCATAGAGAGAGTGCTCTTCCACATGCTGCGGAGCCTCATTAGCCTTATCGGCCAGCACCCACATTCCAGAGAGGTGCTGGTGGCTGTAGGGAGGGTGGCTTGCCAATCACGATGTGTACACATGGCCGACACAGCCATGCCTCTGCCTCTTGCTAGAAATCTGGAGAGTTAAATTTCACGCACAGCTTTTTGTTTGGGGTCTTGGGTCTCATCCCTGAGATTGAAGATAATCCCCCCTCCAAGCCCCACCCCTCCGACTTAGTTCAGGAGACAAAGTGCATGCGTAGCCAGATCCTGTGAGTTCACAGAAGTAGAGAGTGGAGACTTCCAACCCAAGTGAGTTCAAATCAGAGATTCTAGAGTGCTTTTAAAGACGGTTCGCGCCAGGTACTTTTAGTGTTAGAAACTGTCTCCTGGCTAGGTTAACAGTGTAATAGAGCGTTTGCTTTCATGAAGGCCAGAAGCTGTCCGTGGTACAGTGTGGAAAGGAAACAACCAGAGTATGGTAAGCTCTAGTCAACTAGTCAGTATCCAACAAAAAAAGTTAATGGAGGAAAAATCCAGACAAGTTAGACTTCACCAAAGACGGTACACTTGGGTGAGTCAGATCCATTATCTTGATTGTTAGCTTCGGGGGATCGGGACTCAACCCTGAGCCTCTGAGGGCTCCAGAAAGGATTTACTGAGGAGGGAAGACTTCTGGGGAGGCCCAAGCCCAGGAGAAGCAAAACGAGAGGTAACATAAGCATATTATCTTTTTTTTTTTAAAGATTTATTTATTTATTATATGTTAGTACACTGTAGCTGTCTTCAGACACTCCAGAAGAGGGCATCAGATCTTGTTACAGATGGTTATGAGCCACCATGTGGTTGCTGGGATTTGAACTCCGGACCTTTGGAAGAGAAGTTGGGTGCTCTTACCCACTGAGCCATCTCACCAGCCCATAAGCATATTATCTTAAGTTACAGAGACTGTTAGAGAACTGACTGTGAGCATTCTACCTGCAAGTCATCCCCGCCCCTACATATATTATACTACTATATAATTATTATGTCTAAAATATATAAAAATGCTTTTTACATCCTGACCACAGTTTCTCCTCCCAGTCCCTCCCCCTCTCCCCCTGCCTCCCACCCCCATCCACTCGTCCTCCATTTCTCTTCAGAAAAGGGCAGGCCTCCCGTGGCATATCAAGTTGCGGTGAGACTAGGCACCTCTTCTCTTAAGGCTAAACAAGGTAACCCAGTAGAAGGAGAGGGTTCCAGAGGCAGAGACACCAGAGTCTGCAGAGGGCCTAGGTCAGCCCCATTCAGGCTCCCTGTTTGTCAATCGGTTCAGTCTCTGAGCCCCTATGAGCCCAGGTTAGTTGCTTCTCTGTGTTTTCTTGCAATGTCCTTGACCCTTCTGACTCCTACAATCCTTCTTTCCCCTTCTTCCACGGGATTCCCCAAGCTCCAATTAGTGTTTGGCTGCAGTCATGGTTTGTAAAAGCTAGTTACCACAGACACTACTTGCACATGCGTGGACTAAGGGGGAAGGAGCTTCCTGTAATACACATAGTTGGTCATTTAAGAAATAGCAGTCAGTTCATCTTAGATGTAGCAACCGTGGGAATCAGATGGTCTAGTGGGGCATTGTTCTGTCTCCCTATACTTGCTTTATGTCATTAGATTTGGAACTTGAGGGTAACTCAATAACACTGGAGGGTAGTGATTCACAGGGTGCGCTCTGGGATGGGTGTGTACCTTGACTCTGGTAGCTTAGGCAAGTTTACATACCCACTCAGTGTTCCCGTCTGTAAGGTTGAATGCTAACCACACCAGTGCCAGTAGGAACCACAGACATGACCACCTGGCACAGAGTAGACGCTCAGTAGATGGAAATGGGAAAGGCCAGCAGGATCCTGGACTCTGACTCTGTCACATCCAGTCTGTTCACATCACCATAAGCCAAGGGACCCACAGATGAGATTAGCTCCTAAGGACAGAGGTTCTGTTAAATTTGAAGTCAGGAAGAGCAAGCGTGGCTGTCAGAAATTGCCTCACTGAAAAATGAGAAGTCCCTCCTTTCCAGGGAGAGCCTCTTCAGATTCTTTCAGTGGCGTGTTCCTGGCCTTCACTCTCTACCCACAATGGAGAAATAATTCACAGGCCCACTGCCCAAAGACCTCACTCCTGGAAACGAACTTTATAAATCATTTTAAAAGAGTTAGTGACCACAGTTCCCAGGCACTTCCAGGAGACCATCTTAGAACCAATTAAATCCTGTGTAGGGCAAATCTGCTGCTCTTCCAAATGAATCTCTCCCAGAAGGCCCATGGATACCTCTCCAGAACTTTACCTCTTCTTCCCACCCTGGGGAGAGCTCACAGGTCTCCCTCACCCCAGGAAACAGTGCATTCTGTCTTATCTCTATACTAGCCATTGCAATTTAAAATAACATTTTTTTTATCCACACAGTTGGAAAAACAAAACAGAAGCAAAAAAACAAATTAATAGTAGCGTTCGTGGCATCGCTTGAAGGCCAGAGCAAAAGCCATTTTGGAAGGACTACCTTTCTGGCTTCTCTTCATTCATGTTTCACAGGCAGGCCACTCGCTGGTGGCATGTCCAAAGCCTCGCCCTGGAACTTACTGCCAGGCACCCCTGGGCCCCAGGCGTCTCTGAGGCAGTCAGCTCACAGAAAGAGCGACTGAAATGAGCAAGGCAGCAGAGGATGCATAATAGGCCGCGGTGAGGCAGGCTGAGCGAACTCCCAGGTGTTCTCAACTGCAGAATGTTCTTCAAAAACGAAAACGTATAAATTGCAACTTAGCAGTCTGCAGAGAAACCTGGCCCCCCAACAGGCCAGGCTCAGGGCAGGAGGTCACAACAGCTAATCAGGCCTCACTGCGCTCGCCCGACTCAGCGCCCAGCCCTGGCTGTTCCCAGCTGCCCGTTCCATTGCCTGCCCTGCTTGGAAAGAATCAGACCTTCCCCGCTAATCGCCCCGTTTTCCGAAGCTGGAAGGTGGCTTGTCATGGCCTCCTGTTCCCAGACTCCTCTCTAATGACACACTGCTCCAGCAGATGTCATCCTTTGATTCCTTATGACCTTCTGAATTTGGGCAAGTGAGAAGGTGCCCGGGCTCCACAGTGAGGGCCTCTGGTTGTCTGTGCAAGGAGTCTGTCATCCACCCCATCCCCTCGTCACTACCAGACATCATGGCAAGGACATGGCCTCGCTCATTTGTCGGGTGGGGAAAAACCTTCTTCCTGGAGCCAGGGGCTATGAGCTGAGGTGGTCAGCCCTTCAGTATTTACCAGATGTGACTCGCCTGCTGTCTCAGCTTGACAGATGAGACAATGCTACTTAAGTGCCCTCCTCAGGGTCACCTCACAAGCAAGCAAATGCTGGTCCTGGAAGAATGAGGTCACCCCCGAACGGTGAAGGAACTACATACAGGCTCAAGTTCCCAGGGCCCTGAAGAACTCTCCCTAGCCCCACAGTTAGCCAGGGAGTATGACTAGAAAAAAACCTAATGCCTTGAACCCCTTGCCTTTCCCTCCCAGGGCCAAACCAGAGAGCAGGCCATCTGCCCAGTTAGCCAGGGGTTTGAGGGCCCTAGTACTCCCCTAAGGCCATCTCTCTGTCAGTGTCCTTTCTTCCCAAGGTTCCAGAGAACTCTGTTTATAGATAGTGTCCCCAGACGCTCATAAAATCCTCAGTCGGAGATCTTAAAATTCAGTCTGCTCTCTTTGTAAAAGTACCTTGCAAGCCAAGTCATTTTTCAAACCAGCCCAGCTCTGGCTCTGAAGCTGGCTCTGGCGTAGAAGGCTGGGCCTCGTCCTCAGACTGAGTCCACAGCACAGAAAAGAAACGCAACAGCACCCCAAGCTGATGTGAGCAGAGCTCTGGGGTGGGGACTCAGGATCACAGGAGGCTTGGCCTGAGTCTTCTGTCCTAGTGCAGAGGGGACAGACGATTCATGAACAGTGTGGGCACAGGAAGGCTCGGAATCCAGCCTCCCTCTCAGCTCCAGAGCAGGTGATGGGAGCCACAGGACAATCCTCTCTCTGCGAGTTTTCCCAGTTCTGTGTGAGGGTCTACCAAAGCAGCCTCCTCTCATGGAGGCTTTCAGCAAAGCACTGGGATGAAGGCCTCATCACCGTCCCGTGTAAAACCCTCCAGCAGTTCAGCCCCCACTTAGGACCCTGTGATGCCCCACCAACGGATGCCTCCCGCATCGTCCCATGTGCCCCATTCTTCCTACACTCACCTAGCAGCCTCAGTACGCTTGTCTCTACAAATGCTCTATCTTCCCATTTATTGGCTCACAAAGCATAGCAGAAAAGCCCCGATTCCTCCTCTCCTTCCCTCTCCCCTTCTTTACTGTAGCATCTCAACTCAAAGGGGCAAGAAAGGGGCACAGCAGCCACCTTCCAGCCTCCCTTGTTGTCTGGCCTTCCTCGAACGAGATGAAGAGGGACGTATTCCACTCTCTTCCCTTTCTCCTTCCTGCCTGGGACTCCTGTATGCTGTCTAGAACACACTGGGCCTCAAGAAAGCCACTCGTCTGTGGGGGGCAGAGCAGAGCACAGAAGTATCAACAGGGTCCTGTAAATCTGTGGACTGCCTTCCTGGGACCCACCCCACTCCTAGACCCTCTTGGGAAGAGCCAGGGCAGGGGCCACAAAACTTAAACCCTTACCTAGTTTCCTGCTTGTTCTAGTTTGCTTTCTATTGCTGTGATTAACATTCTGACCCAAACCAACCTGGGAGAAAAGGAGGTCCATTTTGGCTTACACTTTCCTGGCACACTCTATCTTAGAGAGATGTCAGGGTGGGACTTGATGCCGAGACCATGGAGGAACACCGAGTTCATCCTTCCTATGCTCTGGGCTTCTCTTCTTCGTAAGAGCTACACCAACCACCACGAAGGTCCCTTCACAGGTGTAATTCTCCCCAGCCTGCAATGCAGTGACAGCTTAGAGCCCGGCGACTCTGGCTAGTGGTACAGCAGAGACTCCCGTGCACATGTATCTGGAGCAAGGTCCCCAGTTGATTGTCTCTAAAGCTGAGATAACGACTCTGTCCTATCCTACCGGTAAGAAGCGTGTGTGTGTGTGTGTGTGTGTGTGTGTGTGTGTGTGTGTGTATCTTTGCACAGAGCTAGGGAGATCCTTAGGGTAGCTCATTCAACTCCTCATCATGGAGATGAGCCACACTAGTTTTGTCTGAGGTCACAGGGTAAAGTAATGGCAGAGCAGTGTCCTGCAATCTCAGACCCACGTCCTGTCTACCATATCCCTCCTTGTCCACGGGTAGTGACGACGTTATTATCACCACCCCCTGCAGCATGCCGCGTGTTCTCCGTAGCTGCTGTTAGGGTTACGCAGCTGGGACAGTCACCTCACCCGAGCAGTTCAGTCACATGGGGTTTCAGCTATAGCCAGTTCCCAGGTCTTCAAGTTTACTCCAGGCCCGAGACTATAGCGGTGAGCAAAACAGTCAGAAATCCTTTCTTCAGAGTCTCCAAAGCAGAAACTCGGAGGGCAAGAGGGCAGGCTAGCACCGTCGACGGTGGAGACAGGAGTTCTGCATGGAAGGAGTAACATACTAATTCCCTGAGCGTGTTCTTGGCCTGCTGCAGGAAGAGCAAATAAAGCTCCCACAGAACAACGCATGAGACAACCAGAGAATGGGAGACAAGGGAACAGGAACTGGAGAAGGGTCTCCTGGACCGTAGTAGGAATGTTGGCTTTGTAGCCCAGGCCGGCCTCAAACTCTTTCTCCTCTTCCCCCTCTCCTCCCAAGGCCCTGGATCTGCAGGTGCTCAGCCACCATGCCCAGGAGGAATTTGACTTTTATTACCTGCTAAGTCCATGCAAAGCGTGAATCCACATCACAAGGCTGGCCTGCCCTTAGTGAGCCCTCCCCATCTTCTCTGGAGTCTGAATGCAGCCTATAGCTCAGCACTTGGTGTTGGGTGATCCAGAGCTTCCCTCTGCAAGCACTGTGGACTTCTGAGATGTTCTTGGGCCTCTCAGCATCCAAACCCCAGTTAAGCAGGCTACTCAGAAGTCTTTCTGAAGGCAGCAATGCTGTGGAGACAGACAGACAGGTGAGCAGATGGGGGAGCCACCAACTCAGAGTTTCCTTCACAGTGTACAACTTTAGCGCTCATCCCTAAGTCAGAACAGCTGGACTTCCATTTCCTAAGCCATTGGCCTTTCCTTGGCTTATCTTTGCAGAGCATGAATGGATTATGCTCTAGTGTCCGTCAGTCTGTCCGTCCATCCGTCTTTGACTGTGCAGGCAGCCTTTGTAAAAACTAGACTGTGTGTGTAAATCAGATTTTTCTCTGACATGTGCTTCTTGCCCAGGGTATGTAATTTCTAGGTTTGGAAAATCAATGGCATTGACTCTCTGGCTTTTATTTTTATAACTATGTTTATTACCCATGTGACAGCTATCATCTGATTCTGACTAAATGGAATTTTTCCAAACATTTGAAAAATCCTGTTTTCCCAAGATTTGCAAATCCTAAGGTTCGCAGGAAGAACCGGTTGGTTTTGAGGTTTTAGTGTTTTTTTTTTTGTTTGTTTTTTTTTTAAATGTTATAAGTGCATCTAAAAACCACGATGACTTGAATTTCTGGCCCTAAGTTATTCTAGAATCTTTCTGAAGTTTGAGACTGTCCCTGGCAACCTTGACTTAGGTTTCAAGCACCAGGGAAGTCATGAAATTGGAAAAGGTTATCTTTTGTCGATCGCAGCCCTTTGTGGGGTGCCGTGCTGACAGAGGACAGTGGAGAGACCGTATTTTATGGCTGAAAGCAGGGCTTGATCGGACCCAGTGGGGATTTTGTTCTAGTAATTGCATCCAATTGGACCTTCTGCCACGGCGCAGGTCCGGCATTAATAACACTCATTAAGTCATACGCCCTGCGCTTTCCCTCCCGATGGCTGAGTCGCTGGCAGAATATATTTTCTTCCAAAGTGTTTGTTTTCATTGTTGTCCTTTAAAAATAATGAGTTCATTCTATTCCCTTGCAAGGAAAGCTATTCTAGCCTGCTTTGAAATTGTATATCTTTCGACGAGCACATTTCTGCAGTGTGCCCATAGCTTTGTGTGCTGGGGAACCCAACCCGGCCTCTCTTAAAGCTTCCAACCAAGTTGCCTCAGACCTGATACATAGAACCACCAGCCCATTTGACCTTTATATTGTTACCCTTGGGCAGGTAGAAGTCATGCAGGTTTCAGGTGGCCCTATCATGTGACCAGAGATCAAAGGTCAGCAGCTCCTGAATGTTGGCTGTCAAGGTAGCCCATTCATCACCATCATTATGCACCTGACAAGCCAACAAATGAACCTGGGATAAAATTATTCTCAACCTTCTGCCTCCCGGATTTACACCCGAGAGGTGAGCCAAGCTGTCTCACGTCTTAAGTGGTTCCATGAGCCTGCCAACATCCCTGAAGTAGGGGGAAGGATCTGGGAAGACCTGTTTGGATGCTCTGAACCCTGGAAAGTCACCAGTTGTCTGCTTACCAAGCCCAGTTGCATATCTACAAAAGCTACCCTGTCTCTGGTTTCCTCAGTAATGAGATGAATTCAATGGTCTGTGTGAACACAAAGGCATCCTCTCCCCCCACACACACACCCCTATTACATCCCTGCCTTGGTATCTTTGTGGTCCTTTGGGGCAGGTCTACATGGTGCAGCATTTGTCCTGAATAGCCTGTTCCTAGAAATCACTTATAAAAATTAAGATTCCCGGGACTCTCTTCTGGAGAGTCTGACTTGGGGCTCATGTCCTTGGGGAACTCCTTTTAATAAGACCCCCAAGAGATTCTTTCAGTGTCTGCAGTTTTTAATGGTACAGAGAGCATAAGATTTGCAGTCAGACAATTCTGGCTTTGAATCCAGATTCTGTGATATGTTTGGCTATAGACTCTTGGATTGATTCGTCAGTCTTCTGGGCTTCAGTTTCTTCTTGAGGACAAGAAACAAACAGAAAACGGGTAGGGTATCTGTGCACTTTGCGTATTAGTACTGGCAGCTCTGTATGTTTTCAGTAGAGTGTTTGCTGTTCTTTTGGACTAAAAGTTGTCACTGAAGGAACAGTGGCACTATCTAGAATAACTCTTACTTCTCCCATAGCAACAAAACCCCAGCAAGCCACTATGGGCCATTTTCAGAGCAGCAGGAGTTGGGGATGCTATGAGGTGCATGTAGTGTAATCACCCAGACTGGGGATGGGAAAGAGCTCTGACTGGGGAAGTTCTGGATTAGCCACAGAAGGGTAAGACACTCCTCTAGAGCCTTGCAAAGAGAGGAGGACGCCTTTAGGGCCTATCATGACTAGGAAATGTCACTGTCTTAAAGTGGCAGGAAGCTCTTGCATCCCATCCCTTTACCTCCTGATCTGGACACACTGCATAGGCACCTTTCCCTCTCTGGTAGAACCTCCGCCCCAGCTCCATCCACCAGGAAGACCACCAGCCCCACTCTTCCTAGAATCCCAAAGTTGAAAAGCCCATTGCTCTTTCTCCTTTAAAAACAAAGCAAACATCTTGCTGCTCTGATAAACAGTATATAGTAAGAAAGATGCATCTTGGCTCAAAGTTTCAGAGGTGTCTGCCTATGCTTGGCTAGCCCTGTCCCACCAGGCCTGCAGTGAGGCAGACATCATGGTGGCAGGAACATAATGTAACAGACTGATGGACAGGAAGCCTCCTTCAGCCATTGACAGAACAGTTCGGCAGCATTCCACATTCTCCACCCGCACAGACAGCCCTGTCTGCACTGAGCAGCCTCGCTGGCTCTCAGGCAATGACTACTCGGCATTCGAAGCATCAGCTTGGTATTCAAAAGTGGTTTTGGTATATAAAAGTATTTTTGATATTCAGAAGTGTTTTAAGTATATTTGGTGCTTGGAGCCCTTTTAAAAGCATCCATACAGCCTTGTTTATTAGATTCCTCCTTTGTGAGCTTCAAACATAGTCTAAATACAACTAGGATTTAAGCCCAGGTTTAAGTGGCTATGTTTAAAAAGAACTGACTGCTAAAAAGGTATGCTGAGCTGGAGGAAAGAAAGGTGGCCACTGGGCCACAGCTGGGGCTCATCCCTCACATGAGTGTTGACTTTACAGATCTGAAAACACTGAGGTGACAGCCCAGAGCGGGAGGGTGAAAAACAATGCCTCTCCCTGAAATTCAGTTTGGAGCCACTTCCATGTTAGATAAAGGAGCGATGAAAGACTGTCGTGCTCATATATAAGATCACCTTTACAAAGCAGGCCATCACAGTGTCTGTAACCTAGGGTAGCTCACCGTGTGTTCCATTGTCCATAGTGTCATAAGGGTAGCTCACCGTGTGTTCCATTGTCCATAGTGTCATAAGGGTAGCTCACCGGGTGTTCCATTGTCCATAGTGTCATAAGGGTAGCTCACTGTGTGTACCATTGTCCATAGTGTCATAATAGCAGTAACAGAGATCTACAAGGAGGGTTTGGAGTGCTAAGGCTAAGTGTGTGTTTGGGTACATGTGTATAAATATACATATCATATGCATATGTGTATATATGTGTGTACATGTACATAAGGATACGTATACACATCTATATATGAGAGAAAGAATCTCAGTAACTCAGGCTGGCTTTGAACTCACAATCCTTCTGCTTTTTCTTCTTCATGCTAGAATCATAGACATGCCAGTACCTGTAGAAGTAGTCATGGTTCTTCCAGCCCCATGCTCCCAGAAATAAGACTCAGACTCAAAATATACTTACAAATACCTTGGCCATATAACTAGGCTCTTCTCTGACTAGATCATAACTTACTATAGCCCATTTACTCTAATCTACATTCTGCCATGTAACTGGTTTCCTGTGCTCAGATACCATGTGTCTGTCTCGTCACATCTTCCCTGGCAAATCCCCTATGCCTAGCTCTCTCCCAGAATTCTTTCTGCCTCCTGGATGTCCCACCTATTCTACCCTTTCCTATAGGCCATAAGTCTTTTAATTGGCAGGTGATGTATTCGTACCATACACAAGACATTCTCTCTACAGGCACCGTGCCAGCCTAAGACCGAGATCACTGCAGCCCTGCCTGCACACATGCTCACCACCGAAATAAACCAAAACGAAGCTCAGTGAGGCCATGAAAACAGAACAACGAAATGGCCCGACGTCAGTGGTTTTAAGGTGGACAACATGGAAAGTCCCTTAAACTGTGCATGTGCAGGGACCATGCAGCCATGCTGGATAGAAACGCTGCATCACTCTTATGGCAGATGCGTGGACTCTCATTGCCCAGAGATGCCCAGTCAGGTATTTTCATAGCCACCCTGGTCTCCAGCTCCTCAGAAGCCTCAGGCCTTTGAGGAAGCTGTGGCCGTTTCAGTCAGTGTCTCCTGCTTTCTTCAAGCTGCTCCAGAGACCTGGGCCTTGTGGGTTAGTGGGGCTCTCACAGGGCTGCTTCCCTGAGGCCCCATAAGCCTCGAGGCTGGTGTGTATCATGAGGAAACGGCTGGGATCCTAGAGCTGTCTGTCTCCCTGATAACTTTAGCCAGAGTGACCATCACATTGTCGGTGAGAATCCCAGAGGGGATTCCGACTAGAAAAACACACTTCATTAGTCGTTAGAGACTTTCTGGTTAAAGTTACTAGTTTAAACTTGTCTCCATTTTAGAAGCAGCAATTATTTTTTTTAGAAAAATTTCCAAGTGCTAAGAGCCTTCCTGGATAACATTGCATTATCAGCTGCATTTTAAAACTAGGCCGTGTGCCTTGTGGGAGGTGGGCATGTTGGTGTGATTACACTTGTGTGTGCTTTCCATGCTGTGGAAGGAGGGCCTTCCATGCATGACTTGGTCTCTTCTCCACGTGACCCGCAGAGCGGAGGACCGTGCACTTCATGTAACAGCCGAGAAACCCGGGAATTTGAGATATGTTCTCAAGGTCACCCCGAGGCTATAATGAGACAGGGCATACTGCACTTGAAGGATAAGCAGGTATTTCTGTAGATAACACCAGTAAGAACTTCAAAGTCCTGAGGATGAAAAGAAAGAAAAGTGAGGTTCTTCAGTCATTTGTTATAGCAAGATTCCTAGNAANAAAAAAAAAAAATGTTCACCCCTCTCACTCCCAACACACATACACAGAGAGAGAGAGAGAGAGAGAGAGAGAGAGAGAGAGAGAGAGAGAGAGAGAGAGAGAGAGAGAGAGAGAGAGAGAGATTGAGAGAGAGAGAGAGAGAGTGAGAGTGTTTGACATCTCCTGTAGATCTCAGTTTGGCAAGAATAGCTAAGTAGTTGATGAACAACATCCATTTCCATCAAAATGGAAATCCATGATAAAAACAGGATGTAACACAAAGGGCGGCCAGCTTTTGCTCAGGGTCTGGGCCCACTCAGCCTCTGCCTGCCTCTGGTTAACCTAGGATAAGGCAAACCTCGAGCAAACAGGAATCTAGACACCGGCCCCCACCATCTCTCACAGCTCTCTGCAAGGGTGGTGCGGGGTGCGGGGACCACAGCACTGGGTCCTGGACTTTGAAACAACAGACTGTAGTTCTTTTCCTCGGTGTTTGTTTTCCTCTTTCCCAGTAAAGAGCTCTGGTTTAGTGGTTCATTTTTCTTGCCTCTTCTTGGCTGGTGCTCAATAGTACTTCTCCATAAAGTTCGTGTGTGTCTCTAGCTTGTCCACCTTCATGAGTCTATCAGCAGAAACCCTTTGTCCTGATCCTTTATCATTATCTGGAGAGTATTGGAAATGTTACCTGCCCTCCTCTATTTGTTGCAAAATTTAGGGACAAGGAAGATGACCATATGTGTTTTCTTAAAATCAATGGCCAGCACATTACTGTAAAACCTATTGATTAAAAACACAAAGTATAATGTTGGTCATTTAGTCTGCGAAGTGACACGATAAGGGAAGAAATTTATCCTCTGGCTTTTGCATTAACCTTTATTGACTGCTTGCATACCCATAATTAACACACACTTTAGCTAAAGTGGTTAATTTTAGCATGGTGGCCCATGTTCACTAATGTAGCTGCCATCTTGATCGCCCAGCTGTGAGTGAAGCCCTGGGGGAAATCAGTGAGTTATACCTCAAAGTGGGGGCTGCCTGCCTGCCTGCCTGCTGGACCTCTGGACCAGTCAGCTTCCTGCTCTCTCACTAGGTCATTGATGGAGAACCATCCTGAACAGAAAAGAGCCCCTGAGGGTGGTCCGTTGAGTCATCTAAGTGGAAGCCAAGGGAATGTGGGAAAGAGGGATGAAGGGCTTGTAGATTAGGGGGTGGGGGGTGGGGAGGCTTGTTTGTATTGTTTTTTGTCGTCGTTGTTGTTGTTTTCATTCCCTTGAAGTATTTCAAGAGAGGGGCAGGATTTTCTAAGTCTATCCATGTTTACTTGCTAACGCCAGAAGCATCTGAAAATGGAGTTTTCCCCTTAAGATATGAGATGGAGTTAGAAGCTGCAGCCTCCTTGCTGGGTAGAACAGACAGTAAGAACCGGGAGGAAGCCCGAGTTAGCTAGGGTCTTTCTTTTAGATGGTCTGGAAAGATCATCCGGCTCTGGCCATGAGAACTGGCTTATTTCCTAGCAAAAGCCCTTAAGTTCCTAATTTCAAACACAGAGAGTTTGCGTGAAGGGTGCACAGCATCAGCAGCAACGTGGACGCATGGCGGGATCTTGGCTGAGGTGGGGAGAGCATCGGGTATCACCAGATGCTTTGTGTTGCAAGGAACAAAAACCCTACCTGAGACAATAAAGTCTTGGGAACATGCAGTGTGCAGAGACCCCTGTGAGCCTTCTCCACCAGACAGAATGGTTCGGAACCCTGCCTCTGGTGGCAGGGAAGCAAAATGACCACAGAAGGTCAGGGCTGCACAGAGCAGAGGAGAAAGTATTTTCCCTCAGCCCCTGCTTCATACCTCAGGTTGATTCTAGTCTTGTCCAGATTGAGTTACATGCCTCTCCTAGCCATCCCCTCTCACAGAGAGAAGGTGCTAATCGAGTCACCAGGCTTGGCATCTCTAAAGCAGGTCTGAAGGCACTCAGAGCTCCTCCCTCTCTCAAGGGATGGTGAGGTAAAGGGCATTCATTCTAAAAACAACCCAGCATGGGTTCCTGGGAGTGGCAAGCAGCCACCCCTCGGGAGGCCTGAAGCAGCACCCTTCTGAATGTGTGCTGGTAGCTGCTGGTCCTTCCGAGTCTGTGCCCTAGAGCCGGCCCCTGGAAACTTGCAGCAGCTTGACTGGGTATCACAGGCTGTTTAACTCAAGTCACAGAGAACTGTGCCAGGACTGCTGGGCTTCCCCTAGAGAGCCACAGTGTGACACGCAGGACTCTGATGGCATCTCTTGTCCCTCACTGGCTCTCATGGTGGCAGTAATGATAGTGGTAATATTTAATAGTTACTGATCCGTATGCTGGATGGTCCTCCAAACACTATCTCTGTTCATTCATTAATCACAGCAAACCAAAGTCAGAATGTTATTACTGTGTGTGTGCACGCACACACGCACACACACACACACAGAGAGAGAGATATAAAACAACAACAACCTATAGGGAATATTTTCCCAGATTCCTCAGGCATGCCTGAAATAGTGGTTATTAATAATAATAATGATAATTGATAATAATAATACAGTAACTATTTTCTGGGCATATATGCCTAGGATAGTTAATTTAAAGGTAAGCACAGAAAAAGATGAGCACCAATAACTAATAAAACAGAAGCATTGTAGCAGTAGCTGCAATAGAAATGAGATGAATCTTGAGTTGTCTTTCTCAAAATACCTTCCGCTCCAGTCACCCTGAGGGTGGCAGTGTGAGGTGTCTACAGTGACGAGCCAGGCTAAGGTGGGTGATACTGACATGATGCTTTGGTGCGGCCTCAGGCCACTGTTGACCTTCTGACATTATGTAAGGAGGATTGTCTGCCCTCTGTGACTCCACATCATGACAGTGTGGGCCAGGTGGACTGTACAGTGTACTTGCATGATTACGAGGGACACAGGTACACACATGCACACATACACAGCTCCAAGCCTGCCAAGGTCTGTAAGAAACCAGGTGGGTGAGCCACCCTTGCTGAGAACAGCGGCAGCGAGCTGGGAAGCAGCTTGCCCAGAGCATGGCCAGCGAGTGGCCTGAGATGCTGGCACGGGCTGGTATGCACACAGCCCTGCCATGGGGCTGAATATTTTTAATACTTTCTCAAAGCGAGGAGGCCAAACCATTTGACAGCTGAGAAAGCATCTCTATTGACTTTTTACAAACCTTATGATATTCTAGGTGGATCGACACTTATCACAGGCCTTTAATCTGCCAAGCAGGATAATATGTGCACGGATAATTTATCCACTGTGAGATTGAAATGCTCAATTTGGAATAACTTTCCCTACCCAGTAAATTGAGCATTACTGTGCGATTCTGAGGCCGAGAGAAAGCACAATTTAAAAAGCTTTGCTGGGTCCCTTCGTAATTAGTCGCAGCTTCCCTTGAATATTAACTCCCCCCTCGTCTTTTTCAAGTGATTTAGAGACTCTCAGGAGCTGCAGAGACCCACCCTGAGAAGGGTGACAGCAAGCAACGGAGTCTCCAGCACCCATTGTGAAGTAGGCTGCAGAGATGCCCTCTGCCCCTCCACGCCACATGTGCTTATCAGCACAAACAGTTGAATATTTATGCTAAGAGGATTGTCAGAATCTGCTTCTGTTGCTTTAATTCTTGTTTTAAATAAATAATGAGAACGTTTAAACACATTACTCTTCTTGGGGCCCCGAGGTCAGCTAATCTTATTATTTATGAAGTGGTGTGCTACATAATAGTACTTAGTGCATGTTAACAGACGCTATTATCAGGGTCTGATGCAGAGAGCAGAAGATATATTGGAATGTTACGTGTAATGTACGACGGATTGAGTGCATAGGATGCCGGTATAGCAATTAACCACATGCGAAAATAGGTGTAAAGCTGAAGTATGCTTTCCCCTGGGAGTCTCCTCACCATTAATAATCCCCTAGAGAAGACACGTCTTTCCATGAGCATCTTACCCAGTCCTAGGACTTGGGGTGGGCGTGGCCACTCCAGCTAACAAGGAGGGGGAGGGCGGGGACAGGGGCACTGGCACAGCTGTTGGAAACACAGGTTTGGTGCATGCGCTCTGCCTGTAAGAAATCATTTGTTACTTACTACATGCGTGTCTTTTTTTCCATGACCCTCATTTTTTCAGATAACTAGAGCTGAAGCCAAAGCATTTTCCAAGCCCAATTTTAGATGCGCTCGGCTCTCCAAGAGGGTGGCGCCTCCGAGATGTGAGGATGTTACCCCAACTTTTTCCTACCAGGCTATAATTTAGCTGCATATGATAATTAATTTCTCTACTATTGATGAATAATCCATTTAATAAAAACCGTGATTTAAGTGTTTTCCTTGGGGACTAACTCTTGCTAGCCTCTTAATTTAATTTTGTGGAAGTTTCTCCACCTATTCATCAGTGGAAATGATTATTAACCTCTATTTGCATATATCCTTATGAACCTCTCTCTCCTTGGAGTGTCTTTTCTCTGAGCCCAGCAAGCTGGGACACTTGTAAATCTCCAGGATCCCCAAAGTCAATCCTGGGCTGTAATATTGTTTAATCTATTCTTGGACGTTTTAATGCAGTAAATTCAATTTAATCTTTCCCAGTAATCTAGTAATACATCGAAATCCCACAAACATTTAAATCTGATAATGGCTTAATCACACACTTTAAATAACTGTTGAGATAATGAAAAAATAATTCACCATTTTAAAGGCAGAGTAACTCAATTTCCCTGGTGATTGGCTTTCCTGAAGCCACTGGAGATAATACAAATCTGGGAATTGGAAAAACTTGAAGCTGCAGCCCTCGGCGGGAGAGACGGGTTTTTCCTGAGAAGTGTGAGCTTTCTGCCTCACAGCCCTGCTCGCTCTTCACATTCACCTTCACAGCTACGACTGTGCACTAGCCAGGGCCGTTCTGCACATTTCCCAGAAGCCTGGTGCTTCCAGAACTCCCCCAGTGCACTGACTGCCTGCTGCTCTTCTTCTCCTAGGTGCCAGTCCCGAGTCGTCCGGACTTTACCAGCACAGCAGAAACCAGACTGCCGGCCATATTGGGAGAAGGATGACCCTTCCATGCCTCTGCCCTTTGACCTCACAGACGTGGTTTCCGAGCTCAGGGGCCTGCTTCTGGAAGCAAGATCCTAGAGGAAGCACAAGGCTTAGGTGGAGAAGGAAAAGATATCCTTGACTTTCTTCCTCAAACCTTGGACAAGGGTAGTGTAGACTCCTCTCAACCCAGAGGTTATAGGACTGGGATCCAATTCAAAACAGCTAGAGAACAAAGCCCACAGATTCTGAAGTGTTGAAAAGTTACTGTGTTTTAGTCTGACTTGGTGTTAAATTAGAGCACACCTCCCCCCCCCCAAATATTCTTCACTCATTCCCCCACCACCTCCTTGGAGCCCCTTTGTCTCCCAAGGCAGCAAGCAGTAGGGATGGGCTGAGCCTGTGACAAGCCTCACCTACTCTCCTCTTTGGCTGGCCACCTCAGAGACCCGGAAGTAGGCCTAGCCATAGGATGACAGAACTAGAGACATGCATCCCTTCTCACCGTGGCTTCTACTGGTTAGACCATCCAAGATGGCAGCCAGTGTCTTACCGTGGCTGCACAGACATAAATTCAGCTCAGTTGTCCTTAAAACTCCATTCTTCAGTTGCCCTGGTGCATGCCGGTGACTGCTGATTTAGGTGTTTATGTGTTTCACATCTGTGAGCCAGCCTTCCTTCTCCCGGCATTCTATAGTGGCTAAAACAGGGAGTAAAGCAATGAAACACAGTCACCGAGGTCACCTCTTCCCTCCTCTGAGAGGGAGGGGCCACGAGCCCTGTGCACCGTACACAGGAAGAGAACGGAGCCACAAGGAGACAGCCACACCCTGTCTTTGTGAGGCTTCCCTGATCCAGTGACAGAGGCAGCCCTGTGACCACTGTTCGGTGAAGCTGGTGTTTCTCCTAGAATTCCCCACTCATAGATACTGACAGGTAGTATGGGGGCTTGAAGCACCCAGTTCCCAACCCCGTGACGCCAGAGCATCAGAGAGAGCATGGACTCCGATTTCAAAGTGCCAGGAGTAAGACCCACCGCAGCACTCACTCCGTGACCTTTGCATGTCCTTGGGTCTCAGTTTTCTCATCTGTATAGTGGGAGGTGCCCAAAATACCAACTCCTAACATGGAAATGACGTGATATGACAGAGCTACAGACCTAGAGCGATTTCCAGCATACCACTAAATACCCGACCCAGTCCAGTGTCATTATGTGAGCTGACCTGGGCGAAGCCATCTTCTTCCCCCAGTCTGCAGTCCTTTGCCGTCTTGTGTCTCTTGTGTCTCGTGGCCCACATCTTTCTCTGGTGACCTGAGGCCTTTTGGTGGCTGAAATGTTGAAAACAGTTAGCCCATGATTCCCTTGTACTGGCCAAGACCTGCAATCGGAAGGACACAACACAGTCGTGGTTTTTGCTGCGTCCAGAATTCCATTTAAGGTGCCTTCCTGCCTAGAGTCTGCCACAGAAGCTGCACTCCACAAGCCCAAGGGTTTCCTGGCGCAGGGACCCAAGGCTCTCACTCCACAAGCCTGAGGGTTTCCTGGTGCAGGGACCCAAGGCTCTCAGACCCTGCCTTGCTCCCTTTGTCTCTGAGCCAGGACTTCCTCATCTGTAGAGAGGCGAGGCCCATTCTCACAGGGTAAAATGGAACACCAAGTGACAGTATAGGCGGCTTCATGTGTCACAGGCTGGCCCATCACCCCCATCCCCAGCCATCTGGCTCTGTGGCTTATTTGACCCCGTGATATTTCTTTGTTCTATTTAATTGGGTGCCAAAATTAACAATTGGGAGTTTCCACGTAAAATAAAAATGTCTGCATTCTCTTTAGAAGCCAGAATACCTGTGAGCCCCTGGGTCTCCATGGCAGTGGCTTGGCAGTGCCTGTGATCTTTGTGCTCTGTTGTGACCCTGTTGCTCCCTGTCACCGTTTTGTAAGCCTGCGCCCCAACAGCGCTTTCTAGACCTGCTTGCTCGCATCCTGTAGTAGAAGGCAGTAGCATCGCGTGCTCAGTCCCTGCCCCTCCCGCTGACCTGTGTGCGTGGTCTGCGTGTACTGCTGTGCTGTGTGCATCCGTTCATACACAATAAAGAGATGAGAAGCCAAAGAGCGTCCGCGCTTTTCTCCGTACCTGCCAGTGTGGAGCTGGCCTGGCCGGGTGGGTGAAGGTGGTTCTCAAACCGTCCATGTACTTACCCGCATCCTACTGGCCTTTCAGGACTGACAGGGTGCAGATCACTTGAGGAAAGATGCATTACACCGGGGGTGGGGGTGGGGGGTCGGGGACTTATGGCCTTCCTCTCTCCAGACTCCAGCAGTGTATCTTCCTTTCTCGGGTCTCTATGAAGACCTAGGTCAGACACCGACAATCTCTGTCTGCCAGGGTACAGAGTGACCACTTAGGGATATATACTGTCCTGGGGAGATGGTCAGGAAACCCAAACTCTGACAGTAGATGCTTGTGATGGGAAGGAAGCAACTAGGTAGGCATGGAGGGGAACTTGTGACCAGTAACAGAAGAGAACTGGTAAGTTCTCCAGGACTGGGAGGGAAGATCTTTCCAGAAGGGATAGCAGTCACGAAGACTCCGGTGCTGGGTGGCTTCAAAACAAAAAAAGGAGAGGGGTTCCGTGGCCCAGGCAGAGAAAAGACAATGAGAGTCCCACCATCCCTGCTACAGCGGAGATGGAAGCCACGTTCTCTGGGCAACATGGGGGACTTCCCGCAGGGGCAGGTAGGGACCGCTCGATGAGATAGATTGTCTCTGCTTTCAGGCATCGCTATGACCGACGCCTGGGTCCTAAGGGTCCTGGGGAGGAACAGGCTCAGTTCCAGGGAGAATCTTGGCAGCCAGAAATTCCATGTGGTGGGGAGGACACAGACAGACACCTCCAGGCTGCAGAGTCCACGCCAAGTGGCACCCGCAACAGCCCCATCCATTCCTGTCCTAACCGGCAGCCCCCTGCCTGACAAGAGTTTTCTAGACAAGAAGAAGTGGGGTCATGGCATGGCTTGTGACACAATTTTAGTAATAAGCTTCTAAATCCATCACTAAGTGAATGGAGGGGTGCCAGGGGAGAGATTGCATGAGCCCTGCCTAATGCCGTGGTGCCGGCTTTGTGTGCGTTTCCAGGGACGGTATTTTCCAGTGCAACTTTTTTTTTTTTTTTCCCTGCTCTAGTTAAGGCTGATTTTACCATTGGGCAAATTGCATATAGTTGGATCCATGCCACGCTAAATACTGTTTATTCTGTGGATCTGTCAGAGGCCAGTGCATGGAAGACAAGGGGATTCTGATTTGAAAAGGCAATTCTCATCCAAACAGGTTCAGATGGAGCGAAGCGGCGTGGATTAAAAGGCGCTGAAGTGGTAATGCCGCTTATCCAGTTTGCCTTTGTTACTCTGTGATTAAATGGTATTTTTAATTAAGTTTCATTGGGAGCCATAGGTATCGAGGTGGTGAAATCAATTTGACAACCATAAAGAGGGAGGAAGGCGCGGGCGGGTTGTAATGACGGCCACGGAGACTGCTGGGAGAGCCACAGAGAGTTCGCAGCTCGGAGAGGAAGCAGGCAGCTGTAATGACTTCTGAAAGGGGACCAGAGCACCCAGGCCTGGGTTTGGGGGCTGTTCTCAGGGGTTGTCAGCAAAAGGAATACTCTTGCTCCCCTGAGACACCCAGATAGATTCAGATAGACCCCAGAGTGTGCTGGCGAGTCCAGGGAAGAGGCCGGGGAGCCCATTTCTGGTTTTGTTGTGTGTACAGTGATAGGGTAGAATGGCCTCCCAAGGCCCAAGCAGGCACATCCATAATCCTCTCTTTTCTTACCTCATGGTTCACTTTCCCCTCAGAACCTTTCCAGCACAGGTTCTTTCTGTTGTCTAGCCTAAATCTTCCTACACCAGAAGCTAGTTTCCCTCCCACACATCCACGTCTGATTTTCCGAGACCTCTGATTGGCAGTAGAGACTTCTGGGTGTGCAGACTTTCTGGGTCTGTGCTAGTTGTGTACGTGTGACCCTAAGGCCACCTACCCCTTTCACTTCTCTTCCTGTGTCTACCATACGGAAGGTGTAGTGATGTGACTGTTGCCTGAGCCAGTCGTGTATATTCGGCAGGTTCACATGCTGGTACAGTGAGTGCCACAGGCAGTGCCTGGTCCACTTAAGTCTTCAGGAAGTACCAGCGAACATGGACCCAGTTCCCCAACGTCAGAGTTCTCGATTTATGTCCCAGGCAAACGGCTGAGTTCTCTGAGATTGACACAGTGGGGGAAGATGAAGGTGTGAGCTAACTCTTGGCTGTGCCCCACCGATGATACAGACACGCATGGTCAGTGAGCCCCTTAGTATCTCAGTGATCACTCAGTGCTTGTCAGCCACTATAATCAGTGACACCCCAACCAAAATATTCAACAGTCACCAAGAAAGAGAAGCAGTTAGCTGCAGTTTGCTTCAGGAGAGGATGCCAACACATATTTATCCCGATCGCTCTCCATGGCTCCTTTTTTTTTTTTTTTTTTTCTCGGCAGATGGCCTGGAACTCCTTATAAATGAGACAGTATGAAAAATGATTCCTTCATACTGCCATTACTGAAGCAGGATTAGGTCACCCCTGGCAATTTCAGATTTGCTTAAAAACACTCCTGCCTCACCTTCTAATGGATGGCCTGTAAACAACAATTGTTTATTGACTCTGATGCCTAAGGACGAGGGTCAGCCCGCTTTGGGGGGAGGGAAGCGTTAATTAACTCCCACCACTAGACCCTCTACTTCTTTTCCAATGATGTGCAGTGCCTGACTTGGTCCTCATTTCCTTTTTCATCAGTCCTGAAGGAACCGAGGTGAATGAGCTCCCCTGCCCATGGGTGTCGGGCTAAATGGATCACAGCAGATACAGATCCGTTTGCCTGTCTGCACTTGCCTTTACATGAAATTCATCAATTTTACAAAAGCTACTGACTAACCCCGGCACGGATACAAACGAAGGGCTTTCAGCCTGGGCTTTCTCTTCGTTTCTAACTTGCAGAAGTGGTAGGTAGCTTGCTGGCCTTAGACCAGCGCAAGGCCACTTTATGTGAATGCTTAAGAAGAGGGGAATGCTACCAACACATATTTATCCCAACTGCTCTTCAGGGCTTCTTTTTTATTCCCCTCAAGTGCAGTGGTTCTAAACCAAGCCCTTGGACCATCTGGCACTATCTTTGGTGGCACATTAAGATCACCAGTGGGGCTGGAGAGGTACCTCGATGACAAAGCACTTGCCTAGCACATGGGGACCCTGGGTTTCATTCATAGTCCTGTAAACGTTTAAAGGAGGGGGGTGGATTTCAACAACCATCACTCCCTTCATTATACCAGTATTGAAGTGACCCCCCTGATCCTTCTAAATACAAGAACATCCTAAACCAGACAGATCCTCAGAGCTCACCGATCCCAGAGCTCTCTGTGTGATTCCCTCCTCTCAACCAAGATATCATCAATTCCCAAGCCCATGCAGATCCATAGAGAGTGTTGCTAAGTGCCCAGGAACATTTCCGACTTCTGACCAGGCAATGCAGTGACACGTGGCTCGCTCTGGAAGCTTCAGCAGCAGCATGTCCCCAAACAGCCATGAGGAGTACGCTGAGGGCTACTCTTGCTGTTTGGTTTGTTTGTTTGTTTGTTTTTCAGAGTCTGTATACCCTGTGGCAATACCAAAGCTGAGCCCAGATGCATTTCCGTTCTTCATCAAGTTATCCTAGAGCCTCAGACACTTCGGGGGAAGATGAAGGTGCCGCCATTTCTTCTTGGCAAGATGGCTATCCCCACACCTGACCCCAGCTTTCCTTTCAAATAAAGGAAGAAGAAGAAGCAACGTCCAAACCCCATCATGGATGAAGAGTTTTCTCAGAGCAGCGAAAGCTACAGCTGACAACTCACCGCTGGGCCCCTCCCTCCTTTTCTCTCCCACCCCCAACTGTTCTGACAGTGGGTTGCCCTTGATTGCAGTGATTAGAGCCGGGATGGGGGTGGGGATGGGGAGCGGGGCAGGCCAGGTATATAGGATTCCCACTGTCCCCTCTACAACTCCTGACCAGGGTCAGGGCTGCGAGCACGAGGCATCCCAGCGACTATCGGAACAATCAGCCATGTTTACCATGGATGCTTAGTTTTCTTTTTGCAAAAATCAAAACAGAGTTTAGTAGGCAGTGTATTTCATACATGCCCCTTGATCAGTGCAGTGACCTGTCAGAAGCCATTAAAGCCCCCGTTAGCTCGAATGCATTCAAAGCTAAGTGATTGGATCCTTTAAAGGCCACAGTGATTGTTTTTAATATACCATCCATTGATTTCCCCCCGCCGACGAGCAGCAGCGTAAGTTTGAAACTAACTGTGTATGACTCCGGCCCCATTTGCTGTCTCCAGCCCTCTGTGGGAAGCTTGCTTTCATTTGACCAGAAAAGCACTGGGTACAGTTTCCAAAGCCCTCTGCCCCCCCCCCCCGCCCCCGTGGAGTTTCAGACAGTTAGCCTGGGTGGGGTTGTTACTTTTTACATATTCCCCGAGCCATCTCCCATTTCTTTGTCCCCACTGAGTGAGCTGTGCCTGCAGAGGGGAGGAGCTTTCCCACCAAGGCAAGGGAGGAACTCTTTCTGAAGCATGAAGCCCAGCAGAGGCCAGCATAGAAGTGACTCTGTCTGCAGGCACTGCCGGTGGAAACCTATGCCCTGACCGCGTGGACTCGTGACTGTGCCACAGATCCCCTCGATCTGCCTGTCTGTGGAGGGTAAGGGAGCCGACACAGCACCCTAATTAGCACCATGCTGCCAGCTTCGCCAGTGCTGCCAGTCCTTTCTGCCCTAATACTGCAGAGCCACCTAACAGATGCTCGTTGGCTCCTTCTTCAACACAAGAACAGCGAGAGCCCAAGACCGTCCCAAAGAGCCTTTCTGTTTTCTGCCCTTTGCCTTTGACACAGGGTCCTGAGAATGGGGGAGGGGGGGAGCAGCTTGGGTGAAGAGAATCCTCACCCTATTTGCAAAGGCATGTATCCCAGGCAGACATATTTCTGTATCATACCCATTTAACAGATGGGGCAAATGAAGCCCAGATGGGATTGATTGGTTTATAAAAGGTGAATGGTGTAAATTGGGCTTCAAGTTTCTAGTGTCTAGTGGAATTTGGGAACAACACGTAAGAAGTCACCCTCCTCCATCAACATGTATTCTGTTGAAGACAATGATTCTGGATCCCGTACTGAAGTGGCCTCCTTTTCCTCCCAACTCTAGCTCAGAAAGAAGCAGTTTTGTCAGCCTGGAAAACAATTTGTGTGTCGTTAATCGCTTTTTCCTTAGCCACAAATGCCTGTGGGACTTGGGTAAGATTCACTGTCTGTGTGGGCCACTGAGATGTATGTTCATGATTCGGGATATGAGAGTCAGAGAAGCCAGGCTGATCATTCAGAATGACAGAGCTGAGCCTAGTGACCCAGGCCTGACATCTCTGCTAGTCAGCGGGGATGGACGAACGTGCAAGGCCTACCTACCCCACAGAGTGACAAGGCCAGCCTCAGAAACTACAAAACAGACCCTGTCTCAAAATAGTACATTGAAAAATAAAGAGAAGAGGAGAGGAGAGGGGAGGGGAGGAGAGGGGAGGAGAAGGGAGGAGAGAAGAAAAGGGGAGGGGAAGGGGAAAAGAGGAGAGGGGAAGAGGGGAGAAAGGGAAGAGGAGGGAAAGGGAAGAGAGGGGAGGGGAGGGGAAGATGGAAGAGAAGGGGAAGGGAGGGAAGGAAAGGGGAGGGGAGGGAGGGGAGGGGAGGGAGAGGGAAGGAGGCTGGAGATGTGCTCACTGGAAGGCAGCTTGCCTAGCATACACAGGGCCCTAGGTTTGACTCCCAGTCCCACCGCAGTGATGGCTGGCAGAGCAAGGAAAAGAGGTAACAAGTGTAATCTCCAGCAGGAGTCAGCAAAGCACGGCTCTCAGCCACGCCCAACTCAAGAGTGTTCAGATCAAATAAAACTTTATTAAGAAACCGAGTGTTTGCAAACTGTCTATGACTGTCTTCTCTCCATCACAGCAGAGCTCAGTGGGTGGGACCCAAGATCCCCACACATGGTCAGTACAGGTCTAGAAAAGACAGCACTCACCAAGGACCAGTTCGGTAGACTGTTGGGTCATTGGGGCCGTGTGTATTAAGGGATTAACATTATGCCCAGATCTTGGGAACTGCTCTGTGCATGTAGATGATGATGATATATTCATAGTAGCGTCACCAAAATACTCACCCCAAGAAAACGGGGGGGGGGAGGGGCGGAGAGCAATGAAGAACAGACAAGGGGGAGAGCAAGAGAGGGCTGCATCTGAATCAAAATGAACTGAGCTAGGAAGGGAGGTACCAGGAGAGGTCACACCAAGAGGACAAAGAGTTGTTCTGGCTTTCTGTACCACATAGCTCATCCCCACCGATCTGCAGACAAGCAGGCTGAGCCTGGCCTTCGGAGCAGGGCCAAGGAAAGACTGTTCCCCATGGTCCTGAGCCCCTGTTCTCCGTGGTCCTGAGTCCCTGTTCCCCCTGGTCCTGAGCCCCTGTTCTCCGTGGTCCTGAGCCCCAGTTCCCCGTGGCCCTGAGCCCCTGTTCCCCGTGGTCCTGAGCCCCTGTTC
>NC_034609.1:15956485-15964023 GCF_900095145.1 Mus pahari
CCGTGGTCCTGAGCCCCTGTTCCCCGTGGTCCTGAGCCCCTGGTTGTCAGAGCTCAGGTGATGGTTAATGCTTCCTTGGGAGAGGCGGTTATCTCACTCTGGAATGTTCTGGAGTGCAGGGTGTACCTGTGTTTTGTGGCATCAAGGGCTGACTGACTGTGCTGTTGGAAAGGGTGGTAACACACCGCCGCTACTTTGTTGTGTTATTCTGGAGGAGAATGCTGTCATGGGTTTCTTTGTTTGTTTTTCATTTGAGAGGTGCACTTGCTCTGTAGCCCAAACTAGCTCTGAGCTCAGGATCCTTCTGCCTGGGCCTCCTGAGTGTGGGGTTACAGCATACTACATCTGATGTATGCCTGCTTCTACCTCCCAGCTGGACATACTATTCAGGAGCCCTTCCTCCTCCTCCTTCTCCTCCTCCTCCTCATCTTCCTTCTCCTCTTCCCCTCCTTCTCCTTCTTCTTCCTTCTCCTTCTCCTCCCCCTCCTCTTCTTCTATTTGTTGAGACTGTAACATAATTACATCATTTTTCCTTTCCTTTCCTCCTTCCAAGCACCCCCATACCCCTCCTTGCTCTTTCTCTTTTTTCCATCAGTTATTATTATATGCCTCTATGCATGTGTATATACATACATATGTATTCCAAAAATATGGCACACACATACAGTTGCACCAATGTGACTGCCTAAACACAATCTGAACACAGACCACACAGATACATTAAGGCAGACAGGCAAAACCCAAGAAGCCTTATCCAGTACCGGTGGTCAGCCCCCAAGGCCTCCAGCTTTTAGACGTAGATTTAGAAATTCCAAATTGCTGGACTGCACCACAGCGCCGTAAGACGAGCCTCACTCTCTGCTGCCCTATTCTTGCCGTCATGGTGCGCTGTGTGCTGTTCTTTGGTCTCTTTGATGACGCAGGCTTTCTGAGGTTGCTTTGCCTGCCTTCCACCATGTCTCTCTCTTCACTGCAACTTTGGAGTCCCCTGGAAGCCACCATGTTGACCATTTCCATTCTTCTTGTCAAAGTGTTTATGAACACATGACATGCCAAGTGTTGACCTTCATGTTAAGTTATCAAATACTAGAAGACAAGCTTAAAGAGCCAAATATTTGCTTCTGTTTGATCCCATCTCACACTAATGCCTCATCTCATATCCAAAAAGCCTTTCAACATTCCCAGGAGGCCTTTGTGTGATAGCTAAAAGGTGCTCAATAAATAATTGTTGGCTCAATAAATAGTTGATGGTACAAAACTAACCTGGCTGTTCCCTAACCTGGCCCTGCCTTTCTATTACTGTTTTCTGTCTGTGTCCTACAGGGCCTCAGAAATCAGCCCCCATCCTTTCTCCATCCCTGAAACACACCCCTTACCTTGACTCCCATGACACCTGCTTTGCCCCATATCCCACATTGCCCCTTGCCTCTGACATAAGGCCAGGAAAGATGGCCGTGATCATAGCAGACCCTTGGTAGTGGGTAAGAAAATAAGAACAGGTAGGGCATTTGTGGTCAACATAGTTATGAACAGTGGCTAAGAAGGTACCAAGACAAGAGCCCTGGAGAGTGAACCAATGGTCAGGGCATAGAGGCCTACAGAATGCCTTAGTTGGATCTTTAATTAAAGGGGTCAAGGAAGCACCCCAGGAAGGAATGTACAAGGGCCTGTTGTTGAATGGAAGCTCGGTCATCTCACTGTAGATCCGCCCTGCACTAATGTACCTGTCTCCATAGCACGGCAGGATGGTCCAGTGGTATTCCTGTTATATGGACCCCCACACACAGCAAAGCTCCAGAGATAAAACCCCCGAACTGCTTTAGCCAGGGGAGGCAGACAGAGGCGTGGGAAAGCCCAGTGTCACTGCTGGGCTTGTTGGACTTAAGATGGTCAAGACTGACTTCAGACCCCACTGAGTCACCAGGCCATTAGGTAGTGGAACCACACACTGGGAATATTTAACTGGAGAATTGGGTTGCCTGTGCTCGGCAAACACACAGAAAAGAGGCAAACAACATAAGCTCGCCATCCACATGTTACACCCAGAGAGCTTGGGGACACCGATTGGAGCTTAGGGACACGGTGGGACACGGTGGAGGGCACGGATCTACAGTGGCACAGGTAGCAGAGCCATAGAGGCAGACAGAACCACTCGGCAGTTCTTTGGTGCTATGGAGACAGCCACATCGGCACAGGGCAGACCCACAGCACCATGTGTCTTTGGAGCACAGACAGGCATGGTATGTCTCATCTGTTAGGCACCATCTACTCTGCTCTGGGTGAGCCGCTCCCCAGACGTTATGCCAGAGAAGATCAGCAGGGAGCCCCTAAGCAGGAAAAAGCATCATGCCTGTTAGCCACCAGCACAGATTCAAACTCTCTTGAGAGATGGCCCAGTGGTTAAAAGTACTGGCTGCTTTTCCAGAGGGCCTGGATTGAATTCCCAGCATCTTCATGGTGGCTCACAACTGTCTGTAACTTCAGTCAAGGGGATCAAATGCCCTCTTCTGGCCTTAGTAGGCACCAGGCACACATGAGGTACACAGACATGCGTGCAGCTGAAACATCTGTTCACATAAAATAACAATTAAAAAGAGATGAAGTGCCAGGCAGTGATAGTGCACACCTTTAATCCCAGCACTGGGGAGGTAGAGGCAGGCAGATTTCTGAGTTCGAGGCCAGCCTGGTCTACAGAGTGAGTTCCAGGACAGCCAGGGCTACACAGAGAAACCCTATCTCAGGGGGAGAGAGAGAGAGAGAGAGAGAGAGAGAGAGAGAGAGAGAGAGAGAGAGAGAGAGAGAGAGAGAGAGAGAGAGGAAGTATCTGAGATGTCACCAGACACCTGCAATGGTGGTAATCATTTTAGCCAGTGACAACAGTGCATCTGGTGCAGTGTAGAGTGTTGGGCCTCCTGTGAGGCTAGTGAGACGAGTCAATGACATAGCTGCTTTCACAAGGTAGGTAGACCATTTCTCTCTCTCTCTCTCTCTCTCTCTCTCTCTCTCTCTCTCTCTCTCTCTCTCTTTAAAATTATTTATTTGTAGTGATGGGGAACCTCCCCAGCCTCGTGCACACTAGGCAGGCACTTGACCTCAGCTGTATCCCTACCCCTTTAACTTCCTATACAACTTGACCCAGTGCCCTGGCAAGACCCCTACTGCACAGTGGCGAGATGGTTGCATATGGAGTTCCACACAAAGCATTTCAGGGGCCCTGTTACAAGTCCATGTGCAGCGGTACTCTGCGGGCAACTTGGCCAACCTCTCAGTTCCCTGGTCTCCTTCTACAAAATGGGGCTGCTCACAGCACCAACAGCACAAAGTTGCTTGAGGGGAAAATCCACACAAGTCAGCAAGATCCATGGCAACTGCCCGGGAGAGTGGACTGTTGCTACGGGACAGTACCCTGGCTCTTTGATGCTCAGTACTCAGTTTCTGTGGTGCTGGGTGGTAGCTGAGGGGTAGGACAGCTTCTGTCTGTGTGTGATTGTATAAAAGAAGGTGAGTTTTGGCCCCAGAAAGCGCTCCAGTCTTCCCAGAGCTCCCAGTCCTCTCAGAGCCAAGCCTTGGTCCTGGAGGAGCGGCCGCATCATCAGGGATCGTTCAAGGTATAGCAGACAAGTGAAGGGACTCAGGTTCTTTTCTTTATTCATAATATTTATTTGTTTGTTTCATGTGGATGAATGTTTCGCTCACTTGCATGTATGTGTATCGTGCGTGCGCACACACGAGCGTGTGTGTTGGATCCCTTGAAACTGGGGCTTTCAGTGTTTGTGAGCCGTGGTGTGCATGCTGGGAATTGAACCTAAGTCCTGTGCATGAACAAGTGCTTTTAACTGCTGAGTCATCTCTCTAGCCCTAGGAGGCTGGTTCTTAAATATTCTAGAAGCTATCAAAAGTTGGTTTTAGAGTAAAGTGGAAGGATAGGCTCACTCCCAAATTTAGAAAGAGTATTTTTTTTTTTTTCCTGTTAAGAGCTCTGGCCGCTCTGGCTTCTCCTTCCGCAGTCCTCTCCCCCTCCCCTAGCACTCCTCTGCCAGGTGCTCCCCTACTGCAAGGCCTGTGCTCCAGTCTGCTGGCACTTGCTCTTCCCTGCCCATGCCGACTGCTGGCCAGGTCTGCCAGCTAGCACCTCAGCTCTTTCTTTCACTGCTTTCTTCACTGCCCTCTATACAATTGAAATTTAGGGTAAACTTAGGGTTCAACATTAACCTCCAAATAACATCTGCAGTGGCAACTTTATTGGGACATTATTTATACGTCAAAGCCAAAATAAGAGTTTTCAGATTGTCTTTAAATGTTGCCTCAGGCTTTTTTCTTGTTTTGGTTTGCTTTTGTTTTTGTTTTTGTTTTTGTTTTGTTTTTTTTAATGTGTCCTGTGGCTTCTAGAGGGATTGTCTTGATTCTCCATTGTGACATCTCTGGTCTCAGAACACTGTCTCAGGACAGCCTGTGCCCAGCCACTTTAATTGGTCCTCTTTGATTCTTCCTGTCGTTGTGACACAGTAGGTAATGACATACCTTAAAATCAAAGGGATCTCCGAGTTGATGAAATAGAGCTTCCGTCGTTCCTATAATCATTTATTCTAAAGAGTCTCAAGCCCACCTTTCTGCCGGGAGTGCTGACAAAATGTGCCAGAACTGACTACTTCCTGGACTCCTCGTAGCGTCAGTCAAGTCACCAGAGTGCGGGCCTGGGATGCAGTGGGGAAGAAGGGTTGTCACAAGTTTTAACTGTTACTGTTCTCTTTAGAATCTCCCCCCCCCCCCTTCTTGTTTCTGGTTTTCAGGTAGCTGCTGGGGAAGTTCTCTTCTTTTGAGAAGGTTAAAAAAAAAACCATTGTACTGCAGTGTCTTTGAGAGCTGCAGAGTAAGTTCAGGGCTTGCTGACTGCCACTGGCAGTTTGCATTTAAGCAAGCATGACTTTGATTTAAGAAGCCGACTCAGTGGGTAATCTATCCACGGCAGGAGGTGATGTATACACACCGTTTCCACCAGACACACCAAGTTCCTCCGAGATGTGTTTATTTCTGAGTAGCTATGTACTTAATAAATAACGCGTTTCAGTGGGCATTATTTTCATTTTGGTGTTTAATACCTCCGCAGTCTGTCTCGGATTCCGGGTTGAATGGCACCTCGTAAATTACAAGCTGATATTAGCCGCTCCCTCCTTGCATCTTAATTATTGGGTTGAAAAGAAAGAGCAGGCTTTTATAAGCATTCATATTTTCTGTTTACAAGGCTTTTACTGACGTCTAATAAATTTAATTACCTCTAATAAGAAGAGGAAATGAAGTTCTATTTAGCAAATTCATAGCTTTGAAACGCATCTTGTAGTTTTACGAGGACCACAAGCTCCAAGAAAGTGAGAGCTATTTAGGGACTGCTGCCGGGTTCAGCTAACTGCAAAACTGGTCAATTATTTTTGTTTCCTTTTTATTGCTCAACCTCCAGGGTAAACTGGGGGCTATCCGAGGAGGCCGCCTCTCAGGAACTCTAAGCTTTGCATCCATACCCCACAGGGCTAGAGCACAGTCCTGGATTAAAGGGGCAATTTTCAAACATAATTTTGACCGTGTCTTGACCTATTTCCTTTTGAGAGCTGGTCCTTCAGGCTGCCTGTGTTCTTCCTGTTATGGGCCCACTGGTCCTTCGGCAGTAGTCAGGTCAGGGTGGAGGAGGCATTCTGAACTGGGGTCGAGGTCCTGGACTTACAGTGTGGCCAGGATGCAGAGGAAACCACCCTGTGCTACAGCCGCTTCCCAGAGGGTACCACAGCAGAGCTGGACCACTAGATTCTAGAGACTGTGTCTGGGGCTTCCACTGGGAAGCCTGAAGATGCTGGAAAGTTTGTTTCACAGGGCATCTGATCGTTCATTTGGATTTATTAGGGGTTTTAATGTCTTCCCAAACAGCACTCTATGGGCTTCTAGATTTCATTTCTATTGTAGTGTCTCCTACATGGGAAAACACACAGGGACAAATACTACTGGGGAGGAAGAGAGGCAAGCTAAGAAAAAAATGATCTTCGAGCATATTTTCTGACGATGTCTGCTTTTCTGAATTGCTTTTTTATAGTCTTTGTCACTTAAAGAATTCATTTTCATTGATTTGTGGGAGATTTTTGCATATTTGCACACCATTCCTCTGTTTGTTAAATACTGTCTTCCCATGTTGTTTGCATTATTTTTATTGTATACATGCTATCTCTTATGTAAGCATTTGACTTTCAACATCAAATTTCTTAGTATTTTCTATTATTGCTTCTCGTTTCTACCTCAAAGGCCACAAAAATAGTTTTTGTGTGGGAAAACCTCCTTGTTTTCTTCTAACGCTTTTTGCTTCATGATTTTGCCTTCACATCTCTAATTCGTCAGAAGTTTTTTGTGAATGAGGTGAGGAAACAGTTGCACACCCACGGCTAACCCATGCTAACCCACGGCTAACCCATGCTAACCCATGGCTAACCCATACTAACCCACGGCTAACCTATGCTAACCCACGCTAACCCATGCTAACCCATGGCTAACCCATGCTAACCCACGGCTAACCCATGCTAACCCACGGCTAACCCATGCTAACCCACACTAGCCCATGCTAACTCATGCTAACCCACGCCTGAACCCTAGTCAAAGGCAAACCACTCAGAGCTACTTGAGAATCTATTTTTTTAAAATCAAATTTCTTTTTTTGTGATTTGTTTATTTTTATGTGCATTAGTGTTTTGCTTGCATGTCTTTCTGGGTGAGGTGTTGGATTCCCTGGAGCTGGAGTTACAGACAATTGCGAGCTGCCCTGTGGATGCTGGGAGTTTAAACCGAGTTTTCTGGAGGAGCACTTTGCCGCTGAGCCATCTCTTCAGCCACAGAAGCCATCTTTTTACCATGCTAAACTCTCATTTTTATGGGGAGTTGAGCGTTTGTACTGAATCTATGCATTTTCTCAGTGAACACAGATGACCATTTGTGGAGAACAGCAAGCAAGAAGGACATCTGTGGTCAGCAGTGTGTCATAAAGCTTTGGCTGAAGCAGGGTGAGAGTGTGCAGAAGGGCAGAGTCTATCGCTCTGACCCAGCATCTGAGAAGTCCCACTCTCTATGCTGCCCTCAACACACCGCACACGTTGCTGATGGTGACAGTTCTGCCTAGGCAGGGACTTCTGCCTGTCCTGGTTGCTGTCTCTGCCACCTAGAACAGCATGCGGCACACAGGAAGAATTCATGAAGTGCTTACTGGATGAGCGAAGGCGTGCTCAGCAGCCTTCTTAAGACAAATGACATTCCTGGGAAAACCGTGGAATGAGCTGAGCGTGAGCTGAGAGAAGGAGACACAAGGCGTGGAGAAAAAATAGAAGGGACGGACACACACACTCACCATACACACCACACACACACACACACACACACACACACACACCATACATACCACACACACACTCATACACACACACACACACCATATACACCACACACACACACACACCATACACACCACACACTCACACACACCATACACACCACACACACACACACACCAT
>NC_034609.1:15964073-15987797 GCF_900095145.1 Mus pahari
ACACCACACACACACACACACACACACACACACACACACACACCATATTTACAGCTGCCAAGGATGCTTTCGATATCTGGCCAGTGATTCCAGCAGCTTCATCTATCTATCTGTGTCTTTATCTGCGTCTGCATCTGTGTCTGTGTGTCTGTGTCTGTGTGTCTATGTGTCTGTGTGTGTGTGTGTGTGTGTCTATGACTGTGTCTGTATATGATGATGTATGTGCATATGTATGTGTAGGAGATAGACAAGATAAAGATAGAGATAGAGACATAGAGATAGATAGATAGATAGATAGATAGATAGATAGATAGATAGATAGAGGAATAGGGAATGTGAGGTTGCTGGACACAGCAAGCATCGTCCTTGGGAGCTATAAATATGTTATCCCAACTAGCATTTGCTTAAGATGCTGGAAACAAACCTGCTGGAGAGATTCCTCTCTCCATGGGGCAGGCAAGGGACTCGCTGGCTTCGGGACACGCATCTGTCCTGGTGTACTGGTGGATCCTTCGAGTGCGCGCTTGCCTCAGTCATCATGCAAGCTGGGTGGGGCGTTTATTAGGAGACAAGAAGTGACAAGAGCCCGCAGGAATCCAAGTGGGTATCTACCAGGACTTACAGCAGCTCTCTGCCTTCTGAGCATAAGGTAGGTATGTGTTGTGAGGTGGGCCAAGGACTCCTGAGCATAAATGTTCCATGTTCATATCCAAGTCAAGCATCCGGGTGGCTGGTACCATGTTCCCTGTCCACGGGAGCTCCTGAAGGATTCTGGCGAGCCCCACAAACAGCCCCTGATAGACAGGGAGCCTGGGTTAAAAAGTGTGGGTGGGGATGCTTGTTACACAGCAAGGCCTAGCCCATCCCAATGTGCGTGTTATCTCTACTAACCTGAGCCCTGGCTATAAGTGAATTCCTAGAGGAAAAAGAAAGGAAGCCAGGTTTTCAACTATAAAATATCTTCTTTCCTCTAACCCTTTTTCCTTTTACAGTTACCTACTTACTTACTTTTATTCAATGGAAGGGTGTGGGAGGTGCATGTTATGGCTACACTTCAGAGGACAGCTGGTGGAAGTCTGTTCTCTCCTTCTGTGGTGTGAGTTCCAGGTTTTGAACTTGGGTCCTCAGGCTTGGCAGCAAGCACCTTTGCCTGCTGAGCCCTCCCTCAGGCCCCCCCCCTTCTTTCCTTTTTTTCAGTAGAATTAAATACTTCAACAAAAGCTATACAATCTTTACCACCATCTATCTCCAGAACTTTCTATACCTTTAAGCAGAAACTTTGTATCCATAAGGCAGTGACTTCCTCCTGCCTGTCCCTGGCGCATCTGGCAACCACTGCTCTGCTTTTTGTGTCTAAGAGTTTGACTTGAGTCACTCAGTGTTTGTCCCTTTGTGTCTGACACAGTTCACATAGCATCAGGTCTTCGGGAACCCACATTGCATGTGTCAGCCTTGATTCCTTTTAAAGGCTGAGGAACATTCCACAAGCGCAGGCGTTATACTTTGCTCGCTCTGTTACCTGCTGATGAATACTTGGTAACTTTTTCCTTCCATCTGCTGTCCAAGAGTGGAGCCCTAAGCACAGGTGGGCAAACTCTGGCGCCCCTGCTTTCCATTTTTTTGTGCGTATAGCCAGACACATAACTGCTAGGTCACATGGGGATTCTATGCCTGTTGAGGTTCCAGCAGAAGGCAGTTCCCACCCTAACACATGGGGCTCTGACATGTCCACATCCACCTTGTCCCCATCCCGCTGCCTTTGGGCAGAGGGGAACAGCATTTTGATCCCTGCTTCTCCTCAGCCATTTTGTTTGGTGTTTGGTATGCATTGTTTCTGGTTTTTCCTTTGTTGCGTGCCCATGAATCCTTAGTTGTCACTGTCCCCTCGGTCCCCCACAGTCCCCTCTGTTCCTACTGACTGACCAGTTCACGTTTACTAATATAAAAGAAGAGGATTTGCTAAATCATGACACAGAGAATTTGGTCTCTTTCCCCTGTCCTTCAAGTGTCACCTGACCCTTTCCCAAGGCCCCTCCTCATGACTCTTCTTACAACCAAGTGATCATTAATACTCCAGTGAGAGCAAGACAGCGCAAGAGCACTTGCTGTTTATACACAGGGACCGCAAGAGCACTTGCTGTTTATACACAGGCCCTCACAGAGGGCTATATCGTCAATGATACAAGATCAGCGTTCAATGAGGAAAGTGAGTGTCTGGAAGGAGGCACCCCTAAAACTGAACACAGTAACCACTTGCAAAAGAACACCCTAACCACAGCCATGTTCCAAGTCATGGATGTCTCCTTATATCTGGTTGTATTTGATGGAGGCGCTCCTATTTAAGTGGTACAATTGCTCCTACAGAACCCATAAAGCCTCAAGTGGTGTTCCTGGAACTAGACTTTCAGGAGGACTGACCAGTGACCCCCCCCAGCATCCTGCAATATGCATGCCATTGCACAGCTAAGGTGAGGGACATCCGCCCAGACAGTCCCCGGACAACGTGGTCTTCGGAGAAAGCTTCCGTGGGTACCACGTGAAAGCCAGGGGCACCACAGCTCTTCCGTTGTGGACCCTGAACATGGATGAGAGACCATCAGTATCCTGTCTTCCCTGGAGGTCCAGGATGCAGGCCTGCATCTTGTGAAAAGGGGCTGAGAGGAAGGGTAGTGTCCAGCTCTATAACTCCCTGCCGGGTCTTCCTAAGAGGTGGCCCTGCTGGAGCCGTGGGTCTGAGCAGTGGGGCGGTCTGGCTGCCTTCTGAAGCAGTGCTGTGTGTGGGCACGGGCAAAGAGGGGCAGCTGCTGCCCCCACCTCTTCAGTCCACCTCTCCTAACTCTCATTTTGCTTCTGGCTACCTCCCTAGCTCCAAGGGGGCTGTATCTCCTGTCACAGAAAAGTATCTTTCTTTTAGTTCCCTGCTCTGCAGGGAGGACAGTGACTCTGACGAACGAATCTGACAGTTAATCTCCTTATACCAACTATAAACTGGTGGCTCAGGGCTGAGCCAAGTCTGGATTTAGCTGAAAGATTCGCACAGCTACAATGGAACTTGGGTTCCTTCCATCCGGAAGCCATGGTCCTACGCCTGGCCCTGCCTCTCTCCTCACACTTGGCTGCAATAGAAGCTAGAATTATCTTGTCAGGGAGGAGGATACCTCCTGATGTCCCCTCTTTCCTTGTTCCCAGACCACAGACCTCCCTCTTGATCCTTTATAAAGGCAAATAAGAGTCAGCCGCCAGGGTAAGGATTTCTACAGAGATGATCCCTGGTCCCCAGAGGCCAGGCATTGACCAGCTTTCCCACATATCTGATGAGTGTCTTGGGATTTTGGATGACTCCATTCCCCAGCGCAGGGGGAGGGGGTTTCTACTCACTTCATTATGAATGCCAAATGTCCCTTCCCAAAGTATTCTTTATCCCCAAAGGCCACCCACCACAAGAGACCAGAAATGCTGGACCCGGGTCCCCTGTGGCTCCTTCAATCCTTAGCACACCGAGTGTGCTGTCTTCCACAGCTGCCTGGAGATGGCAGCCAGGGACATCAGATGGCATGCAAGGACCTTCCCTCGGGAGTTCATGGAGCATTCACTGCCCGGGGAACTCCGAGGCCTTTGGAAAACCAACTCTGAATTCAAGGCTGATGGAGAAGAGGAGATGCAGGGGAAATCAGCAAAGGGGACCAGAGGGAATGGAAAGGTGCCACCAACCCACATCTCAGAGGACATTTGCTCTAGAAATTTGGACTAGAAACCTGGAATTTGGAGCTGGAAGGGTCTAGAAAAAGAACTGTCTGGTATGATGCAGAAAGATGCAGGGATCCTGGACAGCCCTCGGACTGACCCCAGGTCTTGCAGAGGGTAAAGTACAAATGGAATTCCAAATTCTGAGTCCTTAGTATGTGTCACTGCTTAGATCGTGCCTTTAGAAAAATGAAAATGATTCTTGTCCCCTGAGCCTTACAGTGGTCGGAAGTCCATGGATCCTGCTGGACCCCCGAAAGACACGGGACTAGATTACTTTGACAGGACACATGGCTCACGTGAAGACTGCTTCATTACTTACCTCTGTCTCTGCCCTTCAACCCACCAGTGATTCTCCTGGCATGCAGCTCTGGTCTATGCCAGGTTCTGCCTCTAGCTTTGGCCTAGCTTCTAGAACCTTCTTGGGACCTGCGTGGCTAGCGTGCCTTACTCTGGACTGTCTTACCTTCTAGCAGAATGAAGATTTGCACTTTGCTTTGGACTCACGAGAAGTCTGCTCCCTAGAAAGCTTTCCCCAGCTGGGCGTGGTAGCACACGCCTTTAATCCCAGCACTAAGGAGGCAGAGGCAGGCAGATTTCTGAGTTCGCGGCCAGCCTGGTCTACAAAGTGAGTTCCAGGACAGCCAGGGCTATACAGAGAAACCCTGTCTCAAAAAAAAACAAAAAAGAAAAAAAGAAAAAAAGAAAGAAAGAAAGAAAAGAAAGCTTTCCCCAACATTAGCCTTTGCCTTCCTGTTTGCTTGGGGAGTCACTGTTTGGGGGGGGTTCTTTCTCCCCTGCCAGTTTCCAGCAGGCTGGACAGAGCTGGTGCTGAAATGGATTTGCCATAGATAAGAAGAGGAGAAGTCTAGTGTTTTCCAAGCAAAGCCTTCCAGTGTTGTGGCTTCAGGGACAGGAAAGGATGGAAACGGAGGGTCTGATGAGCTCGTGCCTCACCAGGACATCCCCAAAATGGATTACACAGTTGAAACACAAGGGGAGAAACTCAGCCTCCTTCTTGTTTATCAAAACCTAGAACAACTGACTCAGCTTCGGAGCTCTCGGGGATCAGCACCCGAGCGCCATTTCTTCTTGGCCGGGAGGAGGGCCTGGAAGGTAAACATCCTATCCTCACTGTTTACCAGCACACAGAGAGGTTGAGGAAGCAGAGGGGGAGTGGGGAGGACACGCATTAGGGGATGAAGTTTGCTGTCTGACACCCCTGGCCGTGGAGGTGAAGGAGCGGTGGCAAGGAATGATTTCTCCAGGGCATTTTGTTTGCAGATGGCTTTCCAGTGATTTAGGCAGGTCGTTTGTGGGTCGATACTTTTCTCAAGAGTCCCTGAAATCCACATCTGCTTAATAGTGGAGCCGGGCAGTTACAGCTGGAGAACAGTTTAGCCCAGAGGTGGAGTCTCCTTGCAATAGGAGCTGCCTGCCATCTGATGACCAGGTACCAGACATGACATGGCCATTCAGTGTGTTTGTTACTGCTTGCTTACATCAGATCCAGAGGGATCAAATGTGTCAACTAGTGTCTTTAAATCGAATTGTCTAAATTGCCACGTTCCCCTCCTGCGTGGTTAGTCATGCAATGGACTTTATCTTCCAAACCTCTTTCCTCATCTGTTAAATAAGATAGTGCATGCTAAGTCCTTGGCCCTGTACTAGGTACACAGTCAGTGCTCAATAATGACAGCCCCCGGAGTCCATCTTCTTATCCTAATGCCATAGACAAATGATATTGTCTTTGAGACCTGGGGATGTAGCTCAGTGGTAGAGCACTTGTTGGGTATGCACAAGGCCCTAGGTTCAATTCCCAGTACATGAACAACAACAACAACAACAAACCAAACAGAATATCAGGATATTGACTTAGGTTTGAAAATGTAGATGTTTCCTTGCAAGATCCTTACGAATGCTAATTCTGGTTGAGTAAGTGTGTGCTATTGGTGGGAGCTCCACCAGGCTACTGACCAGGTGGCTACTGTCCTACTTCTGTATGACAGAAGTGCTCAGGGTCCAGAGCTAGGCTGCAAGAGCCCACATCCAAGCTAAACCACCACTGCCAATAACTAGGATGTTTGAATCTGAAATGCCCACACAGGTTCATGTTCTGAGCTTGTGTTCCCAGGCTGTTGGTGTTATCTGGGGGAGGCCATCAGCGGGGTCTAGATGATAGGGCCACAGTCACCAAGGATAGGCTTTGGATGGTTATCTTCAGCCGAAGTGACCCGATCAGATCCCCTAGCGTGGTGAACGGAAATATCAGAAACCATGAAACAAAATAATCCCTTCCATCCTTCATTTGCTTCAGTTGGGGAATTTTGGTGTCAGCGATACAAACCCAGCTAACTACTCCAGCCAACCATGCTATGTCTCCAGTTTGATATTAAAGGTGAAGATGGTAACATGGCCTGCCTGCTATGTGGCTGAGTGGCTGAGGAGATGAATGAGTTCATACATGCAAGTGCTCAGTGAATGCTGGCGTTTCTGCTTTTAAGTTTTGTGTGTGTGTGTGTGTGTGTGTGTGTGTGCATGTGCTCGCATATATGCATGCATAACAGAGACACAGGGTGGTGGGAGGAGAATGAGTTTGTGCACACGTGTGATATGTGTTGGTGGGTGCTCACAGAGGCCAGGAGAGAGCATCGAATCCCCTGGATCTGGTGGTTGTGAGTCAACCCAACACAGGGGCTGGGAAACAAATTCTGGGTCTTCACAAGAGCAGTGAGTGTGCACTTAACCACTGGGCCACTTCTCTAGCCCCTTCAAAGACTGACTCTTATTATTACCACCCTTTAATAAACAGAGCATGGGAACATGGTCAGAATTTCACTGGCCAAAGGTTGAATTATAGGGGTTCTGAACTATCCTGAGGGCGTGTGTGATAGACCTCAGGAAGAAGTTTGTGGAATTACTGGATGTTAAATACGGCACAAGGAAGAAAAGGAGATGCGCTATCTGGCGGTGGAATGAAAGGTGTGTTGTAGCCAAGGAAAGCACTGGAATGGTGTCAGTGGACCCAAGCTCCCCTCCAGGCTTAGCCATTAGCTACCTTCAGGACCTTGCCAGGCACAAACTCCTTGGGAATCAGTCCCTTCAACCATAAAATAAGACGGTTGACTCAAGTCCATTTGTGCATAGAGAGGTTTTTTTTTTTTTTTGTCTTTGTTTTTTGTTTTTGTTTTGTTTTGTTTGCTTGTTTTTTTTCTTAAATGTGTATCTAGCACTCATGTACCAGGCCTTGGGGACACATGACAGGAAAAGCAACTGTCATTCATTCTGTGAGGAGGGCACAGACAGGAAGTAACCCAACAGAAGTGTAATCATCTCTGGTGGCCAGAGTCCTCAGGCACCGAGATGGAGAGCACTGGGAAGGCCGGTGGGCACCAAAGACCCCTCTGAGGAAGCGACCTTTGTACTGATTCTGGAGAAGGTGAGATATGCGGGAGAGCATTCTACGGAGAATGCTGTCACAGAACAGAGGAGGAGAATGATAGCCACAGCAGCAGGTGAGCCATGTCACAGCAGAGGGGAAGGTAGGTTAGAGAGGAGACATGGGAAGAGGCAGCCACCCAGGGTTGGTGTGCAGGGACAGTGTATTAGTTAGGGTTTTACTGCTGTGAACAGACACCATGACCAAGGCAAGTCTTATAAAAACAACATTAAATTGGGGCTGGCTTACAGGTTCAGAGGTTCAGTCCATTATCATCAAGGCAGGAGCATGGCAGTATCCAGGCAGGCATGGTGCAGGAGGAGCTGAGAGTTCTACGTCTTCATCCAAAGGCTGCTACTGGAAGACTGACTTCCAGGCAACTGGGGTGAGAGTTTTAAGCCCACACCCACAGTGACACACCTACTCCAACCAGGTCACACCTATTCCAACCAGGCCACACCTCCAGATGGTGCCACTCCCTGGTCCAAGAATATACAAACCATTACAGACAGTATGTGGGTTTCTGTAAGGCACTGCGAGACGGCTCAGAAGGCAGCGTAAGCATGAGGGGGCTTCATCCGTGCCAGCCAGCTTTCTGTTGCTGTGGCCGAAGAGCCGACAGAAACCAGCTTGAAGGAGGAAGGGCTTATTTGGCTCATGGTTTCAGTCCGTCTTGACTGGCTCCATTGTTCCTGGACCTGTGGCAGAGTCAAACTGCTCACCTCCTGGTGGGAACAAGATATATCTTCAAGTGAATGTCAATGGTGCCACATCCTCCAGCCCAGGTCCTGCCTCCCAGAGGTTTCACCACTTCTCAATGGTCCATTCAGTCAAGAACTCTAATGGATTCCTGCATTAACAACTCTGAGCCTCATAATCCAGTCATTCCCCTCGCCCCACCAAAGCTATCCCTGTGAACTGTAGAGCCCTGGAGAGCTGGCTTTCAGCGAGAGACTTTGAGGGGACACCTACAAAGAGCTAACTACAGCAATCTCTTTTCACAGTTTGACACGCAGTCTAGCTGTGGGTGAAGACCTGCAGACTGTAGCCAGAAAGCCACCTACTGCAGAGGAACGGTTGTCAACTGAGGACTGTGACAGGGTCAGAGATGCATGGGAACTGAGAAACTATCTGTGGAGAAGGTCCAGAGCATGGGTGTATCAGTCAGGGAAGGCCATCGTACATGAGCCCTCCGCTTGCACTCAAGTCTTTAGATGTTACCAGGCTCTGCGGTGGTTAGATGCCTGGAGACTCTCAGCAGCTTACAACATAGCTTACTACTACTCACTTCTACCAGTGCCAGCTGAGGTCACTGCCACTTGCTTGGGAGGGAGTCTTTAATTTCAGGATCGACAGCGAGGAATCAGCTTCCATCCTAAGGATCAACCACAAAGGTGGGGGGAAAAAAAAAGCAGACTCCTGGTGCCATTGGCTAATCGAAGTCATGTGGTCAGGTGTCAATCAAGAGGTGGGGCTCTGTACTTCCCGCGTGGCTCGGGGAAGAAACACAGCACAGACAAAATCCACAAATCCATACCCATACCCAGCTAGTAGGGACCAAGGAAGGGTGGGCAGTGGGGAGGAGGGAGCGGTTTACCAGCCTGGTGCCTTCTGTTATGTCCTTTCACCTTTTCCCAGCAGGGCCTAGGATCAAATGCTTCTTGAAGGCTGGGAACAGGACCCCCTGGGGGTGTCATGTCTCAGGGTTGCATTTATTGTGCAGTTCAGCTGCTTAGAGGAGGGGGGCCAGGTATACTAAGGTACCAGAGAGCGTCCAGGTTAACTTCCCCGGAGGAAGAGGCTGGTCACCTGAGCCTCTCCTCTTTGTCCACTCCTTTTAGTCCAACTGCCAAGTTCTTGCAGACGAACCCGGTCCCCTCACCCCCTTCTTTGTTCTCTCTCTCTCCTGCTCCAGGCTCAGGTCTCCAGGGGCCTCAGGGAAGGTCAAACGCTCATTGCCTACTTTGGTTTTCAGACATCAAAAAATGGTTCCCCGGGTGAACAATGGCCTGACCATCTGCGAGATGTTAACTGCATAATGGAATGTAACGCGAAGGGCTTTTAAAAACACGAAGAGAGATTTTATTGTAACTAATCGTGATGGATGGCGAGTGTGGTCACACTTGGGTCGTAAATCTTTGTGCCAAGCCTGGGATTTAAAAAAAAAAAAAAAAAAAAAAAGCCAAGGAAGTCTGGAATTGAGAGAGCCTTGTCCTCGGCCTTGGGCAAATCACGTGGGAAAGGTCTTGGAACCTCATTTGCATCTGCACCCTTCTGCGGTTAAGTCATTGGCTGCCTCTGCTTGAGAGTGATAGGCTGCCTGTGTGCTAAGTTCTCTCACCTCAGTTCCCAGGGGTGGGCTCCAAGGAGGACTGAAGCAGGAAGGGGCTGGACAGAGCCAAGTTCCCTCCACCCCCTACCCCATTCTTCCCCCATTTTATTAAAGAGAAAAGGCAGTCACAGATTAGGGCAGGCTCTTACTGGCAATAGCAGCTGCTGTTAGCCACGCAGCTTTCTCATGAAGTTTGTTGATGTATCAGTCAAAGTTTGACGACAATGGTTGAGGGTAGCAGGAACACTAGCCGGAAGTCAGCACCTTCTCTTATTCCAAGGCTCCGGGCAAGACACCCGACCTCTGTGGCTCGGCTTTCTTCTTCATCTTCTGCTTAGTGGGTATACTAGCAGCCAGGTTATCTAAGTAAATGGGTTTGTGTGATGTCATTTATATCTCAAAGCACTTGGCAGGACATTAGTCTATACTATTTTTTTTTTTTTACTCAAATTGGAGTTTGAAAAACAGTTCAAACTGTATACCAGACACCATGTTTCCCTCCAACCCCTAAAAAGACAAGAGTAAGAAAAAGTCAGGGAAGGATGCAGACAAATGAGAAGAGCATGCGGGGCTCACTTTCAAAATGCAGGTATGGCTTGGCTCTTGGTCCTCTTGCTTCCTCCCACTTCAAAAGCTGCACTGAGAGGACTAGAGCTCAGTTCTTTATATATGTAGGTGCTATCGCTTGACCCAGTCCCTCTAAAAGTACTAAATGTACTAAAAACCGCCGCACCACAGAGTCATCCTAAAGTGACTTTGGGACGAGATTAAATCAGGAAGATGGAGCCTTCTTGAACAGGATTAGCATCCTTACAATGGAGTCTCTATATAGCTACCCCCCTCTTTTGTGGTCTGGAGACTAAGAAAGAAGGTGACATTAAGTCTGCCAGTGCCCTGTCCTTTCCAGCCTCCAGATCAATAACAGTAAGAGTCTGTAGGCCCTGAGTGTGGGGGTGCTGGGTCCCCAGAATAGTGGGGGCTGTGGCAAATGATCACTTTGGAAAGACGTTTAGAGAAAACTTTCCTGTGGGTATTTATCGGCTGTTTTACCTTGTTTAATATCGTATAGACCCCCAACTCGGAACTTTACTGATATTGAGCAATTTGTCATCTTCAAGGCAAGGGGATCAGTCATCAGAACTATGCTGAAGGTCACAGAGAAATGTGCTGAGCACTGTTGGTTTCCATAGTCCACACCTGTTGAGCCCTCTTCCTCCTCCTCCTCCTCTTCCTCCTCCTCCTCCTCTTCCCCTTCCTCCTCTTCTTCCTCTTCATTCTTCTTCCTCTTCCTCCTTTTCTTCTTCCCCTTCTTTCTCCTTTTCCTCTCCCTCTCCTCTTTCTCTTCTTCTTCCTTTTTATCTCCTTCTCCCCTTCTTCCTCCTCCTCTTCTTCCTCAGATCCTCTTGTCTCTGCCTCCCAAGTACTGAGATTAAAGCCATGAGCCACCACAGCCTGGCAAGCCCTTCTTCTCTAATACTGAGGAGTTTCCCAGTTCTCCTCAGGACTCCTCCATCCTGACTTGGGTAAGGTGGAGCCACTCTGGGATTGCTGTCACTTCTATTTCCTCAGTTCTGGAAATACGTTATAGTTTGGGGACATTCACTGAATTGTTTTAAGGTCTCTAAAACAGATTGTTTCTTAGATTTTTTTTCTTCCAAAAATATCCACAGAATTCTGTAAACCCGGGGGAGATAATTGGACTCTAGTTTCAACTTGAAAGCTATTTTTCTAGAGTTTTTTTGATTCTTTTTGAACTTTTTTAGGCCAAGCTTTAGACTAAAATAATATACTTTATGTACATATACTGTGGTGATTTAAAAAAAAAACAGTCTTTCTGAACAGGGAATAGAACATATCATATATAATTCCACCCTACATCAATCCTGCTTAACACTCTGGACACATTTTGTGATGGGGATATTCAAATATCAACAACTTATTTTAATTGCCTGACACAGCTTCTCAATACATAGCCCAGGCTGGCCTGAACTTGTGGTCTTCCAGTCTCAGCCTCACGTGTGCTGGGGTCATAGGTCAGTGCCAGCACACACGGACCTATCTTTTGACCCTGTGTAAGAATTCAGTAGTGCCAACCCACCTGCATGGCTCTTTTATTTGGGAGTGGATCTATGGATGATCTATGTACAGATGATGTCAGTCATGTTTAGCTTTTCCTATCGTTGGGTTCCTTTGATTCCCCTCCATTCCCTTTATGGGTTATGAGTTATGTTTGCTGCCTTGCTTTCATTAAGAATAATTAGCACCTTGCCCCTCATTGTTTCATTTAGTGGCAACGTTTAAGTTTTTCAGATGTGTCTCGGATGGTTTTTTTCTCTGATACCATAAATCAGCATCTCTCATGCTTTCCCGTGTGTATAATGGAAATGTCTTGAATTTGTCCCTTTACCTCATTAAATTGATTTTCTGCACTATCCACCCTGCTGTTCATATGAGTTTTTAATTAATCAATTGTGCTTCCTCTCCACTCTCTCTCCCCTTATCAGTCGCTCCCTTTCTCATCCGGAGCACTTTGGCTTCTGGATTCAATGGCCCCTTCGATGATATTGAAAGAGCAAATCAGAAATTGCCTCCAGCTTGCCATCTCTTGCTGAAAAAGTCCATATGGTGAGAGTGTTTTCTGTGGCCTCCAAATACCCTGTCCTCTGACCTGCCAGGGTTCCTTACATGCCTGGGGCACCATCTGCACATCTCTTAGCTCCTTCTGAACAGGCACTTTTAGGGGTCCTCTCAGTACCTCCCCTTACTTCCTGGGTGAAGGATCATGAATTGGTCCACTGGAGCCTTCCTGGTGCCCACAGATCATGCTATGAGGAGCAGTCATGTCTGCCCTACAAGACAACAGTCAACTCTGCTCTGGGTTTTCATTGCCTTACAAGGAAAAAAAATCATATAGTGTTGCTCATTCAGTAGGTAGACACTAACAACAGGTTTTGATAATGAGTTTGTGTTTGTGTTTGTGTTTTTTTTTTTTTTTTTAACTAAGTGTGTTAGCAGAACCTGCAAGTACCATTCTAGTGATGGATAAATTCACCAGCAATGACTGGCTATAGATAAAAGTGAGTCTGTGGTGCAGTTGTCTTCCACTGACCCCAAACAGCCTAAAGATCCAAAAATAATGTATTGATAGATCGATTAATGTGCGGCTATGTGGCTCTCAAAAAATGCATGTGTATGAGATAGAATAATAATATATTTTTATTGTTTAAGAATCACAAAACCTAGCCTGAGACATTTTTATAAAAATAATAGAGAGGGCTTGAGATATATCTCAGTGGTAGTGTACTTGTCTAGCATGCCTAAAGACCCAGGTCTAATCCCACAAAAAATTTACACAAACGCACAGCCACGCACGCTCAACATAATGGCCCAATGTGATTATATAGGTGTAAAAGTGTATAGAGAGGTAGACAACACATAGCACGTCTTTATCCTGAATGTCGTTGTTATTGAGATTCAAACACTCTTACTAACTTCGAGTCCTGGATTTTCTTTTCTTGGTTTCAATGCACACACTGCGTTTTCCGTTTCAAACATCAGTTCATGCCTTCCCCCACCTCAACAAATGAACAAAATGAAACAAAGCTAGGTGTTCTGGCCATGTCATTAATAAGAATATCGTAATGACCCCCAGCATTAAAAACGCCCTGTTAACCAGGCTGGGAAGATGTCTCAGTAGGTAACAGCACTTGCCGATTTTGCAGACCAGGTTTGAATCCATATCATAGCTCTGAAGGCTCCTAATTCCAGTCCCAGGGAATCCAATGCTTTCTGCGAACCAGACATACATGTAGTACACATACATACCCGCCGTCAAAACACTCAAACACATAAAATAAGCAATTCTAAAAGATTTCTTTGGAGGGAAACAAAACAAAAAAAGGCCTTGCTATCCAGGAAGGTTCTGAAATAACTTCTGAATGAACAGAAAGAAAGGTGCCAGACTCTTCCTGTCTGTGTGCATGGATAGTTTCATTTTGGTAAGGATTTATCCATGTTACACCCCCGTGGGACTCTGGAACTGTCAAAGGGCTGAGGGCAGGTGGAGGTGGCAAGGATGGCTCGAGGCCTCTCTTCCAGCAGTGCTGTCTGGAAAGTCAAAGTGGTAGGTTGGAATATTTACGGTTTTAGTTATAACTTGCTTATTTTGTTTTTGTGTGTTTTGTTTTGTTTTTGGGAGACAGCTCTATGTGCAATAGTTCTGAATGTCCCGGAACTCATTCTGTAGACCAGGCTGGCTTTGAACTCACAGAGATCCACCTGCCTCTGCCTTTCAGGTGCTGTGACTGAAGGCATGAATTACCCGCTCACCTTTTTATGTTTGGGGTTTTTTTTTTGTTTGTTTGTTTTGTTTTTTGTTTTGTTTTTGCTTTGTTTTTGATTTTGGGAATATTTACACCAAGGCAATTGGCATGTGGATCCGCTCAGGACCCCTTTTAGAGCTTGTCTGTAAACATGTGCCAGCACACCATGGCTTTGCAGTGAGCTGATCTGTAAGGAACGTGAACAGGGGCATTGAAGCCACCTTGCCCAAGGTCACACAATGGCAGGAAGCCAGCCCTGGTTAGGCAGTCAGGTCTCCCCCACCTCTGCTTCCAACTGTCCCTCAAGAACTCTGGTTAAGATCAGCTCCCTCCTGGTGGGCCAGGACTGAGCAGTGTGTTTATGTCAGTTAGGAGTGAGGCCTTCATTTCCAGAACCTGAGGAGAAATGTACAGGTGCCCACAGACAGTAGATAGCTTTCTGTGAATTCTCACAGAGACTTCTGGTAATAAAGGTAATGAATCTACATGTGGAAACTACATTTCTCAGATAATTGTTTTGTTTTTTAAAGTGTAAGTCCCTGTATTAAACAACACAGTTTTCTTACCGTGTGTGCAATGATTTTGTTAATTAAATTGCTGCTAAAACAATATTTATTTTTCGCCTTAAAATCAGCTGAATATCAATGCCCAATCAATATGATGTTGCTGGGAGGCATGCTTGCTTCGAATTTGCTTCACAAATCCGCTGCAGGTAATTTCCACTCAGTCAATAAGACATGTTTCAAAAGCTACTTTCCCCTCCCAACAGGCAACACTGGTCTAATTTACAATTGGATAAAAACTGCCAAACTATACACACCTGAGTTAAATGTAATTTGTAATAGGATTTTTTTTTTCAGAGAAAGATTTGATTTTGCGTGCTTGCTATGCATGCAATCCTGAGCTGTTTTCTGAGAGGATTACTGGCAAACATAAATTGCTTTGTTTTTCCTTTCAGGCATAATTTTTAGTTGTTGTTCTTTGGGTGGGGAGGGGGGGACCATCAGGGAGTGCAAACAAAATGATCGCCGTCCCTGATACACGCTTGCGGAGTCCATGGGTAATACGTTGGGAAAGAATTATTATGGTGTGGGCTCATTTTTTTAAGGGTAAAAAAATTATTTTTGATTCCAAGACAGATTTTTTTTTCCCCTGTTTCCTTCTATTTTGGAAGATGCAGAGAGGAAGCAGGAACTGTCAGGGTTTGGCTGAGTGAAACTTACAAATTAATCCCAGGGCTGGAAATCACAACAAAGGTTGAAATCTGTAATTAGTGATAGAAACTCTAATTAACTTATTGGGAACTGCACACAGTGTGGGCGCTCTTCCTCGGCGGGTAGGTACCATTATTAGAAAATTCTCTAGGAAACTGGGCTCTCTCGGCTCTCTCGCCCCTCCATCTCATCCCCCTGGCTGCCAATTTGATTGGTTAAGTAGTTTGGGCTGTGCAATCCTCTTTTTCTTTTGGATTGATGTGTTTATTACTTTTTGTGACAGTGGCTCCCAAGGCAGATGTTCAATAAAGGGGAAAAAAAAAAAAATCTGATACAGACCCAAGTCAGGAGAGAAGCGTCGGAGACTGGAGAAAATTGGGGAAGTTCTCATAAGCATAGAGCTGTTATTGGAGATTTTGCTCGCAGCGTTTGTAGCGCTTGCGTTATTTACTCTTCGGCAGACGGAAACCTAGCGGGGAATTATTGAAAGCTGAGTTTCCTGAGTTTTAAATTGCACTTGTTTGATGCGCACCCTGGCAGCCGCACATCAACGGGAAGACTAAATTGATGCTCCTAGCAGTGGGTGCCTTTGCTTCTCTCAGTCTCTCTCTGTCTTTGAGTTGCCTGGGATGAGAATGGACTTAGCTGTCAGGTAATTAGCTAGTTCATTTGGCGGCCTCACCGAGCAAGGTCAGCCTGAGGAAGCTGTGACTGCGTCACAGGACATTCCCAATGCTACACTCCCCGCTCACCTGGGCAGCTCTTCGGAGCACTCCTGGCTTCTCTTCTTGCACCTGCCACTGCATCCTGTCCCACACATACATCTCTGCCTCAGACGCCTATGTCTGTGGGACTTGGTGACAAATCCTTACACGGCACTTTCTTCCAAAGCCTTTACTGTTTTTGTTTGGGTTTGGGTTTTGGTTTTGCCATGGTTGTTGTAACATGCTTGTCTGTGGCATCCTTGATGTCACCGTAACACAGTGAGTCAGGAACCTTCTGAGTCAGGACTGTGACTAGTGACAGCCCATCTAACCAATCTTTCCCTCAAAGGGGCTGCCAGAACAGGACCTTTCAAAGGCCCCACCCTTTCTGTGAGGCAGTTGCATCTCGGGGTGCCCCAAATGCCATCCATGGCTTCCCCTTCTGTTCTGTGTCCTGCTTCAGCCCAGCAGAGGACACTCTTAAAGGGATAATAATCCTGTGCTTGCAGCCTGGCCTCAGAGTGCTCAGGAACCACGGCTCTCTTCTAGGCCCTTTCTTGACATTGCTACTTTTCCAGTCTCCCGAAGGGTCCGAAGTAGAAAACCTCGACTTTGGCTTTTAGTTGGTATTTCTCAAATGTAGCTCATCTTTGAAACAGCCATTCTGAACCTATTTATTGAAGACTCTCTCTCTCTGTGTGTGTGTGTGTGTGTGTGTGAGAGAGAGAGAGAGAGAGAGAGAGAGAGAGAGAGAGAGCCAGACAGACAGACAGACTTGCTATTTCTGAGATACAGGGGTGGATGCTGAGAAATGTTTCGTTAAATCTCTGGAGAGGTCTGCTTTTATTTATTTATTTATTTATTTATTTATTTATTTATTTATTTATTTATAGACAAGGTCTTACCACATAGCCCAGGCTGGCTTTGAGCTATAGAATTCTCACCGCAGTCTCTTGAGAGCTGGGACTTCAGGCATGTGCCTCCACACCCGGTTTGATGTCTTTCAGTGCCTTAAATCCCATCCGTCTGAGAGTAGCTCACAAAACATGCCTTAGTCCTATGAGCAAGGGATGCCGGTGAAGTGTAAGACTTTGCAGCATCAAGTGCCCATCCAACCTGAAGTTGGGGTTGGCACGCCAGACAGTTGTCTGCCATCCGTATTGCTCTCCTTCCCCGCCGGGTGAGAGGGGACACACATAACTCAGAGGGACCAGCCTGGCTGTGTTAGGTATCTGTCACCCCCCTGGAAAGCAGCCCTGGACATTCAGGGCAGACTTTTAAGAACGCGCGATGATTTGAAATTTAGAGAGGTCAAAACAGTAAACCATGGGGGTCATGGATATTTCCACCAGGAACAAAGGGAGATTAAAATGACCACCCGCACCATTCTTTTCTGCCCGATGGAAAAGACATGGTCACGTATGGTGGGTGTGTGAGAAACACAGCTGTGAATGGAGATGCCGGATACCTGGCAAGAACACCCCTTCCAGGCAGTTCCCGGGTGTCCCGTTGCTGCCTCTTGTTGGGAAGGACTAAGGACGCAAATCTTTGCAGACCTCCTTTTGCACAAAGTAGCATAGGTGCTCTGGAGTAGCAGGAGAACCATTGAAGGCAGGCCCTCCGTAGTAGGCTTGGAATCTAGCCTAGGGGAGTAGTGGACTGAATGTGTGCTTCCGGTTCTTCTGTCCAAGTCTTAATCCCAAGTACCTCAGGGTAACCGTACCTGGACAAGAAGTCTAGAGCAAGGAAGAGTCAGAGTTTTCAGGTAGTGCCTGTCCAATGTCACTAAGAAGGGGACATCTAGACACCAGATATGGTTGCACCAACGGAACATATGGGAACGCTTTGGGAATTTGGCCATCTGCAAGTGAGGAAAAAGGCCTTTGCTGTAGTTTGGGTCTTAAAGGTACCCCCAAAGGTTCACGTGCTAAAAGCCTGGCTCCCAGTCCATGACTATTGAGTGGGGAGGGAACTTTGAAGAGACAGGGCATAGTGGAAGGTTTTAGATCACTGAGGACAAGCCCTTGAAGGGAACTGTGGGAATTCCCCACTATAGGGTAGGGGAACCGGCTTGCTGACCAGGGGCTAACTCTCAGCTCTCTGCCACAATGTATTTACAGTCTTGCTGGAAAACATCAGGGCCCACCAACCATGGGCAATGGTCCCATGCTGTAGACAAAGCTGTCCACTTTTAAAATGGATCACCTCAGGTATTTCTATGTGACAGAAACTGATTAATGCCTCCTCAGAAGCCAGCCCCGATGACACCTTGATCTTGGGCCTACAGCCTACAACCTCATGAGAACATAATTCCCTGCTGTCCAAACTGTTTGTCTATGATGCTTCCTGTGGAGGCCTGAGCAATCTCCCCTAGCAGGGTGAATGGCAGGTCTAGTTAAGCAGTATCCTTTGAGGGAGAACTTGCAAGCAACTAGCAGGAGGAGGGAAGAGGAAGAAGGCTTGAGCAAGGCCCTCACGGGTAGGGAGGGATATTCTCCACCTCCTCCCAGTTTCTCCCTCAAGTCCCTTGCCACTCCCAATCTTGTTCTTATCAAGAGGCACTGAGTAGGAGGCTTAGTCTAAGAACTTCAGACGGAGCCCGAGAAGGAGCATTTGCTTTCTGAGTATTGACAATAGAGACATTTGATTCTACATCACAGTGTTTTGGGTCTTCCTTCTCCTCTTCTTCCTCTTCTTCTTCCTCTTCCTCCTCCTCCTCCTCCTCTCCCTCCTCTTCCTCTTCCTCTTCTTCTTTTCCAAATAATTTATTTCCTGGTAGCCCAGGCTGGGCCGGAACTCCTGATCGTCATATACCTGCTTCCAGACACTAGAATTACAGAGCTGGCTTTAACTTTGACCCTGTCAACAGTATCACCCATAAAATGTTCTCAGAACAATTATTTCCAACTTCCATGCTTGTCCCCAGACCCATCCAGACTGGTGCTGATTCCAGTGAAGGAAAAGCAATGGACAAAAGATATTAGGATCCCTGGATACTTGTTTCAAAAAATTAAAAAAAAAAAAGAATAAAATTCACGAAAACATCTTAGGGCCAGATGGTCGTTGATGGCAGGAGTGTTTGGTTGGGAAGATTCTAAATAGCATTAAAAATGACCATTTAAAAAAAAAAAAAAAAAAAAGGAAAGAAATTTAACAAAAAATAAAAAAAAGGAGAACCCTCTTGGATGTCTGCATCAAATAAATCTAATAAGACAGAGTGAAAAATATTGGATTTATTTTTACAAGTTAGCTGTGACCTTCTCAACCTTCTGATGGATTCACTTCGCACAGTTCCTCTTAAGGGCCTTAGGGTTATGACTAACTCATAAAAATAAATCCAATATTTCCCCCTTAGCCATGTCATAGCCAATGTAGGAATTCAGATGATGGGGCAGAGGAGGAGGATTTTCATTTTCTTTGACCTCCGTTATGAGAGGCACAGGCCCCTAGCCCTGCCAGGGCTTCCTGCTTCCCAGCCCTCCCCATCTATGTACAAAGCAAGAGAAACAATGTACTCGTGTTGAGGCCAAGCCCAGGGCAGGGCATGGAGGAGCAAGGTGGCCGGACAAGGACCCCAGCATGCCCGGAGAGACCCCTGGGTTTCCTGGCCTTGGAGGAGCCCAGCAGTGGGAGGCTTGCTCTGTCTGAGGAGAAAGAGTGTCTCCCAGCTGAGGGAATGAGTCTCCACGGGATCTTGCCTTTATTAGCCAAGACCTGCCTGCTGCTTGGGCCAGAGACTCCATTCCTGCCATTCTCGGGGACGCAGAAGTCATTAAACCCAATGTCTCCTGACCATTGGTGGTATCCGAGGTGTGAGTGGGCCCACAGCCACCTGAGACTCACAGAGAATAACTGAGTTCCAGAGAAAGCAGATGCTGGCAAGTCCCTGGGCAGACAGTCCATGAGGACTTCCTGGAAGAAGTAATGATGGGGCTGAGCAATGGTTAGAGACCACCTCAAAAGGTTCCTCCTCCATTTCTTTCTCTCCACTGCCCATGTGTCTGAACATTATGTTGCCTTATTTCTCAAATGTGCGCGCCAGCCAGTCATTTCTCAGCATCTCCTGTGTTATGTCTTCACGGAACCTTCCCTGCCCACAGCTGATACTCAGGAGGTGTTTAATGTGGGTAAGCCTCTAAGATCCCTGGGGCCTCTGCCTATATTTTTGATGGCTTAGGACTATTCCTGAGGGGCCTCTGGGGAATATTGGAAGAACGTATAACAAAATATGTTTAAGACAAAACTGACCTCTTTGGCCACTTTGAAGTGTACAATTAGGCGCAGGTTGGCTGCATCTGCAGTACTGTGTGCCAACGATCCTCATGTAACGGATGGAATATAGGAACGGGCAGGACGTCACTTTTGACACCTGCCCAGCGTGTTCTGGTTGTTTCTCTTTCCTTGCTTTGAGGGCATCTACTTACTAGCGACCAGCTGACCCATTAGAGGCTCAGAGCCAGAAACAGCAGCTGCCAGCAGTGATGGCCTGGGAGTGACCCACAGCCACCTGGGAGACTTTGGTAGTAGTTCCTGGACAGGTAGAGCCACCAGCCTTGGAAAACATGGATCCTGATGGGAAGACTGAGCCATAGGACCCACCTGAGCCAACCTGGGACACCAGACCGACAGAAACAGGTGGCATATATGGCTCTGTGGTCACTTTCGGGGGTGGGGGTGGGGGTTCCTGACTGTCATGATGCTGAGCTGTGGAGTAATTTAGACCGCAGCACACCAGACCAATGCTTTGGGGCTTGTTTCTCTGAAGTGGAGGAGTCAGAAGCCCAGGCCTTTCCTCCACGTGACTCCAGCTCTTAGCCCCGCACACAGGATGGCTAGTCGAGTGCCACATGATCGATGCTGGACTCTCTCGGAATCATGACCTACCTTTCCTGTGCCCTTGATGGTGATCTAAACTTGGGAGTCAGTGGCCGTTGATTCGCTACCTTTCTCATTCCCAAGAACCTCCGGATCTGAGGAACCCATGTGCTCTCTGAGGTGGTCCCGCTGTTTCTCTTTTGTGTAAGCGCCCCTTTCTTCTCTCCTCTTTCCTGGTGGTGATGTAATGGTCCATATGTTAGAGTCCCTTGGTCACTTCCCATGCCCTGAAGAGAGACATCAGTTGTGCTCACTAGAAATGAGCACATCATTCAATGGGGTTCTCCTAAAGTACCCATAGGAAGTGTGAACCCCCTTGGTCCATAGGTGTAAGAACTGGGATCCAGGAGGGGGTGTGGGAGGTGGAGTCACCAGTCCTGGAAACAGATTCCGGGTACGAGCATCGGTGTGCTTATCTACTGTATTGCACAGCAGCAAATGTTTTTTAATGCAGCTTTTGGGCCAATGGGGAACTGACTTGAGCTCTGGAGTAGTTAACCATCCTATTGTCACTATGGGGACGTGCAGGCTGCCGGCACTTAAGGGGACTTATGTAACGATGGGGAGTTTGCCATTGCCCTGTTCTGGGCCCATTCTGCGGTTCCATTAGTTTGCTAGGATCCCCCACCTTATATCACATGGTATACCAGAGGACATGGGCACTTGCACTATTAAAGTGGTCGGGGTGCCTCCCTTATGATCTATCGAGACCCACCCAGTGACTGCAGCACCCACACAAAGAAGCACCCCCTGTCTACCCAGCAGGGAAGCAAGACCCCAGGAAACTTTGAATCCTTCCCCTCCCAAGTGATACTCTCAAGTCACTTCTGCTCCCTCAGCACCGACGCACAACTGCACCTTCACCAGGGATAGTGTGGCAAGACCGGACACTATCCTCGGCATCATGTCTGCTTCCATTTGTCCCCAGAGGGCCTCTCCCCAGCTTCTAGGAGGTGGGAATAGGGCTCTTCCCGTGACTGTATTGAGCTGAGTTGGAATTTGGGGGTTCGGCATCATTTTATCTTGTCTGTTCCCCACCTCCAACCTTGACCAATCCACAGTTGGTTGATGTTCACTCAAAAGTTTCTGATCTCACAGAAGTCCATAAGCCCTAGGTCTTCCCATTTAGCTGGCTATTTTATTGTTCTTTTAACTTTTACTGATTTATTTTATTGCCTTTCTCCTTCCCTCTTCCCTCCTTCCTCTTTCCCTCCTTCCTCCCTCCATCCCTCCTTCCTTCCACCCTCCATCCTTCCCTCCTTTCTCCCTTCATCCTTTCCCCTCTCCTTTTCTCCTTCCTTCCTCTTCTTTCTTTTCTTCCTTTTTCCTCTTTTGCACCTACCCTTTCTTGGAGGCCAGAGCTTCAGATACCATGAACATTCCATAAATATCCACATGCTCCAAACCTAGCTCGTGTCATGTCAGCCCACAAACTGACCTACTTCAGATTACCCCTGGCAGTGAATTTCCCAGAGGCCTTGGGGGACCATCTCTGATGCCTCTTTGTCTATTGCTGCTCCATTATCTGTGTCTTGGTCACATCACTTCACTGCCCTCTATATGTTTTCTATTTGTCTCTTATCATCACATTCTAAGATCTGCAAACTCTCAAGGGTTTGGGACCTTCTGTAAAGAAGATTGGATGATATGACCCCCGAGGAGACCAGCTTGGTAACTTCATGAGATTCTGAACATGTAATTACCATGAGACCCATCAGCTCCACTCCTAGGTATATACTCAGAGCTACTGAATATAGGTTTCTAAACAAAAAGTGTGTACACTCATGGTTGTGGTCCTCCCAGCTCAATATATAGAGGTCAGTGGATTAAAACAACTCAAGAACCCATCCATCAGTAGATAACTGGATAAATAAACTTTGATATACATGTGTAATAGAATACTACCCAGTTATGACAATATTGTTTCTTTGAAGTTCAAATTTAACTGATAGTATATTTAACTGGATTTTTTTTTCATCAAGCAAACCTGTCCCCAGCCCATCAGAGGCCACAAGGCTTGTTCACTGGGGTGCTGATGTCATCTGACAGCCATATAGGTAGTGTCTCTGCCTTCGTGAGTGGCTCTGTCCCATGCCCATCACCAGAGAAGGCTCTTTCTTTCTTTCTTTCTTTCTTTCTTTCTTTCTTTCTTTCTTTCTTTCTTTCTTTCTTTCTTCCTTTCTTTCCATTCTCAAATTGCAAACAGGCAGACAGAAGACTGGTGACTGTCTAAGGCTCTGCTCAGCTCCCCAGCTGGCCCATTGCTGCTGGTTAGCATTGACCTTGTGCCCAGTGTCCTGGACTTTGCTGGCCAGGAGAATATGATGTTGCTGACAACCTTGTGTAAGTCTTGTGGATTATTTAATGTGATTCATCTTGTCAGTGGAGTGGAGGAAATGCCACAGCCCCCCCCACCCCATCTTTTTCCAGATGCACAGTCTGGGGCTGGTGTTCCTGGACCACTCAGCTGCAAGCAGCCATCTCTGCCAGTGCTCCTGTAAGCAAAGCTGCTGTTTCTCCATCCTGAGAATATAAGCAATATCCTCCCTTTGGGGAAGCCAATGACAGCAGTTTGCTTCAAGAGCACAAATTAAAGTGATGGCATCAAGGGCATTAATGGTGTTAGCAGAGTCAACAGGGAAAGCATCACGGGCTTCCTACTTAATATGAAGAGTGACTAGGCAAGGCGCTGGCCTTCCAGCCAAGCCTTCATTCCAGAGACCAGTGGGGAGAAAGGAGGAGGGGGAAGAGCCTTGACCTGCCATTCAACTGCCACTGGGCAGCTCATCAGCCCCTGTGGGGCTGTGGGAGGGAAGGTAAAGGTTAGGGACTCTCAGCAAATATTTGGCAGGCTGTTCCCAGTGCTGATGGCTTTGGACACAAGGTAATTCTGTACTGAAGGGCTCATGATCCCTGAGCAAATGCCTGGTCTATCTGGTAACTCAAGGGCTGAGCCAACACATCTCCTCTGGGACAGGCAGGAAGGGAGAAGACCAGTCCAGCACATAGGTGGTGGAGGTTTGGGTGAAAGAGCCCACCTGCTGGGGGATGCTTTTTGTGTGTGTGTGTGTGTGTGTGTGTGTGTGTGTGTGTG
>NC_034609.1:15987872-16016389 GCF_900095145.1 Mus pahari
AGGGGGGGGGGAGTTGAAGCATTGTGTGCAGTATTTTGTTGTCTATAAAAATGCTTATGGGTCAAACACCATGTAGCAGCTTCTGAAACAGGGGTGGGTCGGGGGATAGGAAATGTGCTCTGAGCAGAGAGCTTGCTTATTATTGGATCTCATGATTGGATGGCACAGTGAATGAATGAACAAATGACCCATAAGTCAATGGGTCCCCTGATCCCATCCCACGGGACTCAGGATGGCTTCCCGGAGAAGGACTTAAGTAGAAGTCAGAGCGGTAAGCTGAGAGGTAAGGAAAGAGTAGGTCCAGTCAGAAGGGCCAGCATACACATAGCCAGGAAGGTACAGAGGTCAGAGCCGAGAAACACCAGCGCTTTCAAGTGACTGGTATGTAGAACCCAGTGGCTGACAGAGCTACAGATGGAACCAGCAGCAGATTACTGAGCTAGATAAAGACCTTGAATTCCTTCTGGAAGCCTCTGAAGGTTTTGTTTGTTTGTTTTTAAATAGCAGAGAAACAAGATCTGATTTGTATTTTAGACTATCTCTGCGGAAGTGAGCTTGTTCATTCTCATTACTAATGTACTGTAAACACACTATGGCCTATGATATCATGGATCCAGATAGGCACAGTTCCTAATACCACATGTAACTAAACAATTTCCTTGCAGCAATATACCCTCATTTCATTTCTGTTGCTGTGATAAAATACCTTGATCAAAAAAAAAAACAAAAAAAAAACCCCAAAACCCCAAAACCAAAACAACAACAACAAAACAGGCACAAAGGAGAAGGATTATTTGGCTTGCAATTGTGGGTCACAGTCCAGGAAAGTCAAGGCAGGATCTCAAGCAGCTGCTTATACTCAGTGAGCTTTCTTCACTCTTAACACTTTAGGGCTCAGCCTAGGGAATGATACTGCCCATAGTGAGCATCAACTCACAAGGAAGAAGAGACAATCTCCACATAAACCAGGCATGGATCTGTAATCCCACTGTTCCTACATCAAGATGGAAGGCAGAGAGGGTAGTCCCTGGAAGACCACCCAAACTGGCATATGTAAAGATAAATAACAGGGACCCTGTCCCCCAAGGCTGTCCTCTGACCTCCTCTGCATGCCAACTCTCTCTCTCTCTCTCTCTCTCTCTCTCTCTCTCTCTCTCTCTCTCTCTTTCTTCTAAAGCCTTGGAAGATAATTTTGATTTTATTTTTTTTCCGTTTATAGTAGTTTTCTAAACAGAACTTTGGTAGCAGAACGTGCTTCCAGCATATTTGAAGAATCTGTGGGAGACTCACACTGTGATTTATGTTCAGTGAGTCTCCGGCTCGCACAGGTATAAAAAACGAGAGATATTTGTTTGCTGAACGCCCAGTCATTCATCATAGACACCCCCAAGATAGCTGCCACTGCCAAGCAAACTGGCCGTCACAGCTTTCCATGAATGATACTAAGAGAAACAGAATGTTGAAGACATCGTCCTAGTCTTTGTTTCTTGAGAAAAAAGTTACCCCTGAGATGCCCAAAGATGAAGTCCACTCTTGCTTGACAGATCACACATGCTAGGGAGATTCCAAACAGGGATGCAGCCATCCTTGGACAAACTAGCCTGCTTAGTTTTTGCTTATCTGAACAAAATGGCTCCGAATTTGCATAATTAAAATTCAAATGTCTTTTCAGATCATAACAATGGGTAATTAACATTGTTATTTGTCAGCTGGGAACTATATGAGGAAGAGGCTATCAGAGGCCGTTTTATTTTGGGCTGCGGCTTGCGGACAATCAGGGCTAATTGAATCACCCCCAATTCAGTGGAAATGAATGAAAGGACTATCAGCAGCGCCAGCCAGGCTCACAGGCACACCAGGAAAGGCTGCTTGCTCCAGCAACCCTGCTCAGGATCAGAACCCCGGCCCAGCCTTGAGGACGGCAGCCTGACAGACTAATTTAGAAGCGTTGCTTAAAATCTTAATCAGAGCGTTGAAATTATCAGAGGCGAGTTTCAATACCATGTTTGTTGTTTATGGTTATCATTTTTAATAAACGTTAAAATGTTTTTCACAGGTGTGGAAAAAGGCACAGCCCTGAGACAGGCTCCCTTAGCTCTTTCAGAAGAAGAAAAATGTCATTGTGCGGAATGAAGACGTAACACAGTCATCAGAGCCCGCCTTCCTTTTATTTTGTGCTTCCCTGAAAGCTATCTGCTCTCCTAAGCCCAAGTCCATCTTCTCCGCACAAGTGATATCTTGATTGACACGTCTCCAAATAAGCTTGTGAATAGCTTTCCGTATTAACCTCGGAATAATTCAGATGTCAAATTACAGCTCGCAGACTCTCTGACTCCTCGCGAGCCCCAGAATGAATTTTTTAAATATTTGGGAGAAAAATATTAAATTTTGTTCAGGTGGGGTCAAAGTTCATATCATTTGGTAATAAAGAGCCACAGAGGGTGTTTGCCCAGAGTGAGCTGCATTGATTTTATTTTGTGCAACAGCTGCAGATCTGGGTGACCCTCAGTGGACTTGTTTGGCAGTCGCTTGTGCTGTGGGCAGCTTTAGGCATTTTGCAGTTTGCTTCCATTTCTTTCAGATAGAAAAAGAAACAATCAGCAACAACAAAAGAAATAAATGAATAAACAAAGGAAGAAAGAAAGAAAGAGAGAGAGGAAAGGAGGAAGGAAGGAAGGAAAAAAGAAAGAAAGAAAGAGAAAGAAAGAAAGAAAGAGGAAGAGAGGAAGGAAGGAAGGAAGGAAGAGAGGAAGGAAGGAAGGAAGGAAGGAAGAGAGGAAGGAAGGAAGAAAGAAAAGAAAAGAGGGGGGCAAGTTTTGTTGCCTCCCATGATGTCATCTCTAAATCTCTAAATATGCAGCTTTAATTGCGATTCTCTGCAGAAGAACGCCTGCTTCCATACTTGTTTTCATTACCATTGCAAGGCAGCAAGGCGCGTCAGCCTGGATTCCTGTCTTGCAGACGCTGCAGAAGCATCCTTGAAGGCAGGAAGGCGAAGCAAGGTTCGCTGGAGTGATAATGACCGCTTGGCGGGGTAGTTGTTAGATGAGCTGTAGTGTGTGGCTGAGAAAACTCATTATTACTGGCTGTTTGTGGAGCTGTAAATATTTAACCAGGAATGCTACCTGCTTTGTGGAAAGGCTTGCTAATTATACCTGCTTCTCTCTATAATTACACATTGTTGTAAAATTCTATGATAACGACCCAACTGTGTCTTTCTCGTATGGGGTAAATTTATACCAACGACGGGCCCCTGAATTTCCATAAGCAATTAGCCTGCACATTTATAGTCCCGTGTTTTCCTGTGATTTTATTGAAAGGAAAGATAATGAATTAAATCCAATTATAGCAAGAAGACATCTAGTAAGTTGATGCATATTTTCATAAACAAAGCAAGGCGGAAAGGTACGCCGCTGCTCACTGCAGTAGATGTGGTTGGGTAATTCAGAAGGATCGGTCTGACGGCAGGGACCCTGGAAAGCAACCCCTGATGGAGATTGGGGTTCTCAGGACACGAGGCATCTACCAGCTGCATGTTTCCAGTGTAATGAACCTGGAGAGTGGCCTGTGGCTCGTAGCCTGATGACAGGTAGAACGTCTTTATAAGAAGATAAGTTTCCACAGAGACCCTGTGGAAGCCCACGGCAATCGCCCATCATTCCCAGGATCTGCTGAGGAGGTTTGAGGGAGGACCCGGGACTCTGGCAAGAGGAGGACAAACATCCTGGGTTTACTGCCATGGAAGACAAATATTCTTTCTCTTTGGGAACGTGGGTCCTCTAGCGGGTGTGGCATTTCTTCAGGCTGCGTCTGCTGTACCCCAACATTCATTCATTCACCGGCTTTAACCGGGTGGCTGTTTATTCAAAAGACACAGAGCTAAAACACTTGAGAATCCAAACAAAAAAAAAAAAACAGGCAGAGTGAGAGATTTCCACCAACGGGCACCTTTATTGTCTTCTCTTCTCTGCCTCTTCAAAATCTCTCTTCTCCGGCCCCTTCCCCCTCCGTGTAAACGCAAACATCTCCAAATGTCAAGTGCAGGGAAGTGACCCTTCAGCGGCACAGGGGATGATCAGGCTGGATTTCCTTGTCATTTCAGACACACGTGGAATTCTCAGGTTACGGGCCTTTTCTGGAACCTGGTGATGAGTCTGCTTATGAGTTCCACGATCATGAATATCTCTTCTAACACTTCAATAAACAGGAGAATGACAATGTCACTGCATCAAAGAATGAGAGGAGCTGGCCTGGCCTCGGCTGGCCAGTGAACACCAGGCTGCCTGAGGTCTGGGGACTGGTAGGTTATCCTTCCTGGCTCTGCCAAGGGACTGCATTCACTTCGATTTCCTCTCAAGAGCCAGGCTGGAGTGTGACTATCTAAGAGTCTGCTGTCGATACAGTAAAAATGCTAACCTGCTCCATCTAATCCATTCCGAGCGAGAGAGCTCTTTACATAAATGCCCTGCTCCATTTCTTCATTTTCAGAAAAGGCAATCAAATAAGATTGAACCATACGGGCTGCTGTACAGTGCATTTGTGTGTGTGTGTGTGTGTGTGTGTGTGTGTGTGTGTGTGTGTGTTTAAAAAGCACAGTGATTAATTTTGAGACACAGCGTTTTGTGTTGTCTTTGACTATTTTCTTCCTTGCCATTTTTTAAAGAGCTCTGAAAATCAATGATATGCTTCGCCGCCATCCATCTTTATATAGTAATAAATTAAGTGGGAGGTATTGATATTTTTGACTGAGCTTTTAAAATTTACATACTAATGACAACTATAGGCTGGTGACTCCTGATTCCTGCTGCGATGTGCTGTTCCTGGGGTGGGGAAGAATCTTGACTCTGAGATTCCCAGGTAGCTCAGACCCCAGATCAGTGGGAAGGGAATCTCTGCCCAATGGCTTGTCCCTCACTGCCTTCCACTTGTTAACCCTTCAGGGCTGGATGACAGGAGAGGGGAGGGGCCAGAGACTGGACAGCAGAAGGCTGCCTGTGGGGGTGGGGGGGGCAAGATTTAATATTGGTGTAGACTGGGTACGGAGCACTTTCCTTTGGCCTCCTTTCCAACAGCTTCAGGGATTTAGGAAGTCACAAAAAATATCCTGTGCCCTTTCTGTTCCTTAAAGGAAAATGAACCCAAATTCTCATATTGAGAAGCCTTGCTGAAGCTCAACTTCCAGTGATTTTTTTTTTTTTTTTGAGTCTGGGCAGTATAGACAACTTCTGCCTGTTCTCTCTTCCCTCTAGTAAGGGTAGATGCCCTAACATTCCGAGTCTTAAGCAGAGATGGAGGTCGAGGCCACTGGGGGGACTGACTCTCTGAGCCTCATTCTTCAGCCAGCCTTGAATGCTGCTGCTGCTGCTGCTGCCACTGCCCAGGAGAAAAAAAAATGCCACAGAATGGGTGCAAAGACCTCAACTTCCGTGACACAATTATTCTGGGGACTTGAACAGGTTTGATGTGCAAAGCAGTTTTATTTGCAGAGATTAATTTGTCGGTAATATTGATTGTTGGGGGCCTGTTTCATTCTGTTTAAGATTCCACCAGGCATAGACAGCAGCTCTTGCATGGTCTGTCCCTCTAGAATTTCCAGGATGTGGCAGAGGCATTCAGAAGCAGCCCAGCCAGAAAGTTCTGCCAAACCAGATACAGGCCAGGCCAGTCCCAGGAGGGTAAGGGGGGTGGGGTGGGGTGGGATTTGTTTACATTTTGCCAAAGCAGCAATATGTTGTTCACATGGGGGAGTCCCTCTGCCGCCTTGCAAAGCCTTTCCAAAGTGGGTCACCCCGTGATCGGGTACCCGACATCTAGCGAAATGAGTGGAATATTCCTCCGCTCATCCCTTAAGTCATTTTCTCGGATCATCGCAATATTAAGACTGCCGAAGGCTGGCGCCTCAGGTGGCCCGGTGCATGAAGTCTGCTCCGTTCCACGCCACTGTCCAGGAAGTCCCTCAGCAAGAGTGTCTGGAAAGAAAGGAAAGAACTGCAGAGAGGTGTGGAGGAGTGGAGGAGAGCCACTTTCATCAGCCCGGCCTTTCAGGACGGTTGGGAGCCCGGAGCGCGCGATCGGGTTACACTCCCCTCAAACGTGCCTTGTTCGCCTCTTCCCACCTCCCCCCTTCCTTCTTTTCTTTTGAGTGTTTTTTTATTTTTTTTGAAATGAAAGAGTTTTTTTTTTTCTTCCAAATTGCGCTGCGAGGCAAATTCTTGAACGGTGTAATAGAAAATGTTAGACAATATTCCTTACCGGAGCTATTGACATTTTGGATAGTTCTGACACTTTGATTTTTCTCAGAACATATGGATCAAGCCTGGTTGCCTTATTGGACAGGAAGTCCTGTTGAAAGCTCCTCCCTTATCTTCCTTTGTGTTTTGCCCGCTCTGTTTGCTCATGGCTTTCTCTCTGAATATAATCGTGGTTTTCTTAAGCTGTCCAGGGAGTCGCTGTTGCCTTACTAAATATTTCATGGAACAGAGCTCACGGTACCTGCCAGCCATCTCGCATTTGTTGTCAAAAATAAAGGGTTCATCCTGGCGGGGGGGGGGGGAGAGAGAAGAAAGAGAAGGTTTATTCTGTTGTTTTTATTTTAAAGTTTCTCACGTGCAGCAAATGCACAAAGCCCCTGGAAGCCTAGGAGGGGCATCTTTCATTTGTGGGGGACAAGGATGGCCACATATTTATTTATTTACTTATTTATTTACAGCTTATTCAGCTGTGGGAGACTCCTGCCTCAGATTCTCCTCGAGGTTCCCTTTCCTATTTGTTCAGAAGGGAAAAGTTCAAAGCGCCTCTGTCAGCGGAGGGAAAAGCTTGCTGCATACTAACCCTCCAGCCCCCGCCTGCCATGACCTTGAGAGAGGAGCGCTAAACGGCCCCCCTTGCAAACCTGCATGTGTGTTTTGTTAGACCAGGTCGGCAGGGGTCAGGGCTCACCTGAGGCCAGCAGCCTGCCTGCCTGCCTGAGCAGCGGGGTAATGCATTTTTAAAAGGGACATTCTCGCCTTTGAATGGGCTTAATATGGTCTCTGTTTAAAAACCTGTCAGAATCCCAGGCACACACTCCATAAAATATAAATAAGTACTTACTGTTTGCAGATGTTGCTTGTTTTTCATAATGTTTGTGTTTGAAGTCTGGAGTCCTCACTTCCTGTCAGGCTCCCTCTGCCTCCTCGCTCCTCCTGGTTTTCTGAAGGAACAAGGGGGCTTCAGATGGCAATTTCCCAATGAAGACACTTTCTGTTAGATCTGTCAGTGTCCCTGGCTCAATTAGCATTTCTTTTCCTCTCTCTCTCTCTCTCTCTCTCTCTCTCTCTCTCTCTCTCTCTCTCTCTCTCTCTCCCTCCCTCCCTCCCTCCCCTCCCTCCCTCTCTCCCTTCCTCCCTCCTTTCCTCTCCTCTACACTTACATTACCTGGATGGAATTAAGGAAGGGGCTGAGGGGACCGGCTGCCATCTTGGCGCTCTTTCCTGTAGCTGGGGTCTCATACTTCCTTGCTTCCCCGCTTCCCCCACCCCCCACCCCCCAAGTCCTCAGTGGTAGTGCAGGCGTCTGGTTGATTTCTTCCTGCATTTCGCCACATAGCCAGCCCATCTCTGACCCACGATGCCCGCTCTTCCTCCTCACGCTCTTCCTCATGTCTTCAACTCTCTCCCATCAGCTCCAAAGAGAGCTGGTGTTGGCACAGGAGTCTCTGGCTTAATCTCTTTTCCAACTCATTGTCCACATTCTTGGTGGCTGCCAGATGCCCTCATGAGCCTGGCGAATGATGGCGCATCTTCCCCCTGTTTGCTTTTTAACATGACCAAGTCTCTGGGTGGCGTATGCCTAGGCAGTTCTAGAAGTCATTACTGGGTCTGCAGGCTTTCCTTTGATTGGCCTGAACATTTTACTGTCGCACTCCCTTGAGCAATTCCCTCACATCCCTGTGTGCCTGCCAAGGCCCCGTGAATATGTGTCTATTTAATGTGCTTCTTTTTACCGTAACTGATTAGTGATAAAAGGTCAACACAACCCGTTTCCCAGCTCTTCCTACACTTTGCCTGGCAAGCGTCTGTTCCACATAGTGCAAGGCATTGGGGAGGCCGGGGCAAGAGGATTGTGAGTTCAAGACCAACCCTGGGGAAGTATGGTGAGATCATGTCTCACACAATAAGCAAAATAAAACACAGAGGTGTCTGTCCGAACAGGCCTGCGATAGGCAAGTGCACCTGAGTCCCCTGCTTGAGACGTCCGTCCGAGGTCACCAATAAACTCCAGAGCTTACCTCCAGAGCCCGCTGACCCTATCCCCAGGGAAGAGAGAAAAAAGCAGACTCCCCTTTAGCCACTTCAACAGAAGCTCTGTAATAAGTATTATTTGCTCTCAATTTGCTTTATTATCCGTCATTTGAAAGGCGGGAGAAAAAAAAACAGAAAGAAAGAAAGATCCACCCACACCCTGCCTGGTTTCTAGGCAGTTCATGGGGGTGTGGTGAGGAGCAGCGATGGGGGTGGGGATAGGGGATCTGATCTAGACGCATGCTCATGCTCGGGACAGCATATCCTGATGAATCAGATTGGGGACGTGGAGGGGGTGGGAGTCGCTTTATCTGCAAAGCCTAGGAACCAGGAATCAAGATGGAGCTCCCTCAGCCCCAAAGCCTTACCAATTGATACAATTTGAAAATGGGCAGCTGGAGAGGCTGGGGCGAGCTGACATAATGACTTCTATAATAGCAGAACATTTAAGGTTATAGAAATAAAGAGAAGAGGGTGAAATCAGGCCCGTTGATCTCTGCCTGCAGGCTCTCCCAGCTCACTGGAAGCTCCAGCAATTATTTCTGCTCTGGCTTTCCCCTCCTCTCCAGAGCAGTCTGTTTGAAATGAAGCAGAACCAGGCATGGCAGCCTTATCAGTGTTGTTAGCTGACAGGGCGCCCAACACACCTGCTTTTACTTGCTTCTCTTTCGGGGCCCTAATGCCACAGAGAAGGTTGCTCGGGCCCTTATAATGTGTAAAGATTCATTTATTTCACCTTTTGAACCTGCCTGGCCCCCTGGGCCTGTGCTGCGAAGGGGGGGCAGGGTTGGCGAAGGCTCCCCCCAGACACTTAGAAGAAGCTGGTAATTAGGGGTCTGGCCCTGGGGCGGTTGCCATGATAGAGGTTTAAAAGAGGGGTGGGGGCTCAGCCAAGGAGGCACTAGGAAGAAGAGACTGGGGTGGTGGTGGCCTGTGGCTGTGGCCTCCCAGGCTCCAATGTGTCTAGAGAGACCTAGGTACCCGACTCTCAAAGCATGCAGAGCATCACACCCTGCCCCTGCCCCTTGTTTTCAGTCCAATGGAGATGGAGAAGATTTTAAAGAATCCTTTTGGCTTTGATCTTCTAGCTGTGGGTGCCTCCGCATGCAAAATTAAGACTCCCCAGTGACGATCCTGTGAACTTTATTTCAGGGAGCTGTATTTACCATTACAATTACTTCCCAGCGTAATGGTGTCTGGGAGGGATAGTAAACCCGGCCATCAATGACCCTGATAAAATATGAAGATCTGCAGGCATTCTGACGTTTAATTAAACTCGATTAGTTTCTGTGTTGTGTTTTTCTTCTCTTAGTTCAGTGCCAGTAAATACGTCTTGCTTTAGACCTCAAACACTGCAATAAGCACTTAAGAAGGAAGGGCTAGCTCTCCAATACCTGGTCTGTTTTGCCTGTGCCCAGTGCCCCCCTTTCTTCCTCTTGCATGCTTTTCCTATGGACTTCAGTTGGACGTGTTCCCTTCTGGGAGTCCTAAGATCTTAGTTTCCTAGGAGTAAACAAACAAACAGCAAAACCAAAACAACAACAAAAAGCCCTTCAAATAATCCTAAACTCTTTGGGAGCTTTGATTCTGGATCCTTCCATTTCATCTCTCCAGGTCAGCGTTGTGGCAGTGTGTGAGTGAGGGTGTTGTGCCCCCTGTCTCTGCCTGGACATCCCTTTATTCTTGATTTTCCTTCTTTCAAAGAGGAAGGTACATACAGCGTCTAGTGTTTGTACCTAGTTATCCCTTTTCTCCTGCTGCAAAGAGAGTTCTGGTCTCCCTGGGAGGACACGCCTTCCTTGCTGATGTATCCCACTTGTCTCCAGGAGTGGGGTACCAGCCCATCGCTCTGGCCACAGTCATTGGTGCTGGGACTTCGGTAAATGTTTGGGGGTCGGGGGAGGAAGCGCTCTTTTCAGGTAGGCATTCATTGCTTTTCGAGCTTCCAGGGGCATCATACGGGAAGACAATGCCTGGAAATCAAAGTGGCACAGAGCAAATAGAGTCCAGCTGTTGAGAAGAAGAGGAGCTAAAACCTACTTTCATCAGAGCCCCTGATCCAGCCATGCCTGAAGCTGTTAAGAGGTAGACCTCTAACATATTTCAGTGATATGAGCTGGTGTCTTCCTTCGTTGCTTATCCCATGCAACCAAGAGAACCCTCCTAGGTTCACCATCTGACTCCTCAAAGGAGCGAGTCCTCCTTAAGAGACTCTAATTCCCTCCTTTAGAAACAGGTAAGATCAGAGAGTGGGCGGGACGGGCGTGGGCCCCGGGGAGAGGAGAGACACTAATGTCTCCCTAAGAGAGCTTCCCAGGTGTGCTTCCTGACCCCACAGCTTCACTGTCCCATTTTGCAGACAGAAAAACTAGGCTCAGAGCTGTCTCATTAATGAGCACAGAGCTTGGTTTCAGGCCAGTGTCATTTCCAAGTGTGTGCAGCTCACACGCTGAACAGAGGTCTGTCAGGCACGTCCCTAAGGAGCTCAGCTCCATTGCCCACCTTCCGGAGCTGTTGCTTTTCACCTTCTGGAATGTGCTTATGTTTATTACCCAGTTGGTGTTCTGCGACCTGTATGGAGCTCTGACTATTTGAGCTCTGAGAAAACTTTTACAGTAGTTAGAATCTTACCAAAATGCAAATTTCTGTTAATATGTAAGTGATCAGACGGTCTGGAATGTGTATTTGAGAGGAGTTGGGACAGGATGGGGGATGGAGGCAGAGAGAAAACAAAACAAAACAAAACAAAACAAAACAAAACGAAAAACAGTGCCCTTGCCACAGCGGAGTCCATTGCTCAGAGATGGCTCTATGCAACAGTAGAGTCCATTGCTCGGAGATAGTCCCACGCCATCGAAGTGGAATCCATTGCTCAGAGGTGGCTCTATGCAACAGTAGAGTCCATTGCTTGGAGATAGTCCCACGCCATAGAAGTGGAATCCATTGCTCAGAGGTGGCTCTATGCAACAGTAGAGTCCATTGCTCGGAGATAGTCCCACGCCATAGAAGTGGAATCCATTGCTCAGAGGTGGCTCTATGCAACAGTAGAGTCCATTGCTCGGAGATAGTCCCACGCCATCGAAGTGGAATCCATTGCTCAGAGGTGGTTTTTCCTCTGGTTTTACTTTTCTGTGTGACTACATTCTGTCCCTATAGACCCACTTCCTTTCCTCACCCCCAGTCTCTCTGTGCCACTGGGCTGGCTACAGGCCTACCTATTGGCTTTTGCTTCCTGTATAATGAACTGTTTTCCAGAAGGACTTGGGGCCCAGGGCAAATCTCCTCCCTGCTGCGCTGCGATTGGTTCTTCACTATGGGGAACTACCGGAGCCTCTTGAAAATTTAGAGTCTGTGGCAGAAAAGGACTTGAACCCCATGAACACTGCCTGACCCCCCTCCCCGTGCCTTCCCCAAGCTAACAGTTTCATTGACTTAGCATCTTTTGTGTATGCATGGCTTTCCAGTGGCACTGGATTTTGATTCTTGATGGCAAAGCATTCCTGGATTTGTGATAAGGTTTACTTATCTATTTTCATAGCGCTGGGGAACAAACTCTTACCTCACATCTATAAGGCAAACACTACTTCTAAGATGTGTTTAGTGTGTGTGTGTACTACAGCAAACACCTGGAGGTCGCAGGATAACTTGAGGAGGTGGTCTCATTCCATGTAGGTGCCAGGGATTGAACCCGGGTCATCAGGTTTGCCAGCAGATGCCCTTACCTACTGAGACATTTCATCAGCCCAGGAAGTTGAGCTTTTTATTGATATTTGGTTATCCCAATGCTTGCTCTACACTTGTGACCAGTGAAGGAGGTGCTGACTGAGCAAGTAGCGTCTTTGTTTGCTTGTGAGATGTCTGTGGAGGTTCATTGTCGAAGCAGAAACACTTATTGTGGCTTGGCAGAGTGTGTCTTGCGAGCCAACGGAATGATGAAATTTCATCTCAGCCTAGAAATTATCCCTGGATCTGTTAACAAACCTGAAGTAACATCACCTTGGAGTTTTCACAAGATCTGTGGTGGACAAGAGACGGAGGCCCCCGAGTGAAGAGACACTGAGAGCCACTGAATGCTGACCGGAGACAGCACTGTTAAGACACCTCAGTGTCAGTTCAAGCCTTTCTCTGATGCTTTCTTGGAATGTTACAAGTTTCTAAATGTATTTTAGGATCTTATTATAGAAGGCATAATTTTACACAGAAGCAAAAAGAGTGGGGGAAATTGCTAATCTCATTTACTAAGAAGAAAGTGAATTCTTAATTTGTTTGTGTCTTGCTTTCTGAGTTTGTCCACATCTATTCACAGTGACGTTATAGTGTGAAAACAAGGCTGCATGTGACATTTACAATTTGCCTTTCATATTACATCCCACACACCACTGACATCATGTAATGGCTCCACGGTGTTTTGTCTTACAGAAACACTGCCACTAAGCAAATTCTCAGTTACTGGACACAACCATTCCTAGTTCCAAGATAAATGCTTGCAGCTAACTGATCAGTCAAGTTCAAGTTGTCCTAGTTCCAAGTATATCCTTGGAGAGAAAAAAAAAATCCTCATAAGCCTTGCTTTTGAATTAATATGCATGCAACCTATTTGGATATCTGTTAAGATTTTAGATGTTTAAATGTATATTTTACCTCAAATTTGAGGAAACTTGACCATTATTCTTCTAGATTGTATCTCTGTTTCTTCTCACCCCCACCCCCTCCCTCCTGTCTCTTTCTAGAATTCCCATGATGCATAGTTCGCTTGATGGTATCTGTAAGCACACCAGGCTCTCCATTCTCCTCACAGATCTGGTGACTTAAGGTGCTATCGTGTCAGCGTTGTTATTTCTTCTGCCTGCCTGAGTCAGCTGCTGCTGAATTCTTCCAGCGAATGCTGTGATTCATTTACTTTTGGACTGCAATTTTTGTTCATTTAGAACATAACTCGTGGGCTGGAGGGATATCTCAGTGGTTAAGAGCGCTGGCTGCTCTGCCGGAGGACCCAGGTTCGTTCCCAGTACCCACATGGTGGCTCACAACTATCTATAACTCCAGTTCCAGGGAATCCAACACCCGCTCTGGCTTCCATGGACACCAGACAGGCAATCGGTACACATACATGTCCCAAAACAACCATACATGTGAAATGATAGTAAAATAATTTTTAAAAATTGCCACATTAGCCGGGCGTGGTGGCGCATGCCTTTAATCCCAGCACTCGGGAGGCAGAGGCAGGTGTATTTCTGAGTTCTAGGCCAGCCTGGTCTACAGAGTGAGTTCCAGGACAGCCAGGCCTATACAGAGAAACCCTGTCTCGAAAAAAAACCAAAAAAAAATAAAAAATAAAAAAAATAAAAAATAAAAATAAAAAATAAAAAATAAATTGCCACATTGTTTAAAAATAATTTGCGTCTCTTTGTTAACATTAAAATGTGTTTGCATCTTATTTTTTCCTAATTTGCTTTGCCTCTTGTCTGTATTCTCCTCTAGTATTTTGAGCATATTGTGTAAGACCTGTTTTAAAGTCTTCACTTAATAAGTCTGATGTCTGCTTTTTGAGAGTCAGAGTCTAAAGATTAATTTTGTTCTAGTGAATGGGCCATGTTTCCCTGTTTGTTGTTGTGTCTCCTGACAGCTGGGCGTTTGAAATCTCTCGGCTTCTCGGATTGACAGACAGGATGGTCAGCGACTCTGCACATGCGTCGTACCTGAGTTTTAACTAGTTCCCATATAGATAGCTGCTTTGAAGTTTCCCAGCAGTGATCTGTTTCTTCTTGAGACCTTAGCTGGTCTAGCATGCTCTGTCCAATTAGAAATGTCTCTCTTCGAGGTCTTCTTTCAATCTCTCTCTCCCTGTGTCTCTCTGTCTTCTGTCTGTCTGTCTGTCTGTCTGTCTGTCTGTCTGTCTGTCTTTCTCTGTATACACACACCCATAAGAAACCCAAGTTCCAGCTAAATGTCATTGCCATACATAATCCTCCCGGAAAGCCCTGACTCCTGTGCCCTGTCTTGGCAGCTCTATTTCCTTGCAACACCAAGTCTCTCTTCGAGAAAATGTGGATCCAGCTGCTCAGAACATCTGTGTCTCACTGCCACTGATGCTCTTGAAGGCTCTTGGTGAGGCCCCAACAGTGAGATTCTAGCCAGAGCCATCCCAGGCAACCAAATGAAGAAGGTGGCCTCGTAGCATCCTTGGAGGGATAGGGGGCAGGGCTCAGCATCTTCTGTACACAGGTCTTGGGATCTTCAAGAGGAAATGTTTTTGGGAAAAAAAAAAAAAAAAAAAAAAAAAAAACCCTCTCAGTCCGAGAGGACACAGTGCTCATAAGACAACACAGAAGGGATGTTGCTAGTATATCCTCCATGCCTGGGACTGTCCAACGTGTTTGACACATGTAATCTCATCAAATCCTCCTCTAGCTCAGTGGGGCTGAGGCTGGGGAAATGGCTCAGTGGTTAAGGGCACTTGTGGCTCACGCAGAGACTCCGATTCAATTCCCAGTGGCCTCGTGGTTGTTTACAACATCTGTAAGTCCAGTCCCAGAGGATCTGATACCCTCATCATGTGTAGGCATGCACATGGTATACATACATACATACATTCACACATGTACACAAACCACTCATACACATGAATTAATAAAATCTTTGGGAAAAGAAACTCATGGGGGGAGGGAATAGACACTGGATCATCCACAGTTTATAGCAGAGGGATGATAATCTCAGAGAGGTTTGGGAAACTCTCAAAAGGCACACAGCCAGTTTTAATGACGGGGCAGCTAGGAAGGTAAGTGCTGCAGTGGGGGACTTTTAGGGCACTGAGTTTAGGAGACCATAGGGATCGAGAGGCCAGAATGGTACAGCAGAGGATGTGGTCCAGATTCTCCTAAACCTTCAGTGTAGAATAGGCTGTGTGCTGCTCCAGCAACTGAGCATATCTATGAACACGGACAAGATGAACCTCAGAGATGCTGGGAGGTGGGAGGGTATCTGTGGCTTAGGCGAAGAGATGGAAGGCAGAGAGCTGGGGAGGCATCACAGATAGTTCATGATGCCTTCCATTTACAGTATTAGTTACTGAGGTAGCAACCTTTAGTTGACCTCCAATGACCCCCACCTCCTCACGTTCATACCCTTGAAGAATCCCCTCTCACATCAACCAGCTGACGAGCTGGGTCTGGAGACATAGTTTCGAGTGTACTTGTGAGGACTGGTCTATTTGAGTTCTGGCATGGCAAAAGAAAAAGAAAAGGTTTTGATCAAATGACTCTGTGGGACTTCTGAGGCCCTGTGGCTTCCAGCTCATTTCTTGTTGGGCCACTTGGTCTAGAGAAGCCAGCCACTATGCTATACTGTGAGGCTACTCAAGTTCCCTCTGAGGAGGTCCCTGTGGTGAGGAACGGATGTCTCCTACCGACAGTCATATGAACATGCCACCTTGGCAATGGAGCCTCTGAATTCGGCTAAGCGGTTACATGACTATAACCCTGGCTGGCTGTGGGTCTGTTAACCTCAAGAGAAATCCCAGGACCAATACCACACTAGTTTTGTGCAATCAAATTCCCTACCTAAAGAACCCGTGAAAGCATAAATATTGATTCTGGGACTTAAAAATTACCCCAAGGTAGTTTGACACGTATGCAACGGGTAACTAATTCAACAGCCCAAAACAACAGTTTTCCAGTATGGAGATGAGCGAGTGGGTAGCTGGTAGCTGAACTTCTGACTGTGAAGTGCTCTTCATCACACGGAAGAAACGATGCCGGCTGCTGGTGTGTGCGTTTTGCCTGAAGGCTGTCCGGGGTTGCTCATCTCTTGGGGGTAGCAGTTTCTCAGGCATGTGGCTGTACTTTGTGGGACTGGGACTCTCTGTGGGACAGGACTCTCAGGAGCTGTATACTGCTGGCAAGAATGTTACAACACCCAGATGACCATGCAGCCCTGTGGTGGCTTCAGTCAGAATGGCCCTCATAGGCTCACAGATTGTGACTCTTGGTCACCAGGGAGTGGCACTATTAGGAGGTGTGGCCTTGTTGGAGGAAGTGTGTTACTGGTGGGGTAGACTTTCAGGTTTCGGAAGCCCATGCCAGGCTCAATGAGTCCTTTTCTTCCTGCCGTCTAAGGATCCAGATGTAGAACTCTTGGCTTCTTCTCCAGCTCTGTGTCTGCCTATATGTTGCCATGCTTCCCATCATGATGATAACGGGTTAATCCTCTGAAATGCTAAACTAGTCCCAATTAAATATTCTCTTTTACAAGAGTTGCTGTGGTCACGGCATCTCTTTATAGCAATAAACACCGACTAAATTAGGCAGCCAGGACGTTTTTCTAAAACTCCAGATGCATCCTTCCTGTCTTTGGGGCACCCCTCTACCAGGCTGGTGTCTCTCATTGCTATTCCGGCTCCTTGGCCCTAGTTCACACTCTCCCTGTCTCCGAGGTCCCAGCTCTTGCTTTGCTGTGTGTATCTTTAAGCGGACCCTGATGGTGGACGATGCACTTGTTTCAATGTATCTTTCCCTTGTAACTAAATATGTGACTGATACATTTCAAAAATTATTGTCTGCTATCTCTTTAGGGTTAGTGCCTGACTATGCTTTCTTAACCTTCTGAATCTGGGGAGATACCTTTTGTGGCAAGAGGCTCCAGAGTGGTCAAAGGATCAGAAGCTGGTAAGCAGATAGCTTGTTTTTTAGGGGTCAGCCCTGCTTGAGGCAGGGGAGTTAGGGGAATGGAAGGAAGGCTTTCTGCAGCCCCTTCCCTTTATCTGTTTTAAATGAACAAAGATTGGACAAACGCTAGCCATACTAGATTAGCAAGCTTGTGTGTGTGTGTGTGTGTGTGTGTGTGTGTGTGTGTGTGTGTGTGTGCATGTTTATGTGCACAAGTGGAGTATGTATGCCTTTTGAACTTTCATTTTTGCACATTTCCAGGTGTTCTCTCTGCATTAACCTGATCTGCCTTACAGTGTCACCAAAGTGCATCTCTTCTGGAGGGAAAGATGGAAGGAAGGAAGGAAGGAAGGAAGGAAGGAAGGAAGGAAGGAAGGAAGGAAGAGAGGGAGGGAGGGAAGTGAATGAAAGGAGGGAGGGAAGTGAAGGAGGGAGGGAGGGAGGGAGGGAGAGGGAAGGAGGAGGAAAAGAGGAAGGATAGGAAAAAGAAAGGAGAAGGCATGAAGACGCCTTAGTTTACACAGAGCCCTGTGGCTCTTTCTGGGGAGCAGACGTGAAGGCCTAGGTGGACAGAGCTCCCTCATCCCAGAAAGGATTGGCAGGGTCCTTCATGGCATGAGTGTTCTGACATCCAGGATGCAGAAGGAAGTGCTGCTGGCTCAGGGTTAGGAGACCCACTGCCTGCCAGGCTGTTTCTGGAGGCAGCCTTGAGGAGCCTTGGCTGCCTGCCACAGGTGGCTCATGAAGCTGTACCTTAGACCCTGTAGCTGAGCCTGGACATCTTGAAGCACCAAGGCTTCATCTTCACACTCTGTATATGCTCCTTCTTCTTCACCCTAAGGCCTTCACTCAGGCCTTGAAGGACGCATTCTCCGGAAGGGGGAAACAGCCACACAACTACCATGCCCAGCGCCACCTGTGAGGACCAGAGACTGTCATTCATGCAGCTTGCCCCCTCCCCTCACAACACACACAGACGGGCGTGGTAAGGATAGACTCCATGTCCACTGTGCCCCCTCTCTAACCAGCAATGAAGTCACGGGTATGACTGCACTGGTGATGAATGTTGTCTAGGGGTTTTCTTGTGGGTTGTGTGCTCTGGGGCTGGAGGATAAAAGTCTAAGACTCTGGCTGGTGGGGGGGAGGGAGAGAGAGAGAGAGAGAGAGAGAGAGAGAGAGAGAGGATGCTCCACTCTCAGCAAACACATAAGCGGGTGGGAGTCACTTCTCTCTGTCCACCAAATGGATGCCAGGAACTGAACTCAGCTCAGGAGGCTGGGCAGCAAGTGGCTTCCCCTATGACCACATTCTTTTGTGTTTGTGCAGATATTTGTGTGTATAGAAGTACTTGTAGAAGACTACCTCAGGGGTCAGTCCTTGGGCACTATCTACCTTGTTGTTGGTGCGACTATTATTTACTTTTTCCAAAACAGGTTTCTCTGTAGCCTTGGCTGTCCTTGAACTTGCTCTGTAGATCAGGCTGGCCTCAAAATCACAGAGATCTATTTACTTCTGCCTCCCGAGTGCTGGGATTAAAGGCATGCACCACCACTGCCTGCCTATCTATCTATCTATCTATCTATCTATCTATCTATCTATCTATCTATCATCTATCTATCTATCTATCTATCTATCTTCTTCAGCCCTCTCCCTGACCTCCTTCCCAAGCCTTTTGTATCTTCCTCTTGGGAAATCAGATCCCTGGGGAGCTGTGAGTGTTTTCAGACTTAGTGACAGGGAGAGAGAGGAGGAGAAGCAAGGGGGCATGAGGAGGCACTATGGAAGACAGAAAGAAGAGAGGCTTGGGCAAGGGGAGGGAATGCAGAGGAAAGGCAGCTCCTGGCACACTGACCTATTAAAAACCCATGCTCACCCTAAACTGCAAAGTACCAGGGCGTGGCTGCTCCCAGCAGACCTAACAGCTGCAGTGGGAGAAGGAGCCACTTCCGGGACAGGCCAAAGGGAGCTCTGCCTTTGGTTTCTAACCCACGCCCGGGGGACAACAGCATGCCCCACAGGAGGAATGGAAGAGAGGCTCGAGGGCCTGCCCATGTGCCACGTGACTCCCAGAATGCTAGGATGGGCTCCAAATTCTCACCCCCACAGTGCAGTCTACATTCAAAGTGATTCTGACAACATCCTGCTCCAACCTAGACGCCCTGTCACCACCCACAGGGGCCCCTAGGGATCCTAGAACATAGTAGTCAGCAAGAGAAGCCCTGTGTGCTCTCTGCACCCGCTCCCCACAGATAGCCTCCTGTGATGCTTAGAGATAGAAATTGGTTCCTTTAATCCATAATGAATATCAGAAAGGTCATATTTACATTATGATCTGGGTAGAAAGAGATTGTGTGTATTCAGTGGTGAAGAAAACAATCCCAAGGCTGGTGGCATCCAGCTCTGTGTTTGTGTCAGAGAAAGTGATGGGGGAATGAGAAATGGCAGCTATGAAGAAAAGGAGGGGGGGCAGGAGAGGAATAACAGGTGGAGGTAGGGGGCACAGAAGGAGACAAGACAGATGCAGAGTCAGAGGCACAGAGAGGAAAGGGAGGATGAGGAGAGGGGTGGGAGAGGATGAAGAGCAGAAGGCAGCTGTGGCCAGTAGGAGGTGCTAAGCACGGATGCTTGGCACAGACCCTATGCTAGACTGTGCTGGTTCTCAGACAAGGAAGTGGGTCATTTCTCAATACCCTCTGTGGCCAAAGTGGTATACAAATGGTTCTTTTGCTTGGAACTGGCAGGAACTGACCACTGACCCTCCAATCTGTCACCACGGCTCCTCCTCAGGGTTCCTGGGTTCAGATATGAGCACCTATGACTTTGCATTCCCTGTGTGTTCCCAGCCAAGTGTTGATCCCCTGATAGACAATTCTTTTTTTATTATTATTATTATTTTCTTTATTTACATTTCAAATGCTATCCCGTTCTTTTTTCTTCTTATTATTTTCTTTATTTACATTTCAAATGCTATCCCGAAAGTTCCCTATACCCCCCCTCCTGCCCCTGCTCCCCTACCCACCCACTCCCACTACTTGGCCCTGGCCTTCCCCTGTGCTGGGTCATACAAAGTTTACAAGACCAAGGGGCCTCTCTTCTCAATGATGGCCGATTAGGCCATCTTCTGCTACATATGCAGCTAGAGACACGAGCTCAGGGGGTACTGGTTAGTTCATATTGTTGTGGCACCTACAGGGTTGCAGCCCCCTACAACTCCTTGGGTACTTTCTCTAGCTCCTCCATTGGGGGCCCTGTGTTCCATCCAATAGCTGACCTGACAGACAATTCTTAAGTGCTGGGACTACAGGTGTTCACACGAAGCCTCTTTCATGTGGTGCTGGGGATTGAACTCACAGCCTTCTACCAACTGAGCTGCACCTCCTGTTTACCAGACTTGTTTTTTTTTTCTTTCAAGGGCATTGTGCTCTTCCTGTGACCCAAAGGAGCAGAGCACTGAGCTGCGTTGGAGGTTCAGTGGGGGGGGGGGGGAGTCAACCCAGTTGAGGATTCCCTCTGTCTGTATTTTGGATGGGAAAGCAAAGATGATCCATAGGAGAGGGTTCTCTGCCCCCAGAGTGGCAGCTGATGTGGTTAGGAGATCGGGGGGAAGGAAGGGTAGAAGCCACGTGCAAGACTGTAACTTGACTTTTGGCTGCTTTATGGGTTGCTATTTCTACTATCATTCTCCACCCTTATCACTTCAAAACCCTACAACACTAGGTAGGATAGCAAGAAGGTTAGAGGGGAAAGGGGCATTGATATCATTAGACTACTTCCTGCTGATTAGGAACTTCAAGTTCCTTGGGACAATTCTGATTTTCATCCAATCTGCAGCTAGCATCCAGCATCCAGCATCCAGCACCCAGCACCCAGCACCCAGCATCCAACATCCAGCAGCCGGCACTCAGCATTCAGCATCTATCAACCAGCATCCAGCAGCATCCAGCAGCATCCAGCAGCATCCAGCAGCATCCAGCAGCATCCAGCAGCATCCAGCATCCAGCATCCAGCATCCAGCATCCAGCAGTCAGCAGCAGCAGTGGCCATAACCCCTTGGGGCTAAAATTTTTATACCCTCTCAAAAGTCCCCAGAGTCCAAATGTCATACACTTTCAAAACTATCTGCAGCTGCAAAATCATGCCCCTGCCAGAGCACAAGACAAATCATAGTCAGCTGCTGTGGACAATCTGAAGCAGCCCCATACCTCACACCAAGGACTAAAACAAAAACATATTTCAGTTTTTAAAGACACTAACATTCTCACTACACAAGAGGAGTCTGTCTGTCTGCCGGGCCTCCGGATGGCCCACTGTCAGGACTAACCCAGGCATTCCCTGAAGCTGGGTAAGTTTAACCTTCAGTCAGTGTGATGTTCCTCAATGCAGAGAGGATAAAGGTGACCCAGCAATTTGGGGACATTTGCTTCCAGCTGGTGTTTCAGCTGGAGCCCCACACAGCGTCCATAGTGAAGGTAATACTGAGGTGAAGAGGAAACCCCACTTTTACCCACGCGGAAAGGTGAGAAACAAGGGCAGGAGAGCAGTGTGTGTGTGTGTGTGTGTGTGTGTATGTGTTCACGCACGTGTGCCTGTGTGCACATGCATGCCCACATGTGCATGTATCTGTATGTCTCCATGCACGCATGTATGTGTATCAGTATCTATGAGTTAACTATATTTCTCAGTATGGGTGTGTGGTATGGGGATAGGTTTCTCCACTGATGAAATGAAATGACTGAAGCCAAATCAGAGGTATAAAGGCAGGTGTATTGAGAGGCAGCTCTCAGCAAGTTCATTGATCTCACAGGTGGAGGTCAGGCAAGTCACGTGCCAAGCAAGGGGATTTTATGGTTCTTTTGGAGGTGTGGGGTGAGCTAGGGGCTGGGATTATGACCATTATAAGGGAAAGAAGCAGAGCCCTCGGCAGTCACTCACGGGTGGGTAGCCGGGATCACGGAGATGGGCAGAGATGATATGTTAGCCCAGAGTTTTCTTCTTGTGGGCATGGTTGGGGGTCGTGGGAAGAAGAGCAAATGGGGTTTCTTAGCTGGGTAGGGGATGGGTGGGGATTCCGACCAAACAGTGCATACATGGAGATAAAGACCTTGGGACGGTGGTGGAGGAATATGAAGAGGCTCCCTGGCTTGATTGCTTACTTAGTTATTTTAGTTTAAGAAATAGTATGATCATCTCTCTTGGAAAGGATAGGACCTAAAGGTGGCTCTGTGTGCATCCCCTCCGTGTGCATCCCTCTCCACGGCACTATCATCCAACAGCCATTTGTTCCTGCCGATCAGTTCAGCCTTGAGGAAGGACAGACCCACAGCACTGGTTAAACACATGAGGCTGGTGAACGGTGGCAGAAGGCTCCCAGACTTCCTCATACAGCCCGAGAGGTGGAAGGCCAGCAAAGAACACCAACTGTGGCCAAGAAGATGAGGGAGACTTGAGCCTGTGTGCAGTCAGCCTCTTTCTTTCTTTCTTTCTTTCTTTCTTCTCTCTCTCTCTCTCTCTCTCTCTCTCTCTCTCTCTCTCTCTCTCTCTTTCTTTCTTTCTTTTTTTTTTTCATAAGTGTATTGGGGGAAATGTGGTGTTCCAGTTAGGACTCTGAGTCATCCCCTGTGCCTGGCCTGGGAATTCATGCCCATATCCTACAGACAGCACGACTCCTGTCTCCTTTCTGTATTCTACATGAACTTCAAAATTGTAACAGTTATGTGCTCAGCATAATATGATGGAATGTGGTAATGCGTCATAACACCTACTTTAGTTTCGTTGGTTTTATTTTGCTAATATTTCTTGAGACAGGGTTTTTCTGTGTAGCGCTGGCTGTCTCAGAACTCACTCTGTAGACCAGGCTGGCCTCAGGCTCAGAGATCTGCCTGCCTCTGCCTCCTGAGTGCTAGGATTAAAGGAGTGCGCCACCACTGCTCAGCACACCTACGTGTGTTTAAATGTCGTGCTGTTCTTATCATTTAATAATAACTGTTTGCCCCTGTCTCACGGTGACCTTTATGTGACTATTTAACACTATTTTACATAGAAGGCAGTTGAGACTTTTCTAAGTTAACTAGCTGGGAGTAGAATAAAGGTTGGAACCAGAATTTGGATCTGCAGTCCTCAACACAGTCGCCCTGTTTACTTTGTGTATAGTATTGTATAATGTGTTAGAAGATACACAGAGAACAGTCCAGAGAGAGCTCCCACCTATTGCATGGCATTCCCGGGGCTGCTCCTCTGGAATGCTGGGACCCAGGGACCATCAAGTCCATGATAGGAAAGCCTGAGTCCACCAGAGGCACTCCTCAATTAGTCAGCCCCCGCTTTTTGATTTAATTCTTCCACTAATGTATGTTCATCATGTAGCTCTGGAAAGATTGGTATTCAGGGAAGGAGCATCAAAGACGGGTAATTAAAGTGTCTCTGCTGACAGGCCGTGTCTGGGAACAGCCCTGTTTGATTCCGCAAAGGAAATCATTGGTGTTCTAACAGGAGGCAGGAAACTTTTGATTAGCGAGTGATAGATAAACAGATCGATGGCTTTTCTGGCAACATTTCCGCTTCATTATTGTCACCGGGGAAGAGACAGGGGTGGCATGCAGAGGAGAGGAGGTCCTGCTGGGTCCTTTGGGGCTTTAGAGCGGGCAGGGGCTGGCGAAGGTCAAAGTCAGACTGGGCAGCAGCAGTGCTGTGGCTGGCTGGCTCTGGGTCTTAGGGAAATGAGGACATGTCTTCAGCAACATCTCCGTGAGCCCTCAGACAGGCGCTGATGAGAACCTCCTGGTCACCAAGCTTCTTGGTGATCAGCTAAAGTCTGTGTTCCCAGCCGCCGCAACCCCTCTGCGTTATTGCTGCTCTCTCAAGGTCAGGGGGAGTTAAAACCGGAGATTATACTGTGTCAGTGGGGCCTTTTTGAAATATGACTCTGTAATCTCTTTCCACACCAGAGGAGAGATGCCAAAATCGCACTTCAATCTCCAGCTCGCAATGGGCTTATTGGGATTTTAGCAGAGCTCTGACTGGATAAGACTGTTTCTTCGCCAGGGGTGCCCTTTTACAAACTTTGGTTAAGTAAGGCTGCAACTTAGCGAGGGTGGCTTTGCAAGTGCCTAGGACCATGATCCCAGCACTCAGGGCAGGGGATAGGCCACCCAGCACTGTCTGTCCTGATGTAAGTGCCTGGTGGGAAGATGAGCCTTAGAGTGGGTGTTCCTGACCCGCCTGTATGCGAGTGTGCACACACATACACACACACACACACACACACACACACATCCACACACACACACACACACACACACACACCCCAGACTGTGAAAAGCAGAGCTCTCTCTGGATTACCCTGAGGTTAGAGATGAAGCAGGAAGACCATCTGCACCTAGCACTTAGTAGGTACTCAGTCAGTGGGAAGGCTACTCTGGATGTGTGCATGTGTGTGTATGTGTGTGGGGGGGAGGCATGTGTGTATGTGCATAGGCATGCATGTGTGTGCAGAGGTGTGTATGTGTATGTGTAGCAGTGAGGCTGATGAAGGGTGTCTTTATCACTCTCGATCCTAATTTTTAAGACAATGTCTCTCACTGAGCCTAAAGCTTGATGATGATGCAGTTAGACTGGCTGGCCAGCAAGCCTCCCCTGTCCCCTGTCTACCTGTTTCCCCTCCATCCCCAGACTAGAGTTAGAGTCATACCGCTGTAACCATCTCTTTCAAGGGTTCTAGGGGTCATTAAGGTCGTCATGTTTGTTCAACAAGCGCTTTACCTATAGAGCTACTCCCCCAACCCCTCCCTTGAGTTTTGAGAGATCTAGTGGAGAATCGAGGCAGCCAGACAACTTTATCACATTGTGTCTTGTCAGAGACTTGATAGCTGTGAACCCACCATCCCTTTCCTGCTCCTAGCACCCTGGCCACAGTGACCTGGGACACAGGGCTTTCCAGTAACAACGATCTCTGTGGATTGACCACTAGATGATGCTGCGTCTGCCATCTTATGGTGAAAGGAAGTAAAGACTGAGTCCAACCCTGAGGAGGGAAGGGATGGTAGCAGATAGGGCTGGGTGTGGCTCCGGTTCTACACACTCCAGGTTGCGTTTCCTGCTTCCCCAAGTGGTCCCTGGTGCTCTCCCCCAGCCTCCTTCCTGATTTTCCTCCACTTCATGTTACTCATCCCTCACCACTGTGACAAAATACTTCAGCAAACCAGCGTGAAGGAGAAGGCATGGTTCATCTTGGCTCATGGTTTCAGAAGTCTCAGCCCATGTCTGAAGTTGGCTGCTATGGCCGAGATAAACACTAGGACCAAAAACAAGTAGGGGAAGAAAGAGTTTGTTTCATGTTAACAAGCCTCAGGGCACACTCCATCACTGAAGGACGTCAGGACAGGAACTCAAGGCAGGAACCGAGGCAGAAGTCAGGGAGGCCTGCTGCCCTCTTGCTTCTTCCTTGTGGCTTGCTCATCCTGCTTTAATTTTTATACAACACAAGACCATCTGCTCAGTGCACCACCGCCCACAGTGAACCCCTGGGCCCTTCTGGTGGTTTGAATGAAAATAGGGCCATAGGATATGGGACTGGCATGATTGGGAGGTGTGGCCTTGATGGAGTAGGTGTGGTGTTGTTAGCAGAAATGTGTCACCGAGGGCAGGTTTTGAGGTCTCAGATGCCTAAGCCAGGCCTAGGGTAGTATTCTCTTCCTGCTGCCTGTGGATCAAGATGTAAAACTCTCAGCTCCCTCTCCAGCACCCTGTCTGCCTGCATGCCACCATGTTTCCCACCAGGATGATAATGGACCAAACCTCTGAAGCCCAAGCCAGCCCCGGTGAAATGTTTTCCTTGATAAGAGGTCGTGGCGTCTCTTCACAGAAATAAAAACCCTAGGACAGCCCTTCCATGTCAATCATTAATGGAGAATAGGTCCATAGACTTGCCTATAGGCAATCTAATGGAGGCATTCTAATTGATGTCGCTGCCTTGTGTCAAGTTTACAGAATATGTCAACCAGGGCATCCCCCAGTGGCTAGCTAGCTTCATTGCAAAGAGTCTGTGATGAGGCGGAAGCTATGTTGACAAGGACATGTGGCAGAGAGGAGAACCTACCTCTCGGTGGCTGGGAAGCAGAGACAGAGGAAGGAAGAGCCAAGAGATAAGAAGCTCCCTCCAGAGGCACGCTTCCTGTGTCCTGCCTCCCTGGTTCTCCTATTTCTCCACAATGCCGCTACATGATGAGTCCACCCATGCGTTCATCCACTCGTTAGGTTTGAGCCCTCATGAGCTAGTCTCTGCCCCAATGTCCCACTCCCAAGCGTGGTTCTGGGGACCCACTCTTCAGCACATGAGCCTTCAGGGGACATTTCGCATGCAAACTACAGCACTCCTGTTCCTCTACTTCAGTGCCATCTTCCTAACCTTTTCCCTCCTCTGTCTCCTGATATTCCTTGAGGCAGTGATTCATTTACTGCCCAGGTTTCAGAGTAATATCTGAATTTGTAAATCTTGGCTCTAAGAGCCACGTGTTCTAGGCAAGCCCCTTTGTTGAGCATAAGTGGCCTTACCTACAAGGTCCGTCCCTTGTGTGGTTGTTACAAGTTTGAGTTTATGTCATGGGCACAGCACGCCCAGCTCTCTGGTCAGGAAAGGGTTTCACAAACATGGTCCAACAGCAAGGCTCCTAAGTTGCTCTTCCTGCTTTAGGCAAGACTCAGAGGAACACTTGCTAATCGCTTGGTTGGCTGCAAGTAGAAACTGCAAAAATCAGGACTTTTGGTATTGTTGTCTTTCTCATAGTGGGTCTTTCCCATGTGCTGTCCTCCCCCCCCCACCCCATCTCTGGTGTTCTATGAGTTGTTGTTGTTGGTTTTTTTCACTGAATGACTTGTCAACTCTAATCCTTAAGTAGGACTGTCACTGAAATGCTATCCCAAGACCTGAGAGTGATTTGACCTTAGCCAATATGGTTCTCCTATTGTTTGTCCAGTATGTGGGTATATGCGCAGAGCTCATCCAGTAAGATCCACTCCCTCATGGTGACAGATACCTACAGCTCTCTTCCAGTCCTACCCTTAGCTCCCACATAGGCGCGCCTTCCTTCTTTTCTCCTTTCCTGCCTGTGGCTCCTTAGATTCTGAGAACTGCCCTGATCTTCCTCACATCTCCCTTGAACCTTTCCCAGCCAGCCTTGGTGTCTGTGACTTCGTCTCCAGAAATCTTCGAGAGTCAGTCTGTTTCCCTCAGGTGCTGAACGGAGGGAAGGAGAACTCACACAGAACAGCTCTCTCTATTCGGGGCAGACAGTTCAGGTCTCACCATCATCTGTCTCTCCTCAGCTACCTTATTCTACCCTAGAGGGACGCACCGGCCTGCGTGCAGTCATTAGGGGAGCGCGAAGATGCTATATGAGCATCATCTGTCTGTCTGACTCCCTGACCCCAGAGCAGCTCCTCTGAGAGGCACACTTAGTGTGATCCCGGTAAAAAAAAATCCCTAGCCACCTCTGGCTCAAGACTGAGCTCCACCTCTGCCATTGCGACTCTCCTGCCTGTGTTTGTTGGCTTTGTGTAAGCTCTGTCGCTGCATGGCATCTATGCCCACGGCTTGTCTGATCCAGTTATGGGGGGAGGCTGGGAGGCTGCCCCTGATTTCTGACAAGGGAAGGGGACAATCACACTCAAGGGGCTTGCTGTGTTTCCCCTTTTTCCTGAAGTCCTGGGAGACAAGAGGAGTCACGGGTGAGGTATTTCCCCCAGCTCCTCAGCCCTTACTGCCTCTCAGCTACAGAGTCTTTATTCTTATATATGTGTAGGCATCTAGACCCCCCCCATGGCACCCAGACAGACTGTGGACAGCTGCTTTAGGGCACCCCTGTCTCAGTTCTGATTTCCAAAGGACCCCTGATTTGGCTGGTTAAGACCAATTGTTTCCAACCAGCCAGCTTTGGCTGACATAGCAGTGATGTCAGTCAAGCCAGCTTGATGTGTCTATGGCTGGCTTACCCAAATCAATGCCATGGTCCCTTTAAGAGAAGGGTTTTCTTGGAGGCACATAGATTTCTGGGCCATGGAGAAACCAGTATCTCCATGCTGGAGTTGGACTTTCCCTTGCTCTTTGTGGCCCAAACATCACAACTGTCCCCCACCTGTTGAGAGGATGCTCTGCTGTTGCTGGAGTACTCACTCTTGAGTAGCCCGTAACACACAGAGGGAAGGTTCTTGTCTACAGCATGAAGGACAAACGGGGCTCCTGTGCTCCTCCAATCCCATCTCAGAAGTTATGACCTTCAACCTCTTCCTTTTGTTCTTCAAACCACATTGCAAATGAGCAAGGCCCTGGTCAAACTGGCAAGGAAGATCAGGATTGGACTGAGATAACAAAAATGTATTGGAATTTTGGCTTCAGGCACCGCTGCATCCAGAAAGTAATAAATATTGGGACTTAGACTTGTAGCCTCTTCGTGGCTTGTTTGGCTTTATTCTCATAGTATCCTCATGGGTTCTATTCTCATAGTGTCCTCATAGGTACTATTCTCATAGTATCCTCATGAGTTCTATTCTCATAGTGTCCTCATGGGTTCTATACTCA
>NC_034609.1:16016400-16022400 GCF_900095145.1 Mus pahari
CATAGTATCCTCATAGGTTCTATTCTCATAGTGTCCTCATAGGTTCTATTCTCATAGTGTCCTCATAGGTTCTATTCTCATAGTGTCCTTATGGGTTCTATTCTCATAGTGTCCTCATAGGTTCTATTCTCATAGTATCCTCATAGGTTCTATTCTCATAGTGTCCTCATAGGTTCTATTCTCATAGTATCCTCATAGTGTTCTCATAGGTTGCTCCAGTCTCATCTCCTAATCCTGAATTTTAACTTCATTGTAGAAAATGCCTCTTTTCTGCTCATGCTAACAACAGTTCTAGGGTCGAATCTTTTTTTGTTCTATTCTGCCTGTATTTGGGTATGTATCCTTCCTCGAGTGATGCCCTGATTGAAAGAGCAAGGTCACATGACTGTATAGGGTGCATCCAGTCAAGCCACCTATACACAGCCACAGCTATTTCTAGAAGAACTAAGAATGGGATGTGGGATGGGCAGGCTGTTGCCTGCCTTACCATCAGAGCATTGCCATGGGTGGCAGAGCCGACTCCTGGCCATCTCTATCCGCCGAGGACAAGAAGAGTGTGGACCTACTCTCTGGGGGCAGATGGAGGCTACTAATGAGGAGCAGGGGTTGCCTCACAGACGGGCTGGCCATGGCTCCTCCCCTCCCCACACATGATCTCCTAAGTCTGGCCTCCCCTGCCATCAGCTAACACAGGGCTTTGGATGGGGGATCCTGGTGAGGGCACAAAGCAGAAGAGGATCTGTACCAGCTCCACGGATGAGAACTTCCATGCCTGGCATGCAGACTCTGCCCACCCCCTGACCTTCCCAGACGGCCACAAGCTTCAACACGTTCTCTGGTACCCAGATGTGTGTGGCTACTGGCCTGAAGAGCACCCAGGAGGGCCTGCCAAGGGATGGCAAGCACCTCAGGTCTCATGGGGAGAGTTCAACCTTCAGCTTCAATCGAAAACTGATCGATTTAAAGTCAGACTAGTCCTGGGTCAGAGTGCGGGGCTGCCATGCCTACGGGCAAGTGTTAGAGTGTCTGTGCCTCAGCACTCCTCCATAGAGGGGTATCATGGTAGAGATAATGATAATGTGTGACAGAAAAAAAAAGCTGTGATCCCAGAATGGTTAAGCAATTTCCCCAAAGTCACATAGTAAGTGACAGAGTTGAGATCTTTAACCAGACACCAGCTCTTGAATCTGAGGCTCACTGTTGACTGGTGTGCAGAATAAGCGATGTCCTGTAGGAAGTTGTTGTCCCTGTATCTGCTATACAGGAAGTGCCCAGGAAACACTCGAAATCTCTATCTCCCTGCTGACCCACAGGCAGGGCTGACGGCCTGCTCATGCCTTCTGAGGTAGATGGCCCGAGGTTCAGGGTTTCCATGCCAGGCTGTGCTGTGCTGCCTGCGGGTCCCAGCTTCCCAGTTGTATATATCAGGGCTTGCTCTTCAGACTCTGTTGGCCTGACTCACCCATCACCCAGCAACACTGGGGCAGACGGAGGTTGTGGTGACTAATAGGAAGGCAGAACGGCCGAGGAAGTCAAGAACCTCCTGGAGAGGGGTTTACTTCTAAGGCTGCTTCTACGCCTTTCAGGTGTCACGCAGGGTGGCAGCAGGGTGACTGTAGAGAGTTAACATCTGATGGGTGTTCCAGTCTTCGAGGCAGTTTGAGGGTCCAGGGCTGATTAAGGATGAATGCCTGTTGCTCTAGCACTGTGTAGCCTAGAACAGGAAGATCATGAGTTCAAGACCAGCCTGGACTATAATAGTGAGATTGTCTGTCATGGTTTGAATATGCTCGGCCCAGGGGATGGCACTATTTGGAGGTTCAGCCTTGTTGGAATAGGTATGTCACTGTGGGCGTGGGTTTTAAGACCTTCAAACTAGCTGCCTGGAAGTCAGTCTTCTGCTAGCAGCCTTCAGATGAAGATGTAGAACTCTCAGCTCCTCCCGCACCATGCCTGCCTTAGAGACTGCCATGTTCCTGCCTTGATGATGATGGACTGAACCTCTAAACCTGTTAGCCAGTCCCAATTCAATGTTGTCTTTATAAGACATGCATTGGTCATGGTGTCTGTTCACAGCAGTAAAACCTTAACCAAGACATTGTCTTATAAGACCAAACCAAAGGCCCTCACGAAAACTCAACATCAGCAATCTTTTGTCTGAGTCCATGTCTAGCCTTGGGGTGGGGGACGCTCTCACAGAGACCTTTTAAAGGCTTCTACCTCCTTCCCCAAGGTGACACTGGCCTTCAGTGGATACTGCCTCCATCTCTCTGTGATGGAGGGTAGTTATTAATAAAAGTGGGACTGGCTACTGATTCTTTCCCTACCCTGTTAAATTTCATTTTTTCTGAATTCTCTGTGGCAGGCAGTAAGCCAAGTCCATGGGGACTGAATTCTATATGCCACACTAAGGTGCCCCAGGCCACTCGCTTCTGATTTCGGATGGACTGATGTCAGCTCTGGAACAGGTGTCTCCCTGTTTGGTGCTCTGGCCACATGTCTTGCTCGTTTTCAGACCAGGATATTAGCTAATGTTCTTCTTCCTCCATGAAACCCTAGGCACATGGCCCTAGTTTCCTCGCCAGGGGCAGGTTGGTTAGGGGCTCCATGACTCTCTCGGTCCAGGATGCAACAGGAAGGACACAGCACAGCTCTGGACTGCAGCTGGCTTCTCTTCAGACCTTTGTTAGAAGTTTGTGACCAGCATTGTTGATGTCTCCGGATCAGCACCCAAGCAGGTGAAGGTGGGTTTTTCTTGGAGAAACTCTTGACTGTGATATTGTACCGGGAGCACTTGACTGTGATATTGTACCGGGAGCACTTGACGAGAGAAGACAATTACTGCAGGTGACTTAGTTTCTGCTATTCTAAAGGGTGGCAACTGGGTGGTAATCAGCTGGGCTGAGAGAATTGTTCTGTGGCCTCCTTGATAGCATCCCTTCTAGCCTCCGCCCTACAGTTACCTGGCAACAGCCAGGTGTGCCTAACTCAGCATAAAAGGGGCTCTTTTCCCCCTCCTTACCCACTTACTCTCTTACCCACTCCGTTCCTTCCTTCCCCATTGTCCTCCCTCCTCTCTCCATGTGTTCCCAGATGCACCCCCCCCCCCAGTCTCTGCCATTCTCTGTCTCTACTCCCTCAAGCCCCCTCCCCATGCCCTAAATAAACTTTATTCCATACTATACTTGATGTATGGCTGGTCCCTCAGGGGGAAGGGGTGCCTCAGCATGGGGCTGCAGAGGCGCCCCCTTCCACCTCACCATACTGCGCCTCTGCCAAACATATCCTGACCTCCTCCTCCTCCTCCTCCTCCTCCTCCTCCTCCTTCTTCTTCTTCATAAAACACAACACTCCTGTCTTGGAGTAAATACAGGTCGAATCAAACTCCCTCAAGACAGCTTTTTTTCAACACTGCACTTGGAAAACAAGCAAGCGGAAGTGTTTGGGGCAGGGTGGTACCAATGCTACCCCCAAATGCCCTAAACTCCCCTGCCACTGACCTGACAAACCCACACTGAGCAACTTGTGTTGCTGTCTTCTTTAGAGAAAGACCTTGCTAGAGAGCGAAACAATTTTCTGTGTTTCTTTCTTTCCTTTTCCTTTCCTTTTCTTTTCTTTTTCTGGGCAGAGAGCCCCTGACCGAGAACCCAGGGATCCTGAGATGCCCCCCTCAGCATCTCTCACTTGATCTGCCCAACTGAAACGCCTTCCTTTTTTTCCCTTGGCGTAGCTGCCACCCCTCATAGGTCCATCTGTGGTGGCTCAGCTCAGTGTCTGTGACACTCTCTTCTGTCTTTACTCTGCTTGTTTCCTTCGTGACACATGTCCTGTTTGTATGTACACATGCGCCTGTCTGTCCCCTCCTCTCGTGGCATGCTCCAGGCAGTTGGCTTGATCTCCAGCTCCATGAAGGAGAAAACAGAGAAAACAAAACAAAACACAAACCAAACCAAACCCCCAAAACCCAAACTCTTGGAGGAAGAACGCAACCCCAGGCAGCACTGGGTGGTCACTGTGGGGTGACACCTTGGACTTACAAATGGCAGATGAGGAACACCCCCATATGCCCCATTTGAAATCCATTCCTCTGTGTTTCAGATGCATCTCCCACCGGACTGTCATCCCCACAGGGGCAGAAAGCACACTTGGGACAGACACACTCGTGTCCCTAGTTCCCAGCACATGACCCACATAACTATCTCCGTAGATGATAATGGCTGAATACATGAATAAGTTGGAATCCCTTAAGAAGTGTTAAAATGCTATAATGCAAAGGGATCACAAATCTAGAGCTAAACACAAGACATGATAGCAGGGAGTGGGAGAAAATAACAGAAACCTCCTGTATGCTTGTCATCCAACACTGTAGTAGGCCACCTTTCATAAATGTCAAAGTTAGCCTCTTTTAAATATTGTTTTTCACCATTTTGGAAATGAGGAAACAGAGGCCCAAGCTGGTTTAAGAGCCTGGCAGGGCCGCAGAGCTCCTGAGCAAAGCAGTTACTGGAATTCTGCAGGCAGGCCGACCCCAGCTCCTCCCTCTTAACCGGATGATTTAGCGGCTAAGCCCAGATCACTGATCCTGGAGGGTGAGGTTCTCACTCCTAAGGGCAGCTCTTTCATTGCACTGATGAGCGGGGAGCTAGAGATGCTGATGTGGGGCAGCTCTTTCATTGCACTGATGAGCGGGGAGCTAGAGATGCTGATGTGGGACTGTCCCCCTCGAGAGACCCTAAAGCACTCCAGCAAAGCTGCCAAGCCCAGGCTGGGCAAACGGACAGAAGGAGAAAGTAGAGTCAGAAGAGGGCAGGAAGAGCCCAGAGGACCGTGGGCTACCTGTGACAGAGCTGAGATGCTCCAGAGTCAGATCTCCTCAAAGGACCAGGACCCAAGGGCACAGGGACATAGTAAACCTTGCTATACCTCCACAGTGTTTCGGGTTGGAGCAGGCAGAATAGAGCTGCAAGAGGCAGGGTGGGAGAGCAGAAACAGAGGCCTGGGTGTGGGGTGGTCATCACAGCCACTATGGTAATCATTAGCTTTCTGATCGCTGGGACCAAAATCCCCAAGACAAACAAACCTTCCTAGTGTCAGGAGTGTGTGTGGTAAAGAAGTTCACACCTCCATGAAGCAGAAGCAAGATATGCTGCCTCCCTCTCCCCTCCCATTCATTCTATCTGGCTTCGAGCCTATGAAGTGGCACTGTCCAGATTCGGGGGGGGGGGGATGTCTTTCCCCAGCCTCAGTCAGCCCTCTCTGGGAATGCACTCACAGACATCCGGAGTCATGCACCTCACTAATCAATCACTTGGGGACTCTAACTTCAGCCAAGTTGACATTGAAGGCCACACTGTCGGTCACAGTAGGAAGGGAACATGTACTCACAAAGAAGATATGATACAAGGAGACACACTGCAGTGGAGGGGGAGTTAGGGTGGGTGGAAGAGAGGCTGGGTACCATGCCAAGCAGGCAGACAGGGCGTCTCTGAAAAAGTAGTTTATGAGCTAAGGCAGGGGCAAGAGGCCTATAGAGAGACAAGTATATATGTTGCATTTAGTATCATGTTATGTGGTATATATATGATATATTATATCCTATATGGTGTATATATGATATATTAATATATCATGAATATATTACATTATCACATTTCATAATGTTATATTGTGTTACATAATATATTTATTATGACAAGCTTTTTCATGGATCTTTGCTATATATTACATATACATTATATGGTATGGCATTCTATAATATGCAAGGTAATATAACATGAATTATTTTAATTGAATTGGTATATTAATATATGATCATATCACATTACAATATAGAAAAGATGCAACTATGTGAAAAGACAGGGGAAAAGGCCGGGGTGTAGTGGCACATGCTTTTTTAATCCAAACATTCAGGAGGCAGAGGTAGGTAGATCTCTGTGAGCTCAGGCCTACTGATCATAACAATTCCAGGATAGCTAGGTCAGAGAGAGAGAGAGAGACAGA
>NC_034609.1:16022745-16049288 GCF_900095145.1 Mus pahari
ACACACACACACACACACACACACACACACACACACACACACAGAGGTCAGTCTAGCTTGAGGAAATAGCTTTGATTCAAGTTCTGAGCTCAGAGTATGCTGTCGGAGTGCGAGAGCAGTCGCATGGGCCACCTACTGCAGAGCCCTGCCTCCACGTGGGATGAAGATTCTACCCGCCATTTTGAAAAGATTTCTTGGCTGTTTAGTTGAACCTGAATCGGGATGGGCAGGAATAACCCACCGTGTTACTCCTCGCCAAGCCAAGGAGACCGGACTGATCACACAGGTTTGATGTGGAGAGACCCCAGACTGGTGGGGCAGCTGCACGTGTTAGGACCCTTTCCTGGACTAGGAGTGCGAGTCTCTGATCCACAGGCGCATTTCTCTGAGACCCTAAGGGGAGTGAGCTCCTCTGCCTGTCAGCATCCTGCAGGCCCAGGACAAGGACCCAGAATCTAGCCTTTGTCTCAGACCTACTCTGGTTTCCAGGACTACGTTGGTTTGCCTGTGATTTGATGTTGCTTCTCCACAACCTGCACACTGGACCTGGGTCCGAGGCATCCACTGGTAGTTGACTCTAGCACAAGGGCTGCCCTCCCTAGCCCAGACAGTCAAAACAACCACCGCTGCCACCACCCATTGACAACAACAAAATCATGGCCCCTATAATGTTTTCGATGCCTAAACAAAAAGGATGTCAGGCAGGGGTTCTTAGGACAACACATGTCCACATCACACAGCTATGGTTGGAGCCAACATGGGCATCATCTATTCAAGTCACACACACACACACACACACACACACACACACACACACACAAACCGCTGGCCCTCACTGCTCTCTCCAGTTAGTCGCATTGGAAATTAGGAGAGCGGCTGCATTTACAGGCTCTGTTGGATCAGAACTGCTTATGGTAATCAAGAGGCAGCTTCCACGTAAGGTGGCAGAGTGTGTAAATAACCAATTATGGTTTTCAAAAGAAAAACTTGTTTGGTCGTGAGAGCCAGGTTCTCCCCGGCGGAACTCGCTTTTGCCTCCGCATGATATGGATGTGATTTAAAGTATCCCTGGGTGTTGTCCTTGCACTATTTATTTAAGGTGTTTATACAAGAATGAGCGATGGAGAGGAGCGGGCCAAGAAGGCCAGGGGGTTATTGATCATGCTCACACAGGACTGCAGTGTCAGGTCACCTTCCGTCCATTGATTGTTGATTGCTCCGTAACGCCCTTCTCCTCCTCAGTCACAGACACATTAACTGTAGAGACAAATGTATTCATCGCTTGCTTGCACGACTGTTGCAATTCCAAGTCATTTTTTTTTTTTTCAAACCCCATGGTCGGCATGGAGAGAGGGAAGTGTGAGAGAGATGCACATTTCCACCCTCTACTGAGTAGTGCTGTGAGGAGTTAATTCTCGTTGATGAAGCTTATATCCCTGTCTGGGTGGGTGTTGGACTGGGCAGCCAGATGCAGGACTGATTTACTTGATAGGAAAATTCTTATGTGTTTGTCAAAACTGGACAGCCTCAATTCTCTGGGCTTAGAAGGGCAGAAAATCCAACAGCTTTGTAGAGTAGCTACCTGCCTGCACCGTGAACCAAATGACAGCAGGGGCCAGGCTGGGAGAGGCACCTGCTTCATCCCTGCAGCCTGATGGAGCGGGTGGGTGCATACATAGACTCATTCTGGAGCTGCAAAGACTTTAACCAATAGATGCCCCCCCCCCAACAAATCCCTGTGTTTGCAAGGTTGCAGCTAAGTGTTCATGCGTTTAAGTTTCCTTCCTCTAACGGAAACGGCAGGCACATCACGCTGTGTGCGGCCTTTTCATTCCGGGTTTGGTTTCAAGGAACTTTGATTACAGGATAAGGTCCCTGCCTCAATGAATTTATAGTACATAAGGAACAGCGGTTTTCAAAGCATAGCTTTCTGGATTATTTTAGAATTACCTACTCTGTTTGATATATATATATATAAACCACGCCAGTTTCTTGGCAGCTGAATCTCTCTCTCTCTCTCTCTCTCTCTCTCTCTCTCTCTCTCTCTCTCTTTAAAGATTTTTTTTATTTGGGGCACACATATGCCAGGATGCAGGTGTGAATATCATAGGAGAACTTGAAGGGGGAGCTCCTACTTTTACCACGCGGGTTCTGGAGATTAAAGCCAATTCCCCAGGCTTGGTGACAAGTGTCCTTACCTGCTGAACTGACTTGCTGGCCCGGGAGTTTGCATTTCTAATGAGCCTTGGATGTTGAGGATATTGCTGGCCCAAGGAACCCACGTTTAAGAACTAGTTTTGAGGTGCATGTAGAAAGTCCTGCCGCACGTTAGAATCACCTTTGCATAGATGAGAGGCCTGGGGGCCTTAATTGGTGAGATCTGGGGCCTAGGCATTGAAGTCTCCTTTTTCAAAAGAGGGCCCCAAGGTAATTCTCATAGGCAGCTGGGGTCCAGAACATTTTTCCTAGTCAATACAGTGAGAACAGAAGATGGAAGCATTTTGCGGTAAGTATGAGGCCCTGACGGCTGTCAGCTGACACGGCGTCCAGATTCAAGCCCTGGCACATTCCTTAATCTTCATGCACCTCCATGTCTTTGTCTCCAGTGCTGAGAATGTCTAACTCCGAGCTGCAGTGAGCTTCAAGTGTGGCAATCTACACGGCCAGCCAATAGCGAGGCTGAGACACAAGCGTCCAGTGTTGTCCTTAGGGTGCAGGGCAAGCGGGCTCGGCTCATTTTAACGTAATCGTCTGGTATGTTTCCAGCCCCGTTCTTTGCTTAGGATCCTGGCAGAAGTTTGCCCTGTTGGATTTTCTGAGAACTGCCCCCATTCCGCCTGGAGGATTCCCTGTCCTCTTTCTTTCTTCATTGGAACACCAGCAATCGGGGTCTGCAGCTTTCTCCAGCAGCTCCCAACTCCTTAGCAAGCATGCCCTGCTCGCAGCTGTGGAAACATTCGTCATCCCGTGTAACTAAGCAAAACACCCCATCCCGGGACGTGTCTAATACACATGCTGGCGGTACAGTGCCAGAAAGCAAATGGTCCCCAAGAATAATTCCCAAGACAAGCGGCAGGCACGTAGAGAAAGCTGGCAGAGGCTGGGGGATCCATTTGTAAAAATATGATCGGCAGACAGCTTTGTTCATTTCATAACATTCTCATGTGCTGCGGTTTGTGCTGTGTGTATTTAAAAAAAAAAAAAGTGTGGGGCCACGGAGATAATTCAGCCAGTAGAAATACCACTACCAAGACTGAAGGCGTCAATTTGAGTCTCCGGACACACACGGTGGAAAGAGGAGAGAGCTAACTCCGGGTTTGTCTACTGCTGACCTCACAGGAGCACAACAAAAATAAATTAATAAAGTATCTTTTTAAAAGAAGAAACACCCTCCACCTTGAGGTAGGTTCAAGAAAAGGCCGAGCCGGGCCTGGTGGCGCAGGCCTTTAATCCCAGCACTCGGGAGGCAGAGGCAGGCGGATTTCTGAGTTCGAGGCTAGCCTGGTCTACCAAGTGANAAAAATTAAAAAAAAAAAAAAAGACGGAAAGAAATTTCTAAGCAAATTGTCCAAAGAAAAAAGCTGGAGTAGCCATTCTAAATATTGAAAAAAAAAAAAAAAAAAAAAAAAAAAAAAAAAAAAAAAAGAAGAAGAAGAAAAGGCCGGAAGTTGGAAAGGGTACTCCAGACTTGAACATGCATGGGCAGGCGAGAGGGTGGTGCAGAAAGACCTCAGGCGGCTGCGGAGGAGGGTGGTGAGGGGGGAGCAGGGGGAAGCAGGACGCGCTGTCTAGAGTCTGCTTCTGGAGTAGAGATGGCCGTGGTTACAGAGCCCACTTGTTTCAGAAGCTCTTGAAGAACAGCCTGGCTTGCTATTTACTGGGGTTACCGGGGAGCCAGGGCAAGCCCTAGGGGGGTTCCCTGGGCCCATGAGCTTGCAGGATCTAGTGGTGAAGAACCTGAACTCAGACAGCTCTGGCTTGAGTCCTACCAACACTTGGGCTCTTTCCTTTGAAAAATGGACATAAAAAAGTGTGGTATCACAGGACAGCGCTGTCCCCGGGACCCCAGGAAGTCCATCCAGAGCCTGCTCAATTAGCGTGGCAGCTTGTAGCTTTCATTCACTCAGATGCCGTTGGTTTTCTGAGCTCATTTTTGTGTACCTGACCCTGCTCATGAGTTGGGGCTACAGAGCTAAAGAGGGCAGGCAAGGTCTCTGCCCTCAGAGAACCCTTAACTTAGTATTGAGAGGCTTAATAAAGAACAGGAGCGGAGGGAAGAGGGGCCCTCCATATTCTGCTTATCATTAATGTGACCCGTTTGAGACGGGCATCCGAGTTCCTCCAGGGCACTGCTGCGAGGGAACACGGAACCTGGGCACTGCCGAAAGCAGCTGTGTGCGAATCTGGAGCAGCAGAGGGTCCAGACAGGGAGCGAACACCTTCAAAAGCTCCGTGTCTGGGGTGTGGTGACCGGGAAGGGCAGAAAGGAACCCAGGTCACCACCACAGAGTCAAGAAGAGAAACAGCAGGAAGAAGTGGAAGCAGGAAGGACTCCAGCTCATCCAAGTCTAGAGGGAAAGCCTGGTAAGGTGTGAGCAGGTCTCGACGTGACTTGGTTGGGTTTTTATTTTGAGACACTCCCCGAGGCTGCCTGGGAGAATTAAGGATTGCAAACAGGAGGAGGGAGGACAACCTAGGTGCTCCTTCCTGCCCTCTGTGGATGGCACAGGCTCTCCCCTCAGACGGCCCTTGCTCTCTTTCTTGCCCAGCCTTCCTGACTTGGGGCAAGAATCAGAGGGCATAACTGCTGACCCCAGGCCCTCAGCGGCACCCTTGCCACCGTGATGCTCCCGAGCTGCCGCAGGAGGGGAGCTCCTGCCTGCTCACGGGGACTCAAAGCCCCCACTTTCTCTTGGGGAAAGCTGTATGCTTGCCGGCAGTTCCCTGGCCAGCAAGTCAGCTGCTCCCTGGATGGACAGACAGCCTTCCCTAGAGATGGTATGCTACCCTGTATAGGGGACTTCTGGGCCATTTCCGTTCTTGGAGGCAAACATATCACTAACATATGTAGCAAACATGTGCTCTGCCTGGTACCCAGATGCCTGGCCAAGCTCGAGAAGCTGCTCGGAATATTATCCCCATCTTGCTGGGACCATCTGCTTTGGATACCAAAGGAGTCTGGGCCAGGACATGTGACTGGATCTCTCCACAGCCTTCGGGTCCTCTCTGGGGCTCAGACCCGTGTGAAGGCAATGGCCTCCTGCAGTAGGAAGGCATTAGGGAGGTGTGAGGAAAAGGAAGCTCTTACGACCCGAGCTGGGTGTCACAGAAGGCCCTGGCTGGCTGGCAGGACTGGGTTGGTCACATGAGGCTTTTGGAAGCTCTGTTCTGGATGCAGCTAGCGAGGTAGGCCTTTCCTTCCAATACTTGCCCTCCTCCAGAGTCCCTTCTCTAAGCCCCCGACTTGAAGACACGGCTCCACATTCTGTACTTCTTCCAGCCCATCTTTGTGTTTCTTCGATTTTTATAGCCGACCACTTCGTACGTGAACTCAGTACTAAACAAGCATTATTACCGCTTTGTGCACTGGGCACCACAGAGGTATAAATCCCACATTAACCCTGTCCTAAAGAGCGGCTGAATGCATTTTAATAAATGTCCCCAAAGGTTTCAGTGTCTAGTAGCCAAACAGAATAAAAAATGCACACGCATTACAGGGCGTTATGAACCTTTCTATCAAAGGTAATAATAAACAGACAGCCTGTTGGGCCGGGCACTGGGTTATGCTTTAAAACAGTACACTGAGAGACAAACCAAAGCTGAGGTGATTACGGGATATGATCCAATGTGGCCCAGTGATTTTCTGGAGTGGGGGTGGGGGTGGGGGTGCTGCTTCGAGCAGTAGACCTCCCTCTTGTCTCTTGACACATTTCCATTTTTAAGCTCTCATGCTACATGGTACCAGGAGAAAAAAGCAAATTAAGAAATCTTTGCAGTGCTCAGATATTTAATATAAGCAGCCAGATAAAGGCTAGATGCGCATCATCTGTCAGCCGAATAAAAATTCAGATGAGGTATTTTCCTGATGCCGTGCCAGGCCCCATTAGGACAGCATTTTATTTTCATGTGTCAGTGACGGCATGCTGTTGGGGCCAAACTTCATCAGACTACAAGGTGTTACGTGATGTCAGGCACAGCGTGGCCTTCTTTCTCTGGCATCCCGTCCAGAAGGCGATGACTTTGCCACCGACTTGCTTTTTTTTTTGTTCCCTGTTTGGGATTTCCACTCTGAAAGTCTCCAAAGTTAATTAGCTGTTTTGGTTATCAACCCAAGGCAGATAAAATATCCTGCCGGTGGCCATTTTTGGTTGTGCAGATGTTTTGGTTTGGGCACATCTGCAGGCAATCACTCAGCGTTCTGGGCAGGAATGGTGTTTTATTATAGGATTAGATGTGTAATCTTGGATAAATAGTAGAAATCGGAGTACTTCAGTTGGAAGACTCATTTTCTCTCCTGGAGAACAGAGTAAGAAGCAAAACAGAGACCATTTGCTCATCACTGGGGCAATAATCTAATGTGCCAGTCTTCTCCCTTATGGCCAGACCTCAGAGGCCCGTGTACACGCCCCAGCAAGTGAGATGCTGTGGGTGTCAAGCCAGGCATGGGGTCCAACAGCTGGGGTCTCTGCTATGTTCTAGCATTGACTCACGTGGCTGCCCTCATCTCCTTACTCCAGTTGTGTTGGAGGAAGTGGCTGCTGTTTGGTTTCTGGACCCCAGGCAATCTGGATCATGTCTCAGTGCCTCCTTGGGAGGATGGTTCTCACCATCCCCAGCCAAAAGGCTTTCCCACAAAGTCCGAGGAATTTGCAAGGTGGAGACAGGGCTGAGGGCCCAGCCTGTGCCCAGCCTTCTCACCAATTCTCTAATAGGCAGAGTGATGGTCCCCCGTTTGTTTTACATCTCCAAAACAGATGTACTGAATCCCTGAAAACTGATCTATGGTAATGCACTTAATTTTAATCTCCAAAGTTAAAAGTAAAAACTGATCACTTAAAGCAGAAACATGTGTCCTTCCACCAGAAGTTGGCAGGGGCAGCAATGTGCCAACCGATTTTTCTAGCTCTGCCACTGGCCTCCTGACAGAGAGCCTCTTTCCTGTGTCCCTCCCTCCCGGCTCCTTAAGTTCCCCTGTAGGAGCCCTCAGCAACCAGGGCTGTTGTTGCTCTCTTGGCTATTTCCAGGATGGCTTAGTGCTTCACAGTGCTCTTCTAGGCTCATACCCAATGGCCTGGGAAGTTGAAAAGGCAAATATTTCAGGCTATGAATGTAGCTCATTTGGTAAAATGTTTGCCTGCTAAGTACCAGGCTCTGGGTTCAACTCCCTGTATGGCATAAAACCCAACAACACACCGTGTTCCCAGGAATTGGTAAGTAGGAACAAAAGAGCTAGAAGTTCAAAGTCATCCCCTGCTACATAGTAAGTTCAAGGCCAGTTTATGCTCCATAAGGTCTTGTCTGGGGGGGGGGGGAAATATCGTAGCTGTGTGGAGAGCCAGAGCCCACCCCTACAGTGACTCACTTCCTTCAACAAGGCCACACCTATTCCAATAAGGTCACACCTCCTAATAGTGTCACTTTCCATGGGCCAAGCATATTCAAACCACCACCACAGCTGTCCTCCTGAAGGCAGGTCTTTCAAGACCCTTTCCAGGAGAACTTTGTAACCAAGAGCCTGCCTGTTAGACCAGGCTGTGGCAGCTATCTGGCATCTGAACGCATGAGGAAATAAACTGGCTAAACCTATGGATTTTTAACTGATGCAGAGCTGGGGAAGGAACCCAAGGTCTCTCCCATGCTAGCCATGTTCTCTACCACTGAGCTACATCTCATGCTTGTAGATTTTCATATTTAAAAATGGGTACGGCTTCTTACAGAAAGTAAGGAATACTCAGAGCCCTGCACAGGTGTGGCAAATAGGAAAACAGATCAAGAAGGAATGGCAAGGCCAAGGTTCCTCATCCTGACTGAGCCTCCCTGTTTGTCCCTTTGCACCTGCAGTTGGCGTAGCTTCCATCTTTTTTCTTGGACTCCAAATGCCTCATGGAGGCTCACTCAGTGCAGTGGGCGCTTTTCTTTTCAAAGTAAAACCCATCTAATGAAGCTTTGGGAGACCACCCCGGGCAACAAAGCCTCACCCTGAATTTCTGATGCAGTGGACTGGGCTGGGGTCAAGAATGGGTTTCTAATAGGCTCTCAGGGGTTGTGCATAACTGGTTGTCTGAGCTCATCCCCCACTTGGCTTGCCGGTAGATAACCCTATGCCCTGGATGGCAAAATGGAGCTGTGTTCCCAAGGGACTTTAGAAAGGAACACAGAGAAGGTGATCCTCTGACTGCCCTGACAGCTTGCAGGCTGCTCTTGGGTCAACCTATCACAGTGGGCTCTGCTTTTCATTTAGAATACCACAACAAACAAGAGTTTAATGCAGTGGGGTTAGTTCTCTAAAGCATGCTTTCTCACCTGTCTAGAAATTCTGATTATTTTCCCCTCTGTTTTCATTCTTGAACACCTGCAGAGTAAGAGGTGAGGACATTGGGATGACAGTGACTTAGCTAGGGATCAGCTTGCTGATGGAGAGGGTCTTGAAAGACCTGCCTTCTGGAGGCCAGCTGTGGTGGTTTGAATACACTTGGCCCATGGAAAGTGACACTATTAGGAGGTGTGGCCTTATTGGAATAGGTGTGGACTTGTTGAAGGAAGTAAGGTCCTGTAGGGGTGGACTCTGAGGTCCTAAGCTTATGCTCCGTTCAGTGTGCAAATGTCAGTCTCTCCTGGTTCCCTTTGACTCAAGCTCCTTCTCCAGCACTATGTCTGCCTGCCTGGATGCTGCCATGCTTCCTGCTATGATGATAATGGATGGAACGGCTGAACCTGTAAGCCAGCCCCAATTAAATGTTGTCCTTTATAAGAGTTGCCTTGGTCATGTTGTCTCTTTACAGCAATGGAAACCTAACTAAGACACCGGCTCACCCAAGTGGAAGGCCAGGCCTGCTCTTCATGGCTATGTGACCCTGGGAAAGTCATCTGAACCTCTGAGCCTTGGTATCCTCATCTGGAAAATGCAGTTATCTTGAGAAGCTACCACCAAAAAGGGCGTGCTACAACATCAGGTACAGAGTGGGGGTGTAGGCATCAGCTAACACCACCTGCTCCCTTCATGGTGTCTTTTCTTTATTATTACTGATTTTTTAAAAAAAATACAGGATCTTACCAGGTGGCCCAAGCTGACTTTGAACTGATGATCCCCCTGACTCAGCCAGACTCTTTGGGGTTGGAATTACAGGTATGTAATTTCCACACACACACACACACACACACCCCAGTATGTTGTTTTTAATGTCTATATACTCAGTATGGTGAAAACAAGAAAGTCTTAAGAAACATCTATTTCTCTTTAAAAAAAAAAAAAAAAGTCAGTGGACTATACTAGTAGTACCCAGCTGGGGGGTGATATTGCCCTTTGGGGTGCTTGAGAAGGTCTAATGTTATCCTGGACAACCTGCTGGCCTCTAGAGTGTCAAAAGACTAGATTAGAGGCAGAACCCCATGAACCTGGGCCTCTGGTCCTGTGCTGTGTCTCAAAGTCTGCCTATATTTTGGGGGTCTTCCAGCCTGGTCTGTGTTCTAACCAGCAGAGATAGATAGTGAGCAGCCCCCCAAGGAGTCTCTGTTTATACCTGGTAGAGGAGTGTGGCCAGTAAGCCACTGGGGTCATGAATATGTGTGTATATATATATATATATATATATATATATATATATNTGTGTGTGTGTGTGTGTGTGTGTGTGTGTGTGTGTGTGTGTGTAATGGAAATATACTAGCAAATGGGTCCATTGCATGCCACAGGATCCTACCCTAACCTGTGGTTACTGGAGGGGGACCTACCTGCCTCAAAAATGAAAACCAAACAAACAAAAGAGTAATGGAAACATCTCTGAAATTTTTAAAAATCAAAGTTAGCATAAATACTCCACGTTGAATAATTAGCAACAAACATATTAAAGATATCCTTTCATGTGCTTACAGGACTGAGCCCCACTCATATAGCCCTAACCCTGGTCCTGTATCTCTCCCATGTCACAGATAGAGACACTGGGGGTCTGGAGGCAACTGTTTCTTCTGCTTGTGCTTCTGGACTCTCTGACAGGCGCTGTGGAGAGGAAGGAGGCTACTCCTCTCTTCTGACCTGAGGGCTCTTCTGTGGGCCTCTGGGTACCTCTCTCCCAGCGGGTGGGACAGGAAGAAGACAGTCACCAGCAAAGAGACAAGCCAGGCAGCTTGTGTTGTGTCAGATCTCGGTGCCTCGGTTATCATTTAACATGCATTCAGAACCCGCAGCGCACTTTGAAATCGAGACGTACCAGGAAGCGTCACAGTGAACTTAGCTCTGTGGTCCTTGGGGGCACCTGGCTGCGCTTCACAGAAAAGCCAGAGAAACCAAAGACAAGAGCTTTGTCGGTGGCCCCAGCTGGGGTAGGAGGGAAAGGGAGAATCGGACACCAGCGACGAGCATGAGGGGACTTGAACCAGAAGCCTGGGCAGGAGGAGGGAGCCGTCCCAAGTAACCTTCTTGCTCCATGTAAATGGTTTCCCAAACAACAAAACATCAGTTTTTCACAGAGAGATGTCATGATTTCTATTCTGTTACCGACATGACTTAACCACAGAGAAGGCAGAGGGTGTGCTCACGGCCACTTGGGCAGTGGCTCTGTGGGTGCTGGAGAATAGGACCCTGATCTTGTTTATCTTTCTGCTCCTTTCCTCGTACCTCCGTTTCTTCTGCTGTGCAAATCGTTCACCTCAGCACATAGCACTCAGGAGGGAAACCATGGTCTCTCACTCCAAATCCATGAACCATGAATGTCTTCAGAGTCCCCTCCTCCACCCCTGCAGGTGACCTCTGAACTTCTGGACTCTACACTTATGGTCAGTTTCACGCCATTGCCTCCCAGGTTCTTTCTGGGTATCACTGTTACCTCTGGCCTCAGAAATGTTAATGGCCTCCGATCAGGACTTCCTGTGTCCTTGCCTCTTAAAGTGTGACATCACTGTCCCATCCATCAGTCTGTAGAATATGCATGCCACCCTCTTGAGTTTGAGCTGGGCTTAGCGCTACTTTAACCTATAGAACCTGGTGGGATTAAGACTGCATTAAACAACTCAAGTGTCTGTCCGTCCGAGAAACGGCAGCTCAAATTGTGGTATATCCTCCCAATGGGGAAGCATTCCTCTTAAAAAGGAAGTGCATGCTTATGCCACAACGGGATGAGTCTAGAGAAGATTGTTAAGTGAAATGAGCCCGTGGTACAAAGACATGGATGACTGTAGCTTCGTGGGCTGCTTCGGTAAGAAACCCACAGAGAGGAAGAGAAGAGTGATTGCCAGGGGTTGAATGTAGGGGGCAGTGTTCTATGGGAACAGAGGTTCCTTTTGGGAAGCAGGAGAAGTTCTGGATGGGGGCCATGCATTTAACACACTCAATCATGCGCTACAAATGGTTCAAACAGCCAGTTCTTACCATGAAATATTGCTGTATTGTTTATGACATGTTTTTATATATTCCACCACAATAAAAACCTAAAAATGAAGTCGAGTGACTTTGCAAGGGGTCTTAAGAGATCTCCCTGTATCGGCTCCCCAGCATGTGTCCGTGACACTCAGCTTTTTGAACAAGGATTCTGGTGATCGGCTTGAGGTTCTTCCAGACTCTATCTCAAGATTTTTATCTTATGAACACAAAGCAGAATCATTCCTTTCATGGTCATGGCTTGGCTAGGAAATCTCTTCTCTACCAAACTCTTTGAGGACCAAATCATAAACCCAGAGATAGCCGAGGCCTGCCCAACTGTGGGATGGTGGACTGTGAGAGGAAGCCTGGTAAGGGCAAGCTAATGGTCTGAAGCCCCAGACACCCTGAAGGAAGCCCTTCCTCTGTAGCTGAGGTATTCCGAACAGCTCAGACCAAGACAATAGGAAAAGAGACTTGACCTGTGGTAGGCTCAAGACAGAGTTCTCCATGCTAATGAGGTACCTAGAGGCCTGGAGGGCATAGCCAATAGACTTTCCTTCCCAGACATTCTTCCCCGAAAATGGTATTTAATCTCAGGCCTACCTTGAGAAATGGGGTATAGTTTTACGCATCCATTTTCTACCATGACAATAAACAGTTTGGAACCACAGACTGTCTCTTTTCACCAAGATCTGCCGTGGGTAGAGAAGGTCTTCACCTACAGAACTGCAGTCTAGTCTCCTGTAGAAGGCCTCTTTGGACTCCCAGCCACAGCCACCACCAAGCCTGCCACCGTCAAGTCAGGGCTTTCCCCAGGGGGACCAGTCAGAGACGCTCCTCCCCTTGACCCCTTGCCTCAGACTAGACTCAGCCTGTGGGCCTCCAGTGGTGCCTGGATGTCCAAGAGCCTAGTAAGTGTCACTCAGGGACATCTGTCCCCAGCTTCTGGCAGGTCTTTGTTTAGGAAGTTTCACTGAAGAAGCTAAAATGATGTTTCCCTTGGATGCCTGAGCAGCTGTTCAGCAGGGATAGGACCTGGTTTCACCTTTACCACACACAGGCTCCGAGCCTTTCAGCTTTTGCTTGCAGGAGCTACAGTCAGTCACTTTGTTAGGACTGGCCCATCCACCCTTTAGAGTATCCTGGGGACCTGTGAGCCCCGTGATGGATACCTTTCTAGCAGTAAACTAAAATATGCAGGATCCAGGCTTGTTTTCTAGATGGGCCAGTGACCAAACCCTTTCTGCCCTCACCAGCTATCCCAAGGCTGGAGAAGGACACTCCCAGCTGACCGGATTCTGTTCCTGGGTCTCGATCAGAGGGTGACATCTCAGAAAACTTCTGAGGGCCATGGTGCAGAAGACGGCCTGTCTGAGCACCACCTGGAGAGGCCAGAAGCAAAGACAAATGCTTGGAGCTCCGACCATCCGGCCTCCTGTTCTTGCCATTTCCCTAACATATGCTAACATATGCTCTCCTCAAGAACTTCAAACACATGCTTTTTTTGCGGCAATGAAAATAGGCCCATGCCTCCAATTCAGCTCTGCGCTTCAGACTCTTCCTCTAATACCATTACCTCATGTACAGAGGGAAATGTAAATCTAAAATATGCTGGTGATTATAACCTTTCTTCCTGACAGACATTGTAATATAAATGCACATAAATTGAATTTCTCCTTTAAAGAAATTTGAATACCTTTGGAGCATTTTAGCAAATCATCCCCAGTCCTTGTGGCACCACATCAATGATCTGTGGAAAGCTATCTGTCTGTAGCATGACTTCTGCCATAGTAGGATGGGGCACTGCTGGGACATGCCAAGAAAAATAGGACGTACTTTATTGATATTCAAAATTTATTTTTATTAAACTCTCACAAAAGACAGAAGCACGGGGAGCTGCCAGCTACCAGGGATGCGGCCTCAGATATTAACTCCCTGTGTCCTGCCGTAGCATCTGTCTGCCAGCGTGAGCTAGGAAGGAAGGAAGACGAAAGACCACGGGCTGCAGGTGGGCGGGGGGGCCCCCCGCTTTGGCTTCATGACTGTGGTGGAGGCTTGGGGAACTCAGTCGGCGGTGGTCGTAGTGAACGGTGCAGGGGCAGACCATATCAATTGAAGGGTTGTCAGGTTCAGGCCCTGGGTGGCAGGGATGGAATCTTCTGCTTAACCTGCACATGTGTGGTTTATCGACATGAGGCAGCTAAAGTCTTGCATCATAGTCCTTAGGAGAAAGAAACCAATAGCGTGCCCAGTCATTGCTCTGTGATGCTTGACAACAGGCCACATATGCGAGGGACTTTATCATATTATAATGGGACCAGATGTGATAACACACAGTGCTGATCATCCCAGCACTGGGGAGGCCGAGGCAAGAGGATGGAGAGATGGAGACCAAATCCTGCCCCGGAACACAACCATCCCCTCTCAAAAGAAAAAAGAAAAAGGATGATTCTGTTGGCTGTGCCTTTTCTAGTCTCCGATCTGTTCTGATACACAAATGTTTATCATTGGGTTTCCACTGTTCATGGGGATCAGTATAGTAACATCCTACGTGGCACTGAGTCTCAAGGCCACGGGCCTTCCTGTGTGTCTAGGTGTGACCATCTGTATTTGTGCAAGTACGTGCTGTGATGTTTGCACAATGATGAAATTACCCCACGATGCATTTCTCAGTGCATACTCTGGTCACTGAGCCCTGCGTGGTTGCATATCTGGCCACGCAGTCCTCACGGTATCCTCACGTACACACAAATATGAAGAAACTATCGTAGGTTATTGGTTCTCACCAGGCTAAATCCCACAGTCAACTGGAGCAACCTGGAAGCTCAGGAGATGTTGGTAGTGTAGGAAGAGGCCTGCTGAAGGCAAGAAGAGCCTTAAGCACCTGCCAGATGCTCGAGTGAACTCCGATTCCTCACCTCTTCATTTGCCCATCCAGACAGAGAATGCCATCTGCTTCACGTGACCCCCGAAGGACAATGCTAACTCCTTCCGATCACACCCTCACAGACACACCGAGAGTGTCCCATCAACCTAACCTCCGGAATGTTTCCAAGGGGCTGGAAAAAGCTCAGCCAGTGCTGGAAGTTTTAAATGAAGAATATTGCTTATGTCAGGCCATTTCCTGCAAATGTCAGGAAAGCACCAAAGAGCCAGGCTCTCACCCAGATTCCTGTCTCGTCCCTGCTCGGAAGCCACAGCAGCCTACGACCCTTCTCTCCCAACCCACCCGGGCTTCACCTTTGCCTTCAGCCTGGCAGCCAGCAGAGGCCTGCCTGCAGGTCCCTCGAGCTGCCTAGGGCACGGTCAGCAAGCCCCTTTCCAGGGCCACTGACTCTCCCTAGGGTAAGTCTTTGCAGCTTTCTCCTGCATCTACTTATAAAACAAAAGCTCACCAGGGCTTGGTAAGGGAGGACTGCTACAGTGGGTCTATGGAGGGGTGGTGATGAGTGTGGCCTCCTGGCACAGAGGAGGTTCTCCAGTGAGAACCGTGGCTCTATCACCTGCAGCATTGGGTAAAAAGGAGTTCACCCTTCTGTGTTTCTTTGCTCAGCGGTCAGATGAGGGTGCTACAAGGGCCGAGGCATTGGGGTGATTGACAGTTGGCCAGTGAGGTGGTGGCTCACACATCTCATGCTCCTGGGGTCATGGGAGAGACGAGAGTGTGAAACATGTTAGCGTGTGGAGTAGCCTTGGTCATGCTGGCTGGCTGCTGTGTGTTCTTACTTGTCCCTCTCTGGCTGGATGGAGAGTCAGTGCCTTGGAGGGGTGAATTTCCTGGGTTGTCTAGATTCACAGGGTCTGGGGAGGAGAGGGTAGAGACAGCCTGCCTATGCCCATTCAAGTGCCTGAGTTCTTGACTTCTCGGCTCTACCCCAGTAGCTATCCGTGCCTGACTACCAGGTGAGCTTCTTGCAAGAAACGCATTTATTTCAGGCATCCATTCATCTGAGGCCAAAGCCGAGCTCCCCAGAGCCTCAGGTATCAGGCTAAACGATACTTACAAAGATCAAAACCAGTGCGTGTGATGGTGAGTGCTAATTATCAATTTGGCAGAGTCTAGAACCACCTTGCGGGGGGGTGGGCTTCTGGGCATGTCTGGGGTGGGTATCTTGATTATATTAATTGATGTGGAAAAATTCATCCTAATTGTGGGTGGGGCCACCCCATGGTCAGGGGAAGCTGGACAGTATAAAACAGAGAAAGTGTACTGGACACTGGTATGTACTCACTGCTCTGAGTGTACATGCTATGTCACCATCTGCTTCCGACACCTGCCCCCTTCACTGTCTTGCCACGGCAGACTGCACTCTTTAACTGTTCACCAGAATAAACCCCTTCTCCCTTAAGTTGCTTCCGTTGTGCTATTTGATAATCGCAACAGGGAAACAAGCTACACGAGTGCCCAGGTCCCTGACGTGCAGGGTAACAGCAGCACCCAGCAGTGTGGGGACTGACAGAGAGGCAGGAAGAGCAGCCCAGGGTGGAGCTGCAGGGTAGGGAGGGGGCAGCTGGCGGGGAGAAGGGTGTCCTCTATAGCCAGTCATTACTGTCACCCCATTGCCATCTGTCCTTCTAGCTGGGACTTGATTTTACTTGTCATAAATTTTGATAATTTATTTTTGCTTGAAAAAAAAATGCAAGCCATCTGATGTGCCGGGAAGCGGAGCAACTGGAGGTCACAGCCTGCCCCTCTGACGGCGCTTATATTACAATCATGTTGTGCTGAACAACGGTGGTCTCTGTTCTGGAGGCTCTAATGCCAGGAGCTTGTGAGAGGCACATGGACTCCACAGAGAAGACCCTTAGAGAAGCCAAAACAAGAACTGTCTCTTGCGTCACCCCATCCCTCTTAAGTACTGAAGAGCCCCCCCCACCCCCCCGTGAGGGAGGAGGTAGTGTTTCCCAGAACACAGCTAGACCTTCTCCAGGTCACTTGGTTTCTCTGTATCCCATTTCTTACAGGACATAGGAATGACTATCTGAAGATTCTGGGGAGCACTTACTTTCACCCAGGGAGCACTCACCCTCATCCAGGGGAGCACTCACCTTCACCTAGGCAGCACTCATATTGACTTGGGCAGCTTACATAACCCTTAACTTCAGCAGGGCAGGGACACTCCAGAAGGATTGGTGAGAGGCATCAGGTCCCAGAAGGCCGAGCAGCTTATAGATGGCAAATGTGAACTCCAAAGTGAAGTCAGATAACTACGGGAAGAATGCAATTTCCAGGCTATTTCAGACATGTGGTTCTGCACAGGGTAAATAACTGGCTTTAAGCCTCAGTTTCCTCCTCCGTCAGACGTGCTTCCTGAGTAGAACTGGTCTGGGAAGCAGGAGGCTCAGTACTGCCTGTGATGCATCAAGTTCTCCATAAATGCTGGCTGCCATGGAGAAGTGATGGAACTGCGGGGGGAACGGCGCTCTTCTGTTGAAAACAAGGTCAAGAGCGAAGTCAGATAGAGAGAGCTGGCTTCTGGTCCCAGCTCTGTGATCTTCTCCTGTCTGGAACTGTGGTTTCTCATCTGTGAGATGTAGGCGTCATGGTTTGTATTCAGCAGACTCAAGCAAGGGAAGAGTCTGAACCCACGGGTGCTTAAGGAAGCTTGACAGAAACAGTCACGCCAGCCTCCTGGGTGGGACTTCTCGTGGTTCTGTGTGCTCTCGGCGTAGGTAACTGCTTCACTGGGCCTTTTCTGGGCCAGGAGATTGCTCTGCAGTGGCAGGGTAGTAGCCTTTAAGGGCAGGGCAGGGACCTGAGAAATGTCTGCAGCCTTCAGCTCAAGGTCAAGTTTGAAGAGTGGTGATTAGTGGGGATAAGAGAGTGACCTTGAAGTGCTCAGGAGTGTAGGGTGACCAAAACCAAGGAGGACCCCTGAAAACCTCAAACCCCTCTGCTGGTCTTATGTCCCTTCTTTTGGGTACGGTGGAATGCAGGGGTCACGTCGGCATCTGTGGGAACCAAGCAGCAGGTGCGAAGGTCCTCAGGTATGTGTGTACTTTACAAATTTAGGGGCTGGAGGAGGCCATAGTGGGTGAGTCACTATGAGGGGGACATGGAAGGGTGATGTGAGAACAAAATTTTAGATGTTTGTGGGTGACATTTAGGGCCTTGTGTTCAAAACACACACACACACACACACACACACACACACACACACACACGAGAGACAGANAGAGAGAGAGAGAGAGAGAGAGTTAGTTCACCTTTTTTCAAGACTACGATCCTGTGCTTTGAAAAAGTATGTTTATCGAACTATTCAACTGTCACTCCAAATCCTTCTTTAACAGTTTTAAGAGTAGTTTATTTTATGTACATGACTGCTTTGCTTGTTTGCATGTCCGAGCTCCGAGTGTGTGCCTGCTGCCTACCAGAGGTCAAAAGAGGTCATCAGATCTCCTGGAACTGGAGTCACGGATGCCTGTGAGCTGCTATGTGGGTGCTGTGAATGGAAGATGGCTCCTCTGCAAGAGCAGCCTTGGCCGATGCTCCATCTCTCCAGCCCCATCCTAAGTTTCTCCTTTGATGGTTGTCACCTCCTGAGTGCCATCGCTCAGTCATTTGCTGGCTTCCCATTAGGTACCATTGTGCTGCCCAACGCCCCACGGCCTCACCTGCTCCGGTTATTTCAGCACATCATCTTTCCTGACTGGTTTCTTTGAGGGAACCTAGCATTTTGAGACTTATGGGTGCTGCAGCACACAGTAGGAGTTGATTTCCCTTTACTGCTGAACAGCACCCCGATTGGGATTGGTTCTTAACAGTGATGGAATTCAGCAAAGGGTCTAGTGCCTGTTCGGGTGCACCTCTCTCAGGCTCTGTACCTTTCAGACAAGATAGCTCTTCCCGAGCAAGCCCATGTGCGCATGCATGGCTTCAAGATCGCCACATAGGCTGCTATCATCCACACGTCTCTCTTTTCTGATCTCTAGCCTCCCCTCTTCCTTAATCAGTTTCTTATTTTCATAAATTTACTTATAAATTATTGGTCCCATCAACCCTTGTTACACACACCGTGAGCCACAGTTGAGTGCACCTGGACTGGTGTCTGACGGTTACCTTGTCCATCTCCCAAACATCTTTCTCTCTTAGAATAGAAACTAGGAACTGAGCCAGGCATGGTGGTGCACGCCTTTAATCCCAGCACTCGGGAGGCAGAGGCAGGTTGATTTCTGAGTTCGAGGCCAGCCTGGTCTACAAAGTGAGTTCCAGGACAGCCAGGGCTATACAGAGAAACCCTGTCTTGAAAAACCAAAAAAAAAAAAAAAAAAAAAAAAAGGAACTGTACACATGTTCCCCATCCCCCTTTCCCAGCCCTTGACAAGCACTTAGCTGCTGTTCCTAAGAATGTCACTGGTCACTGCCCTAGGGAAACTCACATGTGGAGATATGGACAGAGCTTGTGTTTTTGTTTGTCTCGTGGGGAGCTATCTGCAAGGCTCATCCTTGGTGTGGCATGAGATGGGCTTGCCTCCCTATTTCAGGGCAGAATGCTCTTCTACAGTAAGGGCATACCGCGTGCTGCTTACCTACTTATCACCCGTGGACATCCAGGTTGTCTGCACCCTTTGGCTATTGTAAAAATATAAAGTGCTGAGTGAATGCTGTTAGAGGCGATCCAGCGCTAGCAGGGTTGTTACTACTGATGATCTGTGTAGCCAAGCACTCAAGAGACGGCTCATAAGCCTGTGAGCTCAAAGGGCAAAGGTCTCTCCTTCTTGCCATTCTCTTTTAACATAACTCCAATCTTAATTTTATTTTTTAAAAAGGTTTATTTCTTTTTTTCCCCAAAATTTATTTATTATATATAAGTACACTGTAGCTGACTTCAGACACACCAGAAGAGGGTGTCAGATTTCATTACAGGTGGTTGTCAGCCACCATGTGGTTGCTGGGATTTGAACTCAGGACCTCTGGAAGAGCAGTCAGTGCTCTTACCCGCTGAGCCATCTCTTCAGCCTCCTCTTAATTTTATTTTAAAGCATTTTTTCTTCTTCTTGATTTTGAGAGAAAAACATTGAATATATTATCCAGGTAGTCCTCTTGCCTAGACCTGCTGTGTGTGTGTGTGTGTGTGTGTGTGTGTGTGTGTGTTTTGCTAGTGATGGAATCCAGGGCCTCACAGATACCAGACAATCACTCTACTCCTGCCCAGCACCTCCAGTACCACATCTAATTATTTTTAAATTTAGAAAGCAGTGAATAAAGGACACAGTCTAGCCCCAGTCACTTAAATGAGTTTCAATTTCCTTCTCCTTCAGACAATTAAACAACCTTTCAAATGGGAACAACCTGGGCCCAGGGCTGGAGGGTATCGAAAGAGCTTTCTGGAAGCCTCTCTCCCTAGGCATTCTGTTTAGAAAACCCTGGGTGACTGGCTCCGCCAAGGAAGGGTGACTCTTTGGCTGAGGCACTGGGAGAGAGGAATGACAAAAGGAAATCTCGTTTCCTTAACTAGTAGGTATTGATATCCTGTTTAATTTAATTCTGGCTCTCTGTTCTGGTGAGAGCTTTTCCCCCTAACATACAGTGTCATCTTGGCAGGGGGTTTCTGACAGTATCAAAAGAGGATTTAGCTCTGAACCCTTGTCATGAAAGTGCCTCTGTCTGCACACAGAAGAGAGCATTGTGTCCTGCGAAGACGGTAATTGAGTGAACGAGGCCTGGCACCTGGGCCTGCCGTGGCGCACTGATAAGGACAGAAAGGCAGGCTTAAAGGGCCTGCTTGCCAGAGGCAGAACCACTGGAGGAGGCAGCCCAGTCATCCCTGTGGAGAGAGTGAGCAGAGAGCCAGGTTCGGCCCCTGCAGTGATGCAGAAAGAGGGCCCTGGACAGATGGAGGCCTGAGCATTCTGCATTTCCACGGTGGACAGGCACTTTGGGGAGATGAGCAGGTGGTAGTGATGGTGGATGGGTGGTTCTGGCCCTGGCTGGCTGCTGAGCCCTCCTTTCTAGATAAGCACACTGTGTTGTGTGGCTGGTTTTGCAGAGAGCGGAAGAGCTAAGATACAGCCTGAGCTGTCTGGACTTGCTTGTGCTCTGTCTTGCCTTGAGATACTAAGAGGACACTGGAAGTGAGGCTGCAGCCAGGAGTCCTGTGGAGAATTTCTCTTATAGGTCTGTGTATATCTGACTGTCCTTGCCCAAACAGGCTTGTCTGTCCCTTTGAGAATGCTGGGTTGACACCATAACTTCTTCACACACCATTCCCACTCATCCATCTGCCCAACTGCTCATCCATCCATCCATCCTTCCATCTACCCAAACATCCATCTATTTACTAACAGTCTATCTGTCCATCCATGCCTTCATTCATCCAGTATATTCCTTCCATCATCAATCTATTCCCATCCATCCACTCAGCCACCTATCTATTTCTATTGATCCATCCATCCGTCCATCCATCTATCATTCCATCTACCCAAACATCCATCCATCCATCCACCCACCCATTCCTACCTATCTACTCATGCATCCAGCTTTGTGGTGTCTGTTATGAAAATATATATTTTAAGCCGACTTAATGGTTGTTTTAGTTAGGGTCTTACTGCTGTGAACAGATACCATGACCATGGCAACTCTTATAAGGACAACATCTAGTTGGGACTGGCTTACGGGTTCCGAAGGTCAGTCCTTTATCATCCAGGCAGAAACATGACAGCTTTCAGGCAGACATGGTGCAGGCAGAGCTGAGAGTTCTACATCTTCATCTGAAGGCTGCTAGTAGAACACTGACTTCCAGGCAGCAAGGGTATTAAAGCCCACACCCACAATGACACACCTACTCCAACAAGGCTACACTCCCTGGGCCACGGATATATAAACCATCACAATGGTGAAGACTGAACAAGCTCTGAAGCCTGAACCCCTGATGCTGTCCAATCCTGTTCAGATCAATGTTCCAGAGTCTACACAGGTGGTGCCTGCGCTGGACTCACAGCTCTCAGGTCTCAGTGTCCTAACAGAAGACACATTTCATCCTTATCAGTTATCTCACCTTGTGTTCCTGATTGATAGGCAGGTCCCTGCACGTGGCGACTTAGGGGTCTAAGTTAGTTCTGCCTGGACACCCAGTCTTCTCTAGTCTGAGCAGTCCTCACTTACATGCAGTAAGACAGAAATCAGAATTAGGCGTGTGAGGCCTGGAAGCGGTGGTCATCACATTCTATCACTAGGACTCAGGCAGATGGCCTGCATGGTGTCCTGGTGCCCAGAAAGGAGAGGAAGCTATGGGCATAGTGCATGGGTGTCAGGAGTTTCAGCTGCTGAGTCTGCGGGTGTTTTTTTTTTTTTTTTGTTTGTTTGTTTGTTTGTTTTGCCATGAAGAAATGATAAAATGTTAGATATCAAAAAAGAAAAATGAGGTAAGCTATCTAGCATGCTTTATTCTCAGAGCAAACAGTTAAAAAGTTAAGTGTGACCTACGCCATTTGACTCATCAAAAGGGGAGGGTATTCAAGTGTGCAAAGAGCCTGGACACCAGGGTGAGTGACATTGAGAGGGGGTGAGCTGGGGGGAGATCTTCTGAAACCCAAGCACAGAACCCTTCAAATAGGACCGGGATGCTGTCCCATAGTGAAGACGGGACATCTTTGAAACATGTGATCTTAGGATGAAATGAAAGGGAAATGATCCTAGCATCTCTACAAAACAAACGCAGGAGATATCATCTTTCCTTCGGAATTGTGATGGGCAGGATTCCCGCTAGGCTCTTCTGGAAGCATACAATGTCAGAAGCCACACCACTGTCATTGTCATCATGACCACCAAAGTGCACAGGATCCTCACCGTAGACCACACATCATGCCAGATGCCCATTGTAATTACCATAGTTACCTTTTTCAGCAGCCTGAGAGGGTTAGTTCAGGGAGGATCCGTGTCCTCGAGTCAGTGGTCCCCACATCCTGAGTGGGAGATTGTCCTAAGGGTCTTTCTGTTGTCCCCAGTATGTTCATTTTATCGTCATAAAACTGGGAGGCTGACTCACTTGCCTCTGCCACAGCCTCCTGGAGGGGCGACACTTGAGAATGGGTTAGGAATCATCAGTCTGGGTGGATGATGTCACAGCTGTGCAGAGTGACTGCTTGTAAGTGTTAGCATTTGTTAGCTCTTTGATGTCCCCTTCTCTTACAAGCAGGGCAAGTGATTTTATTCAGCAAATCGAGATCTAATGGCCGAATAAGGCATCCTAGTGCTGTCCTGCCTTTGTAATAGGGACCTCAAGAGGTCAGAAGGAACTGGGAAGTGCAGCACCTTACCTCAGCCCTTGCAGCCTGCCCAGCTCTATGCGGCTTTTTCCAGGTCCTTCTCTCCAGATGTTTTTGGCCTGTAAAGCTGTGCCCATTCATAGGGAGCCATCATACACCACCAGCTCCAGGGGCCACGTCCCGCCATGAGTACTCTCTACCCTCTTCAATGTCAGTGCAGAGGAATGCCCCAGTATAAAAAGCTAGGTAGGCACTAGGGTCTGCCTTCCACCTGGGACTAACTGCAGCCCAGCAAAAGTGGGCAGCTGGGTAGGGACAACCAGTCCAGGGAGATCCCTACTGCTCTGCAGACAATCCATGAGCACTTAGGTGAGACAGACACTTCCCTATGGAGGAGCCCCCGGGAAGTCTACCAGGTGGAGGGGAAGCTGGTTGGGGGAGGGGGAGATGTTTGCTTTCTAGAGATTCTGGGACTTTTTTTTTTTTTTTCTTGAAGTCTCTCTGGTTCTGAGTTCTCTGGAAGTAGTTAGAAGAAACAGCTGGGTGTTTGAGGGAAAATGTCTAGTGTGCTTAACGTCTTTATACTGCTAGCACATGGTTAGAAGAATGAGTGATTAGAGCTGATTCTCCCCATACTGGCTTGATTTCCCCCCCCCGTTCCCCCCCCCCATGCAACAGGCTTTCCCGAAGCTTCCAAATGTTTATAGCGTCAATTAGCAAGCTGTAGGGCAACACCAGCAGCTGCTGTTGAAATAGAAGCATCGGGGACTTGAGAATCTGGTGGCTGAAGATACAGAGCCGCTTGCAAAGTGTGCAGCCAGCCTGTCTGCCTTGTTCTGATGCAGCCCAAACAGTCTTGCAAAGGTTTCTAGTATTAGGTCACAGACTGGCAAAAGTCAAGGGAGTCTGGAAGAGTCCTATGAGGCTTTTTACACACCCTCCCCCCCCCCACTTTGTTGCAAATCAATTGGACCAAGCAGCTGATGCAAGCTTTGGACCAAATTGCATGTTTCAATAAGTCATAGTTTTACATTGTAGTTGTTTGGAGGAATTCAGATTTGTGACTTGAGGCGCTCTTGAAAGTCTCACTAGGAGCGAGGCTGGGGAAGTAAGTAGCTGCTCTTGTTCTCCAAAGATAGGATTCACTGGTTTCTAGCTGAAGGTACCACGCAGGGGCAGCCCAGGAAGCACAAAACAGTCTTCCCGAGTGACCTCCCAGGATTGTCAAGTACTCAGTAAACCAAGATGCAAGCACTTCCCGGAGAATGGTCCATATAAGAGACACGTCCTCGTTAGGGTCACTATGGCTGTGAAGAAACACCAAGACCAAAGCAACTTGGAGAGGAAAGGGTTTCTTTGACTTCCTCTTCCACATTGTAGTCCATCATTGAGGGAAGTCAGGACAGAAACTCAAACAGGGCAGGAATCTGGAGGCAGGAGCTGGAGGTAAGGGATGCTGCTTACTGGCTTTCTCCTCATGGCTTGCTCAGCCTGCTTTCTCTCTTTGTATCTTTGTATCTTTGTATCTTTGTATCTATCTTTGTATCTTTGTATCTTTTTGTATCTTTGTATCTTTGTATCTTTGTATCTTTGTATCTTTGTATCTTTGTATCTTTGTATCTTTGTATCTTTCTTTGTATCTTTGTATCTTTCTTTGTATCTTTGTATTTTTCTTTCTCTCTTTCTCTCAATGATTTTTATTTTTCCAATTAACATTTAAAGGACAGTTTTCATTTTAATTAATTAATTAATTAATTTTACACTCCACATTTTATCCCCCCCCGATTGCTCCACATCCTATACTTCCCTACCCCCCTGTCACCAGGTGGATGTCCCCACCCCCATGCCACCTGACCTCTACATTCCCTAGGGCTTCCAGTCTCTTGAGAGTTAGGTGCATCATCTCTGAATGAACACAGACCCGGCAGTCCTCTGCTGTATGTGTGTTGGTGGCCTCATATCAACTGGTATATTCAGCCTGCTTTCTTATAGTTCCCAGTACCACCAGTCCAGGGTGGGCACCACCCACCATAAACTGGCCTCTCCCCCACCAATTAACCAATTAAGAAAATGTCCTCCATCTGGATATAATGGAGCCATTGTCTCAGTTGAGTTCTCCTCCTCTTTCAGATGACTCTAGCTTGTGTCATTGGTATAAAACTAGCCAGGACAACATGTGTGGAGGATTTAGGAGTCTTGTTCATACTATCACCTTGATTCTGTGGAGACATCACGCTGAAGGCCTTCATTTCCATCTGGTCTTGATACTGAGAACCGGACAACATGCCCAAGGAGGTTCTGAACAAAACAAAACGCTGAAGGGCAACCACTGTCACGGGATTCTCTGCCAGTGTTAACTCCCTGAGAAAGAGGGCTTATCTTCTGGAGTGGGGTGTTGGAACTGAACTTGGCTGTGCAGGTAAACTGGTGAGGACCTGGCTAAAGCCCCATGACTCTGTTAGCTTGTGATGTCTCAGCCTTTTACTTGGCCATATTTTCAGAAGAGAAGACAGCCAGTGGGAGCAAGTTCCTTACATTAAATATATACTCACAGTTAACAGCGGTAAAGCACTTAAGTTGGCAGTGGACCAATTATTAATGAAATGAATGGCCTTTTATAAATCCTTCTGCAGCCCCAGGACAGTTGATGGCTTTATGGTCTGTGCATTAGGGAGCTTGGGTCCTCTGTGGTTATAGCTATTCACAGTTGCTGCAATTGCGGGCTTCTTACACCCTTAACTGCTGTGCGGTGGGTGTGCTGTTCTAGGCAGTCATGGGGGGCGAAGGAGAGTTTTCTAATGCTCTTCCCGGCTCTTTGATCTTGGGAAAGTTCCTTGAGTGTCCTTGTGTTGTGTGCACAGAGCTGGCATTCTACCTGAACTGGCCCAGATCCCTTCCCCCCTTGGACTGCAGAACCAAGGCACTCCCTTCTTACATTTAGCCCATTTGGTTTGAGGAAGGGCTCTAGTCTTAGCTCAAGGGCTGCACATGTGACCCACACCTGACCCATGTCAGAACATTGCCTCTCTGTGGTTTCAAGGATTGGCTCAGATGTAGTCCCCCATGCCATAGAAAACAGTGGCTGTTGTGGGGGAGGGAGCAGAGCCACAGCTTTGTCCATGTCTGAGAAGGTTTGTAAGTTAGAAACTTGGGAACTTAAACTTTTGTGATTATCTTTAAAAAAAACAAAACAAAAAAACAAACTGGAAGTGTGAAAAAGAAACTCACAGCATTCATAAGACAAGGTACAGAAGTGGAGCTCACTCTTGGTGGACAGAGAAACAAGAATTCCATGAAGAACTCCTCAGACCCATGTTAGTCAACAAATATGCTTAGTGACACATCACACAACACCACACACACACCATACACACCACACACACACCATACACATCACACTCATACATACACACACACACACCATACACACCACACATACAAATACACACATACATACCACACACACACCATACACATCACACACATACACACACACACACCATACATACCACACACACACAATACATACCACATACATACACACACCATACATGCCATACATACCATACATACCATACACATATATACACACACACCATACACACCACACATACATACTCACACATACATACACACATACCATACACACCACACACACACACATCATACATACCACACACACACATCTATCTATCTATCTACCTATCTATCTATCTATCTATCTACACACATACCATATACACCACACACACACACACACACA